>NW_021131877.1:236047-836047 GCF_004193835.3 Ostrinia furnacalis | reverse complement strand
TTTATTATAACTATTCATAAAACTTATAACTGAGCGCATTTTTAATCATGCGTGTCTATTTTTACTAGTATTGATTTTTATTATTTAGTATTATGGTTTTATTTATGTATTTAAGTTATTTATCACGACTGGAATCATGGGTATTATTTATTACATAATATGTTGTATTGTACTGCTTATTTTAGGGCAACATTTATATATTTTTATTTACTATTTATTTATTCTCATTTTAGGAGGTGGTTTAATTTGGTACTCAAGGATTATACTCATAATTGTAATTTCCATGGGATTAAGGTGTTTTGTTAAAAGGCTTGATGACATTAGTATTGACATACTTTTTATGATACCAAACCATGTTTCTATGGAGCTACTATAGCCATGTGACGTCACTCTTTTTTGTGATACAAATCCGTGTTCCTATGAAGATCTAGGCATGTGACGTCACTCTTTAATTTGGGACTTTGTAGTTTAAAAGTAATCTTGTGACGTTACAATTTATTAAAATTTTGTTTTTTCATAGCTGCCTCATGAGCGATCTTGGTTAATACTTAAAAGTAAATAACATACAAATACATTAAAAGTATAAGTAGTAAAGTGCCGCTGATGTCATCATTCCTATATTAATTAATTAATATTATTCGACAGCATATCAAGCTATTGTTGTTGCAAAATCGACTCTATTCCAACCACATAAAGTTCAAAATTTAACTTGATATGCCGTCTTATTGTATAAGGGTTCATACTAACGTGGGTTACACTCATTTTCATGGTCCATAACTGGAAATGACGAGAATCCATCCATTGTGCCTTTGGGTCCCTGTAAGATACTATGTTCTACCCTGTAGTATTCAAATACCCTTCAAAATCCTTCCTAAATTATCCTACATTTTAGTTCATTTTAACCGCCTCCTGGTTTAATGGTGAGACCACCTGCTTAAGACCTAGAGCAGGGTTTCCCAATTTTTTTTTGCCAAGGAACCCTAATTGATTATACTTTTCCTAGCGGAACCCCCGTACTACTCCGCCCGCACGCCCTGCCCCTCCCTTGTGCGTAAACAAGTCGGTGCGAGCGAACAACGTCGGTCACGAAACGTGGGATAATATTTTTTACGGAACCCTTGCGGCCTTTCCACGGAACCCCAGGGTTCCGCGGACCACCATTCGGGAACCGCTGACCTAGAGGTTCTGAGTTCGATTCCCAAATCATAAAGCTCCGTCAAAACAAATCTCCCCTAACAAACTTCCTAGGTATACAAGCCTTTCTCAAAACAGTCCCGTAAATGCATCACTCTTTCCCAAAAACCAGATTCTACTCCCTCAAATTACAAAACTCCTTTCATTACAAAGCTCCCCAAAACAAACCTCAATACAAGCCTTTCTCAAATTTCAAATTTCCCCATACATGACTATTCTCACCTCTCGTTCCCACCGCTGCAATTTCTGTGTAGCCAAGTTCCACAGCTTGACGGTCAATAACCCAACCAGAGAGGTTCAAGTTTGTCCCAGGGGGACTTTAAACTGTCATTGGATATAGCGAAGTTTTCTACAATTCCCCATAAAGAAACTCCCCCTAAACCCCCTTTAACTCCTCTTAAACTCCTCCTAAACTTCTCCTAAACCCCCGTAAACCCCCTATAAACCCCTAAAATCCCCAAACCCCTTAATCCCCTAAACCCCCTTAAACTCCCCATAAACCCCCTTAAACTCCCTTAAGCTCCCCATAAACCCCCTTAAACTCCCCCTAAAACCCCTTAAGCTCCCCCTAAACCCCTTAAAATCACCCTCAACCCCCTAAAACTCCCCTAAACCTCCCCCCAAAGGCACGCTCACCTCCCTCTCCTCACTCAGCTGCGGGTGGCGCAGGGCGGCGTGGGTGTCGGCGTCGGCGCAGGCCTGGTCGTCCAGTACGGCATCGGAGCACCCCTGGCGCCGCCGCTCGCCCAGGCGTTCTACTACGGAGCCGCGGCTGCTACAGCCACGCCTTATGGCATGGGGCTTGACCACGCCACGCTGAAAGACCTCATCAAGAAGCAGATGTGAGTATATTTAAGTGACCTTATAGTAACTAATAATTATAATAACTCACTAATAATAATAGTAACTCACTCGGGAAATCACTCCGAGCATGGTAACTACTGACCTTATAGTAACTAATAATTATAATAACTCGCTAATAATAATAGTTTATCACTCGGGAAATCACTCACTCAGAGCATGGTAACTACTGACTGACCTTATAGTAACTAATAATTATAATAACTCGCTAATAATAATAGTAACTCACTCGGGAAATCACTCACTCAGANGTCCAGTACGGCATCGGAGCACCCCTGGCGCCGCCGCTCGCCCAGGCGTTCTACTACGGAGCCGCGGCTGCTACAGCCACGCCTTATGGCATGGGGCTTGACCACGCCACGCTGAAAGACCTCATCAAGAAGCAGATGTGAGTATATTTAAGTCACCACCACCATCAGCAGGTTTTCTAGTCCCTACCACAGGAGCACAGACCCCTCTAAAGACAAATATAAGCTGGATGAAGTCACTAAGTAGTCCAGTACGGCATCGGAGCACCCCTGGCGCCGCCGCTCGCCCAGGCGTTCTACTACGGAGCCGCGGCTGCTACAGCCACGCCTTATGGCATGGGGCTTGACCACGCCACGCTGAAAGACCTCATCAAGAAGCAGATGTGAGTATATTTAAGTTACCATCATCATCAGCAGCTCATTTAGTCTACTGAAGGTACACAGCCCCCTCTAAAGACAAATATAAGCTGGTTGAAGTCGCTACCTACCTCATCAAGAAACAGATGTGAGTATAATTAAGACACCATCATCATCATCAGCTTCCTTAGTGTCTACTGAAAGAACACAGTCCCCTCTAAAGGCAAATATAAGCTGGTTGAAGTCACTAAGTAGTCCAGTACGGCATCGGAGCACCCCTGGCGCCGCCGCTCGCCCAGGCGTTCTACTACGGAGCCGCGGCTGCTACAGCCACGCCTTATGGCATGGGGCTTGACCACGCCACGCTGAAAGACCTCATCAAGAAGCAGATGTGAGTATATTTAAGTTACCATCATCATCAGCAGCTCATTTAGTCTACTGAAGGTACACAGCCCCCTCTAAAGACAAATATAAGCTGGTTGAAGTCGCTACCTACCTCATCAAGAAACAGATGTGAGTATAATTAAGACACCATCATCATCATCAGCTTCCTTAGTGTCTACTGAAAGAACACAGTCCCCTCTAAAGGCAAATAGAAGCTGGTTGAAGTCGCTAAGTAGTCCAGTACGGCATCGGAGCACCCCTGGCGCCGCCGCTCGCCCAGGCGTTCTACTACGGAGCCGCGGCTGCTACAGCCACGCCTTATGGCATGGGGCTTGACCACGCCACTCTGAAAGACCTCATCAAGAAGCAGATGTGAGTATATTTAAGCAACCATCATCATCATCAGCTCCTTTAGTCTCTACTGAAGGCACACAGCCCCCTCTAAAGGCAAATATAAGCTGGTTAAGGTCACTAAGTAGTCCAGTACGGCATCGGAGCACCCCTGGCGCCGCCGCTCGCCCAGGCGTTCTACTACGGAGCCGCGGCTGCTACAGCCACGCCTTACGGCATGGGGCTCGACCACGCTACGCTGAAAGACCTCATCAAGAAGCAGGTGTGAGTATAATAATCATTTAGTCTCCATTTCAGGAACACGAAACTCTAATTTACCAGAGGCAAATGGAGGATTTGTCCTACTCTCCCCACGCTGGCCAGACGGGTTGGGGAGGCCTGATGTTCGCATATTATTGTCCCTTACGCCCGTATTCACAAACGATGCTTGCTTAAGTGAAGCAGCAAATCGAACACACAGCGTTGAATAGAGTTCTGTGATTGTGCGTTCATGCGCACTGTGTGACTTCATAGTAATATTTGTGAATACAGGGCTTCGGGCGTTAGTCGCCTCTTACGATATCCACGGTAAGTGTTCGGCAGATCCGGATCTACAGGGTTTTATTGACTAGATTTTGCACATGTAGGTAGACCTTTAAAAGACCTGGTTAAAAACTATGTTTTCCCGTGTATATTAAACTGTTTGTGTAACGAAATCCATCTAAATATTTCGTGTGCTTTAAGCGAGAAAAGGTAACAGACAGGCAAAAAAGTTACTTTTATTTATAATGTCAATATACGCGTATTTATCAGTATTTTAAAACATTATTTGTTCTTCACAGCGAATACTACTTCAGCCCTGACAACTTGGCGCGCGACTTCTTCCTCCGCCGCAAGATGGCGCCCGACGGTACCATCCCCGTCACTCTCATCGCGTCATTCCACCGCGTGCGGGCGCTGACAGCTGACGTGCAGCTGGTGTTGGACGCCATCCGGGACTCGGACAAGCTGCAGCTGATATCCGGCTTCAAGGTGACTACCGTCAGTTTAACTAGCGACGGAACCATCCCCGTCACTCTCATCGCGTCATTCCACCGCGTGCTGACGTCCAGGTTGTGTTGGACGACATCCGGGACTCGGACAAGCTGCAGCTGATATCCGGCTTCAAGGTGACTACCGTCAGTGTAACTAGCGACGGAACCATCCCCGTCACTCTCATCGCGTCATTCCACCGCGTGCTGACGTCCAGGTTGTGTTGGACGACATCCGGGACTCGGACAAGCTGCAGCTGATATCCGGCTTCAAGGTGACTACCGTCAGTGTAACTAGCGACGGAACCATCCCCGTCACTCTCATCGCGTCATTACATTACATGCTGACGTCCAGCTTGTGTTAGATGCTATCCGGGACTCGGACAAGCTGCAGCTGATATCCGGCTTCAAGGTGACTAACGTCAGTGTGACTAGCGCCGCAATATGGCGCCCGGAACCATCCCCGTCACTCTCATTGTGTCATTCCACCGCGTGCGGGCGCTGACGGCTGACGACTGATACTACAATGTAGTTGTTACTAATAGTAACTACAGATATAGCACATAACTGAGCCGGTTCCTGCGGGACTATTCCCACCTCTCGTTCCCACAGCTGCAACTCCTGTGTAGCCAGGATCTACAACTTTACCGCCAATAAAATCCCAGCCAGTAAAGGTCAGGTTTGTCCCGGGGGAAAGTTAAACTATCATTGGACCCGCAACGAAATTAATCAAAAGACATAGGCGTCTTTCAAGCTGGACTCCAAGCTATATCAAGGTTACGAGGTCTAACAAATAGGACTAGCTTTTCAGCATGATATTCAGCAAGTATGGTGCTGGTAAGCCACGAGGGAATTGCGACCATCTTTACACCATCATGTTTTATCAAAGGAACGTAACTTAAATTCTAAGTTACTCGTTATTCTGTTATCTTCACCTCTTAAATTCTTACCCCCTTACTAATAAAAAGGTACACAGTTGTTGAACACTGTTTTAAAATGACATTTCCATACTAAACGTCACTTTAAAACACTGTTCAACGAGCATGTAAGTTTTATTAGTAAGGGGGTTAACCTTTATTCTTCTCAGTTGTATAAACTTTCAATTATACCACCACCAGGTGCGAACAGCGTTCGAACCAACCAAATGGCCGATCCTGGACATCACCAACCACGAAGACAGCGATAAGGTTGAAAGAAAACCAGATTACAAGCCGAAAGACGCGCCGAATCCCGAATCGGAGACCGAAAAGCCGCATTCCGACTCTGAGCACGCCGAAGCCGAAGTCGTAGCCGAAAAGCCGAACGTTGAGGCCGAAACTTCGATTGAGACTGTTTCGGCTGAGGAGTCAAAAAACGAGGAGTCGAGCATGGAAATGGAAGAGCAGAAGGAAGCGCCGAGTATAGCAGAGAAAGAAATTGAAGAGAGCATACAGAAGGTCGAAGAATTGACGTTGACAACGAGTGAGAAAGTAGAGGTAGGATATTTGTTTCATTTTAATTGATAAAATACATTCTGACTTCTCAGTTTTCGCCATCCATGGTTTACTGGTTTACAACTGGCATAACAAATCCATACATTGTTTTTGAACGTTAAGACAAGGGAATAAAGTTCAAAATATGGTGGGAAATATATTCCCACTGCCGTATAAAAGGTTAAATTTATATGTTTTTTATAACTTGGATTTTTTATTTAAAATATTTTCGTCAATCCAAATGATTAATTGATTTTTTAATTACATTTTTTAGAAGCATAATTTTTTCTAGATATTTTTTTTAAAATTTAAATTGATATAATCATTCTTCGATTTACATACAAAACAATATTTCAACACGTGTTTCAAAACGAGAGCAACGCGAAAACTGTTAGCGACTTGCTCTCTCTGAACTCCAGTGTGTTTAAACTTTAATTATTTTTATTTATTAATTAATTCCAGGAAACTCAGCCAGATCCAGACGCCGTTGAATCGCCGACGGAAGACGACCCGGACAAGAAGAACGATTCCATAGACGACCCGCCGCTGCAGTCCGAAGCCAGCGACGAGAAACCCGGCGAGAAACGGTACGTGACATACTTGGATAGCTTTGGAAAGATAGGGAAGTGACGCACTTGGATAGCTTTGGAAAGATAGGGAAGTGACATACTTGGATAGCTTTGGAAAGATAGGGAAGTGACTCACTTGGATAGCTTTGAAAAGATAGGGAAGTGACGCACTTGGATAGCTTTGGAAAGATAGGGAAGTGACGCACTTGGATAGCTTTGGAAAGATAGGGAAGTGACGCACTTGGATAGGTAGCTGGGGAAAGATAGGGAAGTGACGCACTTGGATAGGTAGCTTTGAAAAGATAGTGAAGTGACATACTTGGATAGCTTTGGAAAGATAGGGAAGTGACACACTTGGATGACGACAGCGATAGCGTTGGAAAATAAGGAATAGTTACAGGTCGCGCAGCGAAAGTTGAGACGAACACGTACTCACATTTATGTAATAGTAGCGGCCGGTTGAAGTCCGGTCACACTTTGATGTCGATAGCGATAGCGTTGGAAAATAAGGAATAGTTACAGGTCGCGCAGCGAAAGTTGAGACGAACACGTACTCACATTTATGTAATAGTAGGGGACGGTTGAAGTCCGGTCACTGAGCACAGAATTTCGTCCAATGACCCCAAGCTACCCATCCTTATCTCTCGCGCGTAATTACATTGCTGTCGCGACTGTGCGACGGGCGGCCGCAGTGAGTGTGCGAACGCGACAGCAATGTAATTACGCGCGAGCGATAAGGATGGGTAGCTTGGGGTCATTGGACGGGATTCTACGTGCTCACGGACCAGGCTTTAGAATAGAGCAACAACCACGAGCTGTCAAATGAAACCTATTTCGGATGACACTTGTGTGTCAGTGTCAGAATTATTTCACTGTTTTGTACAATAGATCAATCACTGAACCAGTCACCGCGTTTCTGAAGCACTATTTCTCATAAACATCCACGATTTCACTCATGTAAAATCTACAAAAATACCAAGAGTCCACAGCGTGCCAATAAGTGCTAATATAAAAACTCAAATTGTTGCAAAAAACGGTTTAGTTACGTCGCATCTCGCATCACTATTTATCACACAGTATTGCTGCTAGTTACATCTCGCTCGCTCAGTCCTTTGTTGCTCTATTCCGCTAGGTATATTACCTTTATGAGGGACACGTAACATACCTACTTGTTATACAACCTAGTCGTGTTAACTGCGCACCTGGTGGCTGTGCGTCACATCGCCGATCATGATGTGTGCGAGGATATGCGATGAGATCAGCGAGGTACGCAGTTAGCGCGGGTTGTCAGTCGCGCAACGAAAATTTAGACGAACACGTACTCACATGTAATATTTGAATACAAAACACAATCAATTCAAGTTCAAATGTCTAATACACTAAGCTATCCCGCTCTTGCTAAAACTGTGTAAGCGAGACAGAAAGCACTTGTCAGTCTGACCACGCAAAACGTCAGCGAATACAGATACAAACTTTAGCTGGTGTTGATCGCCTGTACTCTCGTTGCGCGACCAACACACGACTTCTTTTTTCTTTTTCAAATCTAATCTAATTTATTAATGAGAATGTAGGTAAAAATTAAAATTAAATCATCTTATTTTTTGTGTAAACACCTCGATGTTCGTACTTGTGAAGCAACCATCATCACTGGTACAGTAAAGCGAGGTGAGAGAAACGCGCCTGAACCGAACTGCATGCGTTTGTACGCTCTGCGGATCATAGAAGTCGCTACAAGATTATAAATAAGGCATATTTCCCATATTCATATGTATAGCATCTTAAATTATCTCATCATCTGAGTTGAATCGAGAAACTTATAAGGTGTACTTAGCTCTTCAAGTACGGTCAACAGCACGTCAACGTAAACACTGTGGTATCTTACGTAGTTGCGATAGGGGCGACTTTGCAACGAAAATGTATAGCTTGATGTGCTGTCGACTGTACCAGCAAAATAGAATTTTCAAAGTGGTTTCATGGTATCACTTGGGGTTACACGAGTTAATATATTCCCTATCAAACAAGTTTTTCGGAAGGTAAATATTGTACACTAAGCTTTTGATAATAAATATCAATGACTTATTTGGTCGATTGTGTGTAAGCGAGTTGATAAATGAGTACTTGTATAGTTTAATGGTTTTAGAAATATTATTCAGGTGGATCTCAAATAGATTATGTAAAATGTGAAACAGTTATTTAATGTTCAAGGTGTTTACTTCTTTAAGTAAATGAATCAAAACGCTCGTATTCACACACAATGCTTGCTTAAATGAAGCAGCAAATCGAACGTATAGCGTTGAATAGAGCTCTGTCATTGGTTTGCGTGTCACCCTGTGCGTCCACTGTGAGACCTCATAATAATGTTTTAGGCCAGTAGAATTAAACACAAAAATTGATTAAATCGGAAATAATTCCTACAAAAGATTTTTTTGCTTTAATGGCTTCATTGGTTGCCCATTAAGACTCTCCTAAGTTTTCGACTTCGACGGAGTTGTGCTTAAGTGGTGGGGGCCCCCGAAAGGGGCGTTTTTTCGGTTTTCCGGTTATACCGCGTAAAGGACTTACCCTATCGAAAAGTGGTCTTCATGACGGTTAAAGGGCACTTAATCCTGCATTGAATAAGACCAAATTCATATGTTTTGGACAAACCGTTCTCGCGCTAAAGTTCGGCAAAGTAGAAAATATACGTATAATTAATGACCCTCTCCACGTCCAATGGTTTGTTACCCACAGGCTTCCAAGTCTTGAAAAGGGCCACCTCAACCAGTGTAACCCTATCAAGGCTTACGAGCTTGATGCGCCTATCCTTGTTCGTCCCAGCCGTTCCTTAACTGCGGTTGCTGCACCTCTTCCTGACACTCTCCTGAACGACTCTGTGTTACCTAATGTGGCTGCCTCTCTTCCTTGTACCCTCCTGTACGATTGCATTGCTTAGCTATATGCCTGGTCCAAGGTTCGACGCCACAAAATCAACTTTGTACGCGTGAAAATAGTTTAAATACTATTTTCCGTGCTTGCAACATTTTTCTTTACTGCTTCGCCTCTATTAGTCGTAGAGTGATTGTATATATCCTATAGCCTTCCTCAATGTATGAGCTATTCAACACAAAAATAATTATTTCAATCAAACTAGTAATTCTTAAGATTAGCGCGTTCAAACAAACAAACAAAAAACTCTTCAGCGTTTTAATATGAACTTGTTGTTGTTGATTTTTGGCGTCGAACCTTAGACCAGGCATACGGCTAGGCAACGTAGTCATGCAGGAGGATGCAAGGAAGAGGGGCAGCCACAGTAGGTAACACAGAGTCGTTCAGGTGAGCGCCAGGAAGAGGTGCAGCAACCGCAGTTAAGGAACGGCTGGGACGAACAAGGATAGGCGCATCAAGTTCGTAAGACTTGATAGGGTTACACTGGTTGAGGTGGCATTTTTCAAGACTTGGAAGCCTGTGGGTAACAAACCATTGGACGTGGAGAGGGTCATTAATTATACGTATATTTTCTACTTTGCCGAACATTAGCTCGAGAACGGTTTGTCCAAAACATATGAATTTGGTCTTATTCAATGCAGGATTAAGTGCCCTTCAACCGTCATGAAGACCACTTTTTGATAGGGTAAGTCCTTTACGCGGTATAACCGGAAAACCGAAAAAAGCCTCTTTCGGGGGCCCCCACCACTTTAGCACAACTCCGTCGAAGTCGAAAACTTAGGAGAGTCTTAATGGGCAACCAATGAAGCCATTAAAACAATAAAATCTTTTGTAGGAATTATTTCCGATTTAAAAGCTAATTCTACTGGACTATTTGTGAATACGGGCGAAAATAAATTGAGTTATAATCAATTTTGTTACGCGATCATAACCTTCATTTATTATGTACTTCTTATTAAAATTTCTGTCAATCTTAAGTTGTAGTGTCAAATCTTTAAAATTGCTAATATCATGTTGGTATGCCCGGCAGACGCAGGAAGCAAATGGTGGGCATATTCCCTCTCGCCACGATGGGCGGGCCGCTCGTCGCGCCTGTGTCGAGCCTTCTGAAGGCAGTGCCGCCGCCGCCCTTGCCCAGGTATGTGACGTCACTGTGTGCTGCCAGCCGTCCATGTAACCCGTTGTACTAGGTGACAGACAAACGCAGCCACGCGATGCGACCCGGTACAAAACTATCGTTTTGTCCTAGCCAGTAAACCTATTAATTTTGGAGATAGACATTTTTGTTTCTCGGTAATAACTACGAGTAACCGACACTGCACTGCTCTTAACAGTTCTCCTTTTTACTATGTTCTTCTGATTAATTTTCCCTGGATAAATTTTGTCTTCATTGGTTGAGTTTATATCAGCGGTTAAGCTAACGGCCTACCTATGCAGCCGTTGCAAAGTAATGATCTTACTAAGGTTAGAAGCGAGCTTGATCGGAAATCTCAAATCACTTTCAACTAATGAGGTCTATCGTTTTTATACTTAACAGTTGGCACCCCTGGCGATTGACAGGACCTTACTCTACAGTGGCGCCATCTTGATGAGTGCAAATGCGATAGTCCTCCTACCACTTTAGCGCTCACCAGTTGGTGCCACTGTCTTCGCTACTAGCAAGTGACAGGACCTTACTCTACAGTGGCGCTAAACGATAGCCCTCATTCTTTTAACATTAATAATTACTTTATTTTTTACTTATTTTTTACACCATACGGCCGACTTTGAGTCGGCCGTTTGGTGTAGTGGTTCAGAACGGACTACTATGCCGAGAGGTCCCGGGTTCGATTCCCGGCCGGACAGAAATTGAAATGATGAATTTTAATTTCTGTGACGGGTCTGGGTGTGACTATGTATAATATTTATGTATTTAAAAAAAAAGTATATACAGTCGTGGTCAACTAATTAGGGACGTTATATGACTAAAACATAAGATCGTCTCTCCAGTCCGAAAAAAAATCTTCACGAGGCTTTGTAGCTTGTGCCTATTAATAACAAATAATTTGGCTAGTATTCTAAATATTTAAAGGCCATAAAAGAAACTAGCTAGTTGCGATCAATATTTTAAAAATAAATAAATCATTGCCACCTACACATTTATTGACCTAGGGATGGACAACTAATTAGGGACACGTAACACTTTCACTGTAAATGTAAATAAATTGGTAATTATTTATGTGTTTATTACATAAAAAGCTTTCATTAATAAATATAGAATACAAAACAAAATCATCAAAACGTATTTTTAAAACCAATATGGTTGGTTTTGTTGGTTATAACCATTTGACATCGACGCGACATCGATGCAATCAAATCATTAAAGGTTTCTAAAGAAATATTATTCAAAACACCTTGAAATGCCACGAAAAGCAGATTTTTAGTGCCAGTATGTTGAGCAGCAATTTTTTCCGTCGTTTCATACCATAAGCTCTATATAGGGCTTAAGTCCGAGTTGTTTTCGGATCAATCTAGTACTGTCACTGACTGTTGCGCTAGGAACGATTAAACAGAGTACGCGGTATGTTTTGGGTCGTTATCGTGTTGAAATGTTCATGAGACTGGTAAGACTTCTTCAGCATACGATAGCATCGTTTTCGCCAATATTTATTTGTATTGGAATTGCTCAAGTTTAACTTCAGTTGTTTTTATAGGTCACACTCTATGTCCAGAAAAATAGCCCCAGATTTTAATATTGCCGCCACTATGTTTCACCTGCTTCTTCGTTTACTTTGGTATAATTTCCGACTTTACAGGTCGTCGCACGTATTGTCTGCCATCGGATGAAATAAGATTTATCTTGGTCTCATCAGAAAACAGCACATTTATCCATTGAGCAAAAGCCTAATATCCATACTTTCTTGCAAACGCCAATCTTACTTCTTTGTGTTCCATCTTCAGTAGTGGAACTTTTCTAGGAACTCTTCTTACAAGCTTTGCCTCCACCAGTCGCCTTCTGATGGTCCCCGCAGATACTCCAGCAGTCGGTTCTGGTCCAAAAACCTCGCTCTTGATCAGAACGGAATCCCTAAAGGAGTCTCTCTTTGCGAGAGTGACCATTCTGCGATCATCTTGTGGGGTTGTTTTTATTGGCCTCTTCCTTCTAGGCACACTTTCTGTGGTTTCATGACTTTGAAATAAGCCACTGCATGGTAGATTCATGTTTTTGAAACATTTCAGATGATCTGCAATTTACCGGTATGGCCATCCACGCTGATAAAGATCGATTATAACTAAGCGCATTGTTGCTTTTCCTTCAGCCCATTACCTTTAATTATTTGATGCGTTTTTAACTCGCAAGATAAGAATATCGCTTTTCAAATTGACGCCAAAATTATAAATGAACAGAATAAAAGTTATTACTTTTTATTTTTTTAATTTAGAAGGAAAAACTTAAGCGTCCCTAATTAGGTGGCCAGACCGTCCGTACCATAATTACCGATTCATGTGATTTGATTAAGATTTTTTATTAAGTTAGTAAGTTTTTTTTGTTGTTATTGTATTCTGTTAACTAGAGTACTTGATAGTCAATATGTTTACAAAGTAACAGTCAGTAATATCGAATGAAGCTTACAATAATAGGATATGAACACTTAATATTGCTTAGTATTCTATCTGTCCCTAATTAGTTGACCACGACTGTATATAAGTAGTATATCTGTTAAGCTAGCACCCATAACACAAGCATTAAGTTGCTTACTTTGGGGCTAGCTGGCGCTGTGTGAAATTGTCCAAAGATTTATTTATTTATTTATTTATTATTATTATTTATTTACGTATATGCCATGATTGATATCTGCGGAGTCGCTGCTAGCCGATCCAGTGCTTAAAAACGTACCCAACCAACACCGACTCTATAATTATCATATTTTGTTACAAAAACTTACTTTTATTAATAATGTTTGTGTTTCCGCAGAATGTTCCGCACGGGCCGCCTGGCGGCGCCTGCGCACGACCATCTGAACCCGGACGTGCCCGAGTTTGTGCCGCTCTCGCGTCGGCAAGGTACGTTAATATCTTATACTAAAAATACGTCATCATCATCAGCAGCAGCCTTTAGAAGTCCACGTCCAAAGTCGTCAAATATTTTGCTTTTAAGGAGCCCCTCTACATGTCTCATAATCTTTTTACCCTACCAGCGCTTCGAGACCAACATTTGGCAAGTGCTGAGAAGAACAAAATTTGTTACGGCGCTTCTTCGCTCGTTCTTGAACTCGTTTGTTGAACAAACTAGTCCAATCTTTTGTAAGAGTAAATATTAAATATTGGACACGTACATTTTTATTTGTCAAACAAACAATTGAATGAAGCCACGATAGCCGAACGGTGAAGGGGTCGGACTGGCTGACTCGCGACACCGCGATTCGAGCACGAGGGGCTAACGGGACTACTAATATTATTTAAAAAAAATGAAGTTATTTGGTGTTGAAGTTCCGCGTGACGTCAAGCCGTGCTACACGTAGTGGCGTCACAAGCTCCTACTTTGAGCTTTGAGCTTTGGTGCGCTTTGTAATCTCTGTCAATTTTCATTGTAATATCTGTCGTAAGTTAACTGATGAACTATCACTTAATTGAGTGAGCGCCTGAGGTATGGGTGCGGCACGGGAGGCTGTTTTTGTTACGTCAAATGTCAGTGAGACTTCAGGTTTGTATGCTCTGTCACGTCATAATATGTCAAAATCACCTCTCCCGTGCCCCACAGGTTGAAAAACATCCCTCTGTATTGTGTCACATTGTGTCTATTTACTCATTATTTATTATATCTTGTCAACAGAAGAGCCGAGTGAAAAGTCCTCCCTGGATGAGAGGTCCGTGTCCATTGGCAGCCCCGATTCGGAAAGAAGTGCCAGCGATGTTTGGACAGAAGTAAGAATTTGAACTAAGCATTGGGGTACTTACTTCTATCATTTACGATCTTGTTGTTGGAAAAAATATAAAGAAAGAAAGAAAGAAAGAAACATTTATTGCATGGACATCACAAAATACAAAAGATGTAAATAAAAAAAGCAAATAAGACAGAGGTGACATAAAACATACAATGGAAGAGAAAGTAAACTGAGCAGTGCCACCCTGTCGCACAGCGATGCCCATCGCAATGGGACCCCACTCAGCATATGCCGTGGCCCCCGGTGAGGGAGGCCACGACCCTGGTTTTCAGTGTGCCCCATACCGAGTGGGAGTCACGGACACTAACCTATACTGCATAAAATATACATACATAAATAATAATAATAGAATAAATAATAATAGATAATATGAGTCACAGATGTTTAAAAAATAAAATTAACAAAATTAAAAAGTCAGCGCTTTTACACCGGCCCAGTATTATACAGGGTGTGGTTGTGTAAAACAACGTCCATCTCAAGGGTGTCACGACACTGATGCCAAAAAAATAAAGGCAAGCTATCGGTCAGTCCCGCGGCCGCATGTGCTCGGTGGAGTATCGGGGCACGCGGGGGTGGTGCGGGCGGTAACAAGCGCCGCCTCTAAAGTTTTAGGAGACGTTTGAACAAGGTTTTTTACTAATAAAGTACTTAAGGCTTGGTATTTCTGCTAAAGTAGATATTTCGCGCTGTCAAAATCTGCGCGCGCAATACTTCGCCGAAGACAGCGCGCCAAAGAGCTCTCGCGGCTACACAGTATAGAAATATGCAGTTTAGAAATACGCAGTTGGTTAGGTTAGGTTGACTTCCTTCCGTTCAAGCGTCACACTCATAGCACTTTCTAATACAAATCATATCCAAGTGATACAAATTAAAACAACTTTCAAAATTTTTGGGAATATATTTTAGAATCGAATAAATATAGAATATAACTGCCAAAGTAAACACGGTTCAAAGAGGCGTGGCGTCACCCGACCTTCCGGAAGTTCCGCGGCGGCTAAAAGAATTTCAAGATTACGTCACCCGACCTATCGGTAGATCCTCGGGAGCTTGAGCGATTGGAAAAACATTTTATGATCAGTTACTCGTAGTAGCGATTATTTAGAGCTTGGATAATAAATTATAGTTGTTGCAATTCACAAAGACACTGTTTATCTCTTCTGCGCATACCAGTCGTTTCAAGTCACTCCAAAAATCCATTGGTGTCAGGTCCGAGGATCGTGGTGGCCAAGCTACTGGACCCCTCGTCCAATCCACTGTTCACTAAACGTATTATTCGCGCACTTGACGTCCTTATTGTGGGGGAGCACCATCCTGCTGGTAGTAGAGCATTTGGTGTAACGCTAAGGGTACGTCATCAAGCATTTCGTCTAAGACGTCTTGCAGACACTCCAAGCACCATTTTGATTAAATTATTCGTTGTTTGAATACGCTTCAGACATTTTTGTATTATTTATAACGTGATTTGTGATTGATGGATTTCTCCGTTTTTTACAAGTGTCAAAAAGACATTTTAAAGACAATAGATTGCAATAGATATTTAAAAATACAATAAAAAGTAAAAAAGTCTCCATCGCCATCGCCAACAAGTGATGTGCATGCGTTACGATAAATTAGTGGTGTGTTTAACAGATTGTCGATAAAATAAAATAATCAAGATTTAAAAAAAAAATTTTCGGGCATTATTTTTTTACGGATTTGTGTTCAGTATCAGTAATATAGTAACCTCTGTAAATATGGCAAGAATGCAAAGTAACACCCTGTGTATAACGTATGTACGGGGCTCTGTATCGAAAATCACTATGAGCAAATAAGCATCACACACGGTTAACTGGAGTGCATTACCGCAGCAAAAAGCTTGCCATCTTAAATGAACGGTATAATATCGAGGTTTCGTCAGTACAGTTGCGAACAAAGGTGTTTGTGTAGTGTAGTTGAGTTGAGAGGTCAGATTATTGAAATAATAAAACAAACATTTTATTTTTTAAATACATTTTAAAAATAATTTACATTACAGATAACAATGAGAGGATGACATTGCAAGGTGGTGCCAGTCCAGTCTTAAATCCGTTGATATATGCTGCATCTGCCATGTTTTTGGCTAAAAGATTCTTCTATCTTGCAGTTTAGACTTTTATTACAGACCTCAGACAGTATTTTTGGAAAACTTTTACGCATGGTGGAGGAAGGGACGCTCTAGAGACTCTAGTTTAGAAGGAGTCACATGAGCTCCAAGTTTTAAATCCGTTGACATCTGCTGCATCTGCCATCTTTTTGGCTAGAAGATTCTTCTATCTTACGGCTTAGACCTTTAGCTACTGACCTTAGACAGTCATCATCATCATCATCATCATCATTTCAGCCACAGGACGTCCACTGCTGAACATAGGCCTCCCCCAATGCTTTCCATGTTGATCGATTGGTAGCGGCCTGCGTCCAGCGCTTCCCTGCTACCTTTACGATGTCGTCGGTCCACCTTGTAGGTGGACGTCCCACGCACGCAAGGGCAGGGCACCTTAGACAGTATTTTTGTGAAAATTCTTACGCATGGTGGAGGAAGGGACGCTCTAGGANAAAATGTTAAAGTTTGTTAGATATGACTACTTATAGGTTTTAAAGAGTCATACTAATAGAAGCTAATACAGTAACAACTTTGTCCCAGTGCGTCCCCGTTTAGGATATAAGTGATATTTTCTAAGGTACGAAAAAGTAAACAAAATATATGGATATAAGGCAACTTTATCATAATTTATTGATTTTCTAAAATAAAAAGAAGCTAACAATCATTCCAATCTTAATCATTTATTATTCAACATCATCATCAACATCTATAAATTCAAAAGTTTCATCATTATTTGAAGCTAGTCAATTTTTAACTTCATTAGGAAGAGGAGATTTTGACTCACACTCATTTTTGGTCTTATTGTTGACAAAAAAGGATCCGAAGAAATTTACGCGTATGATTCTCTCTGATATTTCTAAAATCTTTATTCCGCGATTCTGTAGCTTCTTCCGATAGTGCTCCTATTGGCATAATATCTAAGTGCAAAGCAAAACCAACTGACATGAATCATTTAACAAAATTAAAACAAAGATCTTTAAATATCGATATGTACAAGTATGGCCTATCTTCATTGCACGCATGGATACGGGCTATGGAGACTATATTACACATTACTTATAGACTAGAATTTAAAACTTGGACAGCAAGAGGAAATAAAAAAGCAAATATTATGGAGAAACGAAAAGCTGAAATACAAAAACGGTTTCGCGATGAAACTGGATTGCTAATAGATATTGTGCAGCAAGGGGCTGGAACAACAAACAACGGAAATACTGCGCGTAGATTTTTTGCAGATCCAGAAAAAATATCCAACATCACTGGAGTTAGTCAAGATCTGATTCCTAGGTTGTCTGTATTATTAAGGGCTATGGCTTCCGGTGAGCAAATAAACCCCCAAAACTTCACTCAATTTACTTAGATATTATGCCAATAGGAGCACTATCGGAAGAAGTTGCAGAATCGCGGAATAAAGATCAGAGAGAATCATACGCGTAAATTTAACCGAAAAGTGACCAATCGTGATATTTTAAATAATTTACTTATTTCTTCGGATCCTTTTTTGTCAACAATTAGACCAAAAATGAATGTGAGTCAAAATCTCCTCTTCCTAATGAAGTTAAAAATTTACTAGCTTCAAATAATGATGAAACTTTTGAATTTATAGATGTTGATGATGATGTTGAATAATAAATGATTAAGATTGGAATGATTGTTAGCTTCTTTTTATTTTAGAAAATCAATAAATTATCATAAAGTTGCCTTATATCCATATATTTTGTTTACTTTTTCGTACCTTAGAAAATATCACTTATATCCTAAACGGGGACGCACTGGGACAAAGTTGTTACTGTATTAGCTTCTATTAGTATGACTCTTTAAAACCTATAAGTAGTCATATCTAACAAACTTTAACATTTTGAATAAGAGCCTCGTGAAGGAAACGTTTCATACAAATAAAACACAAAACATGTAATATAGCAGAAACTACGCATTTCTCAGAAAAATATAACTTAAACAAAACGTTTTTTATGACATTCTACACATGATACCATCGAAAAAAGTGAATAAATCGCTAATTCCATTTTTATCATTTCTTGAACCAGTGTGCGACGCTGTGTAGGTTTGTTGTCGACACGACAAGAATAATAATTTTATTTGTATTTTTCTTGTAATTACTTTCATGTGTACTACCACCCATGAGATGGGCGTTGTTTTACAAAACCACACCCTGTATAAATATTCAAAAAATACTTGTTATACCTATTGTCAGTTCAAATTTTTGTTTATGAAACACTGGTAAAAAGCATAACTCATGAATCCTAAAAAAATCTCATAAAACTAATTTATTTCTGTAAATAGGCTTTAAAAAAGCACTTTTACACATCCCAGTATTAACCCTACCACTGCTTCAGGACAATAAATGGGCCAGTGCTGAGAAGAAGCAACTATAATTGCACGAATGAGGGTTTTCGCGAATGAAAGATCCGCTAGATGGCGGGACGTGGATGTGGGGTCTGACTGCTGCGTGATTGGTGGATTTTGACATATCTGTCAATGTCATGTCAAAAATGACCAATCATGCAGCATTTGGACCTCGCGTCTACGTATTGCCATCTGGCGGATTTTTCATTCGCGAAAACCGTAATTGATTGTTGATCGTCTGTTCCTCCAGGTGAAAAGGCGCACAAAAGCGGGATCCCGCGAGAGAGCGCCGCCGCCGCCGCCCGAAGACGAGCCGCGTGAAGAACTCCATTTCCAGCTAGACGAGGAGCTGGACCTGCCGCCTCCGAGGCACAACACCTTCACCGACGCCTGGTGAGTACCTATCGCCTGGTCAGTAGGGCCTGATGTCTGGTCAGTAGTACCTGACGCCTGGTCAGTAGTACTCGACGCCTGGTCAGTTATAAAAGGCGCACAAAGGCGAGGTCCCGCGAAGAACTCCATTTCCAGCTAGACGAGGAGCTGGACCTGCCGCCTCCGAGGCACAACACCTTCACCGACGCCTGGTGAGTACCATTCCCACCTCTCGTTCCCACCGCTGCAACTCCTGGTGTAGCCAGCTTCTCTGCAACGAAATTAATCAGAAGAAAATAGGCCGCTGCCTGGTCAGAAGTACCTAATGAATGGTCAGTAGTACCTGACGCCTGGTCAGTAGTACCTGACGCCCGGTCAGTAGTACTTGACGCCTGGTCAGTTATAAAAGGCGCACAAAAGCGGGATCCCGCGAGAGGGCGCCGCCGCCGCCGCCCGAAGACGAGCCGCGCGAGGAACTCCACTTCCAGCTAGACGAGGAGCTGGACCTGCCGCCTCCGAGGCACAACACCTTCACCGACGCCTGGTAATACTACTCTTCTTATGCTCGTTTTCACTATCAATCCCTAATTTTTGAGTGACCCCTTGAAAACAAAATTCCTGTTATGGATTAACATCAATCCCTAATTTTTAAAAGTCACTTAAAAATTAGGGATTGATGTTAGCTTAGTTTAGTTGGGCAGTTATTAAGTATGAACGAACATGTATGGAAGTGCGCGCACTACCAGGCCTGTTCATCTCCGCGAGTTTACATCGAAAACAAAACACGCACGATGGCCCACCTACAGGATACTATTCGACAAGGCCTCACATACGAGCGAACATTGACTCACGCACGCGTATTCTTGTGTATGATGGAAGAAAATAACGAAAATGGTGTACTAAATACTGTGCAGTATTTAACTGCCTAAATAATAATAAAAACACAGAATGTACTTTTTTAAGTTGCCTCAAGACACTGAGAGGTAAATAAGTAGTTAATATTATTCATGATAATTCATGCTAAATCATGTATGTCCTCCGCCATTTTCCGCAGTTTGGCACCTCACGTCACATCATTTTACCGAAGTCAGCCCTATAGCTTCGGCGCAGAGCCGATCACTGACGTTTGTCAACAAAATGGTGCTTGACTCTTGAGACAGGCTAAATTACACAATATTGTTAATGACATTGAGCATACATTTTTTTAAATACCTTCGCGAAGTAAAACTTCTGTACGTAGTACTTATTATTATTCTGTGGCACTACACCGATTTGGCTGCGTAGACTGCTGTAGGCGGTTCCCTGCATTCTTGTACCAAACTAACCACCAAGAGGCCAACATGTCGAGACATCGTAAAGCCGACATGCTAATGGCGAGGTCTCCAGCGCGTGTTTTGCCCTACACAATCAACAAAAACATCAACATTCAATAACATTGCCTACAAAAATGTTGAATGTTGACATCAACAATCCACACTCCTGTATGGCCTGTGTCGGAATGCGCAGGCGTCTTGTATTAAGCATACTTTATATCTACCCAAGCACCATTACGTATGTTTTATTAACTTTTATGTTACTAAAGCCCGGTCTGTGAGCACGTAGAATTTTGTCCAATGACCCCAAGCTACCCATCCTTATCGCTCGCGCGTAATTATATTGCTGTCGCGACTGTGCGACGGGCGCCCGCAGTGAGTGTGCAAGCGCGACAGCAACATAATTACGCGCGAGGGATAAGGATGGGTAGCTTGGGGTTATTGGACAAAATTCTACGTGCTCGCAGATCAGACTACAATGTTATTTATCTAGGTCCTTATATTCCACCAGGTCGGACGAAGAATCAGACATGGAGTTCACCGATCGCGACGTCGGCAGACTGCTGATCGTGACGCAGGCCGGCGCGCGCGCGCCCAAGCACGACGGCCACGACCGCCAGGGCGACTGGACCACGCGCACTAAGATCACACAGGACTTGGAACAGGTGAGCGAGAGTGACTCTTATTGCGATGGCAATAGAGGCGACTATAGCATGACACACGACCGCCAGGGCGACTGGACCACGCGCACTAAGATCACACAGGACTTGGAACAGGTGAGCGAGAGTGACTCTTATTGCGATGGCAATTAGTGAGTTAGAGAGAGAGGCAGCAGAAGCGACTATAGCATGACACACGACCGCCAGGGCGACTGGACCACGCGCACTAAGATCACACAGGACTTGGAACAGGTGGGTCATCATCAGGTCATTGCAGGAGCAGAAAACTCTAATTTACCTGAGGCTTGACTACGAACGGACAAAATAAAGTGACTGGACTACACGCACTAAGATTACACAGGACTTAGAATAGGTAGACAGCTGTCAGCTCATTTAGTTTCCAATACAGGAGGACTGCTATGGTCCATCACTATCAGGTCATTTAGGCTCCGCTGCAGGAGCAAGACCATCAGGCTGGTTTTAGTGTCACGCGGACTGTCAGTGCGGATCGCTCCGCACAGCCGATCTGTATGAACTGCTAGGGAGCGGAGAGGTTCCTCCGGACCGCATTACTCTAAAACGCTCCCTGGAAGTTCATACAGATTGGCCGTCCGCACCGGACGGTCCGCGTGACACTAAAACATGCCTCATGTATTCACTAGAGATCCTACTACTAACAAGAAAAGAGGCAGTGGGTGGCTATCAAGCCAAATGGCGTCATGTCCAAGACATTAATTCTTCACTGCAAGAGCAGGGAACCCTAATTTACCAGAGGCAGATGGGTTGAGGACTTGGGAGGCTTGATGTTCGTGTATTCGTTCCTTAGTCGCCTCTTACTTTATGAAAATGATGTTATCTACTTTGGAACTATAATTGTCTCTGTTTTCTTACATTCATAATTTTTAATTTATTTGAGATTGTGTCTTAACATTTTCAATTTTGTTCAGGTAATAACGGATGGCCTCAGACGCTACGAAGAAGACCTGTGGAATGACACCGAATACACATCGGTAAGTTGTAATTTATATTCACATTTCAATAATTGTATTTTAAATGGTAGCCACAATATAATTTTATAAAAATATCGTCGCTTTAGTTTTTGATCACCTTTAGACCTGTATTTGAAACGTTTTCAAATAATATATTCTAATATTTTTAGATCACATTCTTATTATTTGTTTATTTGCAATAATTTTACTTGTCTTTAAAAAGCATTGGTACTGCATTCTGGCCGCAGAACATTGCAGCAATTTGTTTTATTTTTAAGATAGCATGCAACATTTAAACAGTTAGAGAGCCTTCTCTAAAACTTGTGCACGCATACGTTTAGAAACCAGTTGTACGTGTGAGATTTAGCAAGGGCCCTAACCCGTGCCAGATTTAGCGAGGGCCCATAAAATATGAAAAAGGCCCAAAAATTTTATGGCAACCAAATCAAAACAATTTTTTCGTCATTATGGTTGACATTTCAAAGTAACTGATGCGTCTCGAATGGCATACGAAATAATTCAATGTCAAATAATTGAGTGCCCAAACAACTGCACTCAGGAGGATTTGATGAGTGCTACTGACAACGCCACTCTTGTGGCGGTGTTTGGGCTGACACTGTGTAGGTTTGTTGTTGACACGAAAAGAAGAAGAAGAATGTCAAATAATCGCCATTCTCTCCCCAGTCGTACGGCAGCGGCAGCAACCAATACCGCACAGTGTCGCTGATCAGCCGCGAGAAGTTCGAAGCTTCGGTGCCAAGCGAGCGCCACGCCAACCCGGCGGAACCGCCGCCACCGCCGCCGCGCCCGCAGAAGGTAATTGCAAAATTGTAGAACTTTTCAGGACAAAACAGAAGACAATCTACGTACACACTCCCACACTGTTAACTATCCATTTCCGTTTTTGCTCTCGCTATAATCAAATGGCGATTCTTTGCGATAGAACGAGATGACATGACTTTCAATGGGCAGTTAACACTGTTGGCGATAGTACAAAGTGCGCTCGAGCAACGTAAGATACCGCTCAATATTATACAGGGTGGAATTTTGTAATGCCATCTGGAGATAATGTGCTTTTAATACTGTAGAAGTAGATAGAAAATTGTACTCAAAGAAAATATTCCTTTATTTGTGAAAAGAAAGGAAACTGCATTCAAAGATTTCCCGAAAGCTTGCCAAGTAAAATCCGTTAAAAATTACACCCTGCATTTTACTGCATTGCATTGATCGTTAGAGTTAATTGTAAGGATGAAATCTCTTTAACAAACTTGATAAATCAAATGAAAAGAAAATCATGAAATTAATATAATAAATAATAATAATATTATTTTTCTTTATTTACATAAAATGGTATGGTATGGTGGTGAATTTTCACAAATCTTAGAATGCTTTTCGAAATTGAAGGAATTCTCTTCAGGTCGCATTACAATATTCCACCCTGTATATGTATCGAGGAGTATCCTTAGAACTACAGTCAGCGTCAAAGTTCGTAACACGTCTGTATTACAATTTGGAATAAGGTTGTTGTGCTGTCAACTTTTTGGCCACTTTGGGTGTCACGGAACTATTTGATTTGTCCTGATATCTTCACCTACTTATCATTTTGTCAACAATTTACTAAGTATTTCCGATTTTTCTACCGTCTTGTCCACAATTTGCTACGTATTTACTAAAACATCTCCTTGTTCCCACCAGGCCGAGTCGACGGAGGGCGGCAAGTCGAAGAGGCCGCGCCGCACGGCTTGCTTCTACGCTGCCAGCAAAGACCCGCACGCTACCGATGTCATGTGAGTATATCATCATTATCATCATCATCATTACAGCCACAGGACGTCCTGTTGAACATAGGCCTCCCCCAATGATTTCCAGCCGGGTTAGGATGCGTCATCATCATCATATCAGCCACAGGACGTCCTGTTGAACATAGGCCTGCCCCAATGATTTCCAGCCGGGCTTGGATGCGTCATCATCATATCAGCCACAGGACGCCCTGTTGAACATAGGCCTGCCTCAAAGATTTCCAGCCGGGCTTGGATGCGTCATCATCATATCAGCCACAGGACGTCCTGATGAACATAGGCCTGCCTCAAAGATTTCCAGCCGGGCTATGATACATCATCATCATTTCAGCCACAGGACGTCCACTGCTGAATATAGGCCTCCCCCAATGATTTCCAGCCGGGTTATGATGCGTCATCATCATCATTTCATCCACAGGACCTCCATTGCTGAACATAGGCCTGCCCCAATGATTTTCGGCCGGGTTAGGAGGATGCGTCATCATCATCATATCAGCCACAGGACGTCCTGTTGAACATAGGCCTGCCCCAATGATTATTAGCCGGGCTAGAATGCGTCATCATCATTATTTCAGCCACAGGAAGTCCACTGCTGAACATAGGCCTGCCCCAATGATTTTCGGCCGGGTTAGGATGCGTCATCATCATCACATCAGCCACAGGACGTCCTGTTGAACATAGGCCTGCCCCAAAACTTTCATATCGCCTGTTAGGTAGCGGCCTGCATCCAGCGCCTTCCTGCTACCTTTATAAGGTCGTAGGTCCACCTTGTGGTGAGCTAGGATGCGTCCTATGCACAGATCACAGAATCTAAGGGAGATGTGACAAGGGGGCGGGGCCGATGTCTATCTCTATGGTCTCATGATAAAATCTTAATCAATGATTTTAGACAAATGTATGTCGTAAAGTTTAAAGTGATAAATGTGCTACGTTCTTTATGCGGTGAGCCAACGAATTCGATTCTTACCCGAGGCAATCGATATTTTCAAGTTGGCAACGTCTATAGTCTGGTCGCCGAGCACGTAAAATTTTGTGCAATGACCCCAAGCTACCCATCCTTATCGCTCGCGCCTAATTATATTGCTTTCGCGACTGTGCGACGGGCGCCCGCAGTGAGTGTGCGAGCGCATTGGTTGCAGGTTGGGTAGCTTGGGGTCATTGGACAAAACTCTACGTGCTTGGAGAACGGGCTTTATTAGCAAGCGTTGCCAACTTTAAAATATTCAATACAATCCATAACTAAAGAATACGTTTCGTTTCAGTACCAGCAGGAAGAACAAAACACGTCACAGCATCAACCCACCGGTCGAACACCACGTAGGCTGGATCATGGACGTGCGCGAGCACAGGCCGCGGACGCTCAGCGCCGGGTGAGTCATCATCATCATCATCATCTCAGGCTCCCACAGCTCACTGCAGCACCAGCGAGAACAAGACACGCACAGCATCAACCACCGGTCGAACACCACGAGGCTGGATCATGGACGTGCGCGAGCACAGGCCGCGGACGCTCAGCGCCGGGTGAGTCATCATCATCATCATCATCTCAGGCTCCCACAGCTCACTGCAGCACCAGCGAGAACAAGACACGCACAGCATCAACCACCGGTCGAACACCACGAGGCTGGATCATGGACGTGCGCGAGCACAGGCCGCGGACGCTCAGCGCCGGGTGAGTCATCATCATCATCATCATCTCAGGCTCCCACAGCTCACTGCAGCACCAGCGAGAACAAGACACGCACAGCATCAACCACCGGTCGAACACCACGAGGCTGGATCATGGACGTGCGCGAGCACAGGCCGCGGACGCTCAGCGCCGGGTGAGTCATCATCATCATCATCATCTCAGGCTCCCACAGCTCACTGCAGCACCAGCGAGAACAAGACACGCACAGCATCAACCACCGGTCGAACACCACGAGGCTGGATCATGGACGTGCGCGAGCACAGGCCGCGGACGCTCAGCGCCGGGTGAGTCATCATCATCATCATCATCTCAGGCTCCCACAGCTCACTGCAGCACCAGCGAGAACAAGACACGCACAGCATCAACCACCGGTCGAACACCACGAGGCTGGATCATGGACGTGCGCGAGCACAGGCCGCGGACGCTCAGCGCCGGGTGAGTCATCATCATCATCATCATCTCAGGCTCCCACAGCTCACTGCAGCACCAGCGAGAACAAGACACGCACAGCATCAACCACCGGTCGAACACCACGAGGCTGGATCATGGACGTGCGCGAGCACAGGCCGCGGACGCTCAGCGCCGGGTGAGTCATCATCATCATCATCATCTCAGGCTCCCACAGCTCACTGCAGCACCAGCGAGAACAAGACACGCACAGCATCAACCACCGGTCGAACACCATAATTTTTCTCGCCGTAAAAACCATTCTTGGACTTCAACGAACATAAAAAAAATAATAATATTGTTCCAGGCGTTGTTGAGTTATGCCCTTATACATAGATTATAGTTGGAACTCCGAAGTTACTCGCGGCGTTATGCCCTTTAACACTTCCACCCCTGGAGCATATAGCTCTAGCGGCTCCACTCTGGCCGGCCGGTTAAGGCAAGCCAGAGGTGAAAGTCCTGCAGACCCTCTCGGATTCCACTTCGGCAAGCCGAAGACGAGGGTCTTGACCGACTCTCGGGAGCACTCGGATTAACAACTGACCCCGTGGTGTCGCTACTAACAGCTCGCCACAAAGCTGCCCTGCGGGGTTTATTTTGTATTATTTATCATCATCATCACTCGCCGTGAAGGTCGTGAACACCACGCAGGCTGGATCATGGATGACGATCATCTTAGCCAAAGACCATCATCATTTCAGCCTACGGCAGATTGCTACGGGTGATTGTCTAGCGTTTGACGCACTGTGTCAGTGCCTGAGGTATAGTTCCAAAATACTGAACTGTCCTATCGATGACATTGACAGCGGGGCGCCACCGTCAATACCGAATAGCTGGTTCCGATTTTTGCCATGTTGGAAACCATATAGTTGAACGATGGTAGCGCCCCCCTGTCACTGAGTTTGGTGGGACAGTTCAGCGTGGGTCATCTATATGGAAGCGGCAAGGGAAGGTGTTTTTGTGACGTCAAACGTCAGCGAGACTAGATGTGCTCAGTGACGTCATAATATGTCAATGTCACCCCTCCCGTGCCGCTCCCATATCTCAGGCACTGACCGAGTTACGTGCTACACTGTCTCCAAACTACTGCCCGCGGGCCATATCCAGCCCGCCACTGCCGTCAATCCAGCCCGCGATAGTAATGAAATGCAATAAAAGCCTGTTTGTATAGGTGGGCAGAAAAATTAAAATTGTTATGGCCCCAAGGCTTCAAAGTTTGGAGAGCACTAAACCTATAGTATAAGTAGGTGACGCCGTCGATTTCTCTTCCAAAAATAATTAAACCAGTCAACTAATCTGACTGTCAACTGAGTTTGTTGCGGCGCTTCTTCTCAGCACTTGCCAAATGTTTGTCTCGAAGCGCTGGTAGGGCAAAAAAAGAATGAGACATGTATAGGCTCCTTAAGAGCATTTGATGATTTGCAAGTACTAATTTAATTAGTCTAAACAAATAAAGAAAATTTTGATTTTGATTTAATTAAATATTCTGTGTTCCAGATCGTCGCTAGGGACCTCGCCTACACTGGGCTCGTCCTGCGGCTCCGTCCCGCAGTCCCTGCCGGCGTTCCACCACCCGAGCCACGGCCTGCTCCGCGAGAACCACTTCACGCAGCAAGCCTACCACAAGTACCACTCGCGCTGCCTCAAAGGTGAGCAATCGTGGTAATTTTTAGGATTTTAAATGAAAGTCCTTTTATAAGGATTAATCTATAATCTTCTTGTTTGAAGGTTTTTACATTATAAAAAAAACAAATGGAAAAAATGAGCGTCGCGCCCGAGAGTTGGTTCGAAGAAGATGACCGGGGACGCGCCTAGTGCGGTACTGCACTTCCGTGGAGGCATTAGTGTTGCGCGTACGTCCGGCGAGGGATGAAAATGAATGAATGGTGGGGCGCGTCTTCGTGGATCAACGATCTATACTAATAAAAAGGGACCATTCCCACCTCTCTGGGGAAAGAAACCTATTTTATTCATGCCTCGAAAGACACTAGCCATAAAACCTCTGTGTTTCTGCTGCACGTATAAATCGCGCAGTGAGAATTTAGGCAATCAACACATGAAAAAAATGTTTTGCATACAAGTGCTTTCTGTCTCGCTTGCAGACCGCGACCTATAATAGATCTAGCGCATGAGTCCAGGGTCTGAGGCACGGGAGGGTGTTTTTGTGACGTCAAACGTCAGCGAGACTTCAGATGTGCTTCAGACTTGTATGTTCCGTCACGTCATATGACGTCACCCCTCCCGTGCCGCTCCCATTTCAACGCTATCCATCAAGTATGTCATGTACCGTTTTTCTCCCAGTTTTTACGACTTATTCTTCTTCTTTTCGTAACGAAAATAAACCTACACAGCGTCAGCCCAAAACTCCGCCACAAGAGTGGCGTTGACCTATGGTATGTCTGTTATCTTTGTTTTTTCTCACCAAACGAATTTATTCCAGAGCGCAAGAAACTGGGCATCGGCCAGTCGCAAGAGATGAACACACTCTTCCGTTTCTGGTCGTTCTTCCTCAGGGACCATTTCAACAGGACCATGTACAACGAGTTTAGGTGAGTGGTCAAAACAATAAGATGTTATACATACAACGTGTCCCAAAATTCAAGGATAAGCCGACGCCGCAGGGTGGACATAGTCATGACTACTTTAGGAAAAATAAGAAAAAAAATCTATCTCAATTATTTTTTAAGTTACACAATAAATTATGAAATTCGTCGAAAATTGACACCCCTTATGATATTTTACATTACCACGACTACAATTTTTCAAATACTTCAGTTTTTTTGTTTGTATCGGCAACTTAAGTAGTGCTGCTGTCCACCCCAATTCTTAAAACCCTCAGAATCCTTGCAGTTTTTACACAAAAGTGAATCAAAATATGATATTTCCTTAAAGATTTTGAACGATTTTTACTTACACTCCGCTTTGACTCGTCGTTTTGTAAAAAAACAGTATGAACACTACTGCGGCAAGTTTTTTATAAAGTTGACGCAACTATCCAACATTCCGAAATTGCATTGTCATCGTACTTACACAAGTGTACCAAATTTCAGCTCAATTGGTTAAGGAGAACTGGTTTTAAATTCAGTTGCAAGATTTATCCCATACTAACTAACAAGCGAAGTGCTTGTAAAAATGGTACGCATATCTTTTTTGCGACTAGTTTTCTTAGTGTATTATACCATTTCGGAATCTTGGATAGTTGCGTCAACTTTATAAAAAACTTGCCGTAGTAGTGTTCATACTGTTTTTTTACAAAACGACGAGTCAAAGTGGAGTGTAAGTAAAAATCGTTCAAAATTTTAAGGAAATATCATATTTTGATTCACTTTTGTGTAAAAACTGCAAGGAATCTGAGGGTTTTAAGAATTGGGGTGGACAGCAGCACTACTTAAGTTGCCGATACAAACAAAAAAACTGAAGTATTTGAAAAAATGTAGTCGTGGTAATGTAAAATATCATAAGGGGTGTCAATTTTCGACGAATTTCATAATTTATTGTGTAACTTAAAAAATAATTGAGATAGATTTTTTTTCTTATTTTTCCTAAAGCAGTCATGACTAGGTCCACCCTGCGGCGCCGGCTTATCCTTGAATTTTGGGACACGTTGTATACGTGCTCTTTTTGATTTCCTGGAACTCTAGGGTATTAATAAGACCACTTCAAAGAATGGAATGGCATTAATTTTTTTTGTTAAATTCAACAATTTTTTTCGACTTATTTCTTCATACGAAATTATTTAAGAACTTTATTTTTCACTGAAATAATTCATAATTTATTGTATTTTTGTTTATAATACGTACTAGCGGCCGCCCGCGACTTTGTACGCGTGGACCCCATTTTACCCCTTTAGGGGTGGAGTTTCGAAAAATCCTAAACGTATTACACTTCAAAATTTCGACGGGTTCATCCAGTGTCTAAGTAGCTTAGATGGAAGAGCAGCAGCGGCAAGCGGAAGGTTGTGGGTTCGATTCCCGCCTTAGACAGTTCGATCTTTTCAGTTGTTTAATTATAATTCGTAAAGTCCGTTCTTAGCGGATGTCTACACTCTACAAATAAGGAACCTACCTGCAAAATTATTAGTTTATAGGTGATATAGTTTCTCAGATTTCGGGATTAATCAGTGAGTGGTATTTCGCTTTTAACAGATTCACAAGACATCAACTCAATACTAAATATTGTACACCCACAGGACATTGTAGTTCAAGACTTCAACGCAGTAGTATACCATGTACACCCACACGACATTGTAGTTCATTAACTCAGTAACCATTGTACACCCGCAGGACGTTGGCGAACGAAGACGCCGCCGCCGGCTTCCGGTACGGGCTGGAGTGCCTCTTCCGGTTCTACTCCTACGGGCTAGAGCGGAAGTTCCGTCCGGAGCTGTATCAACACTTCCAGCAGGAGACCATTGCTGATTACGAACAAGGTAGGACTTGGATTTAGATATACCATCATCATAAGGTTTTTTCTTCGTTTTAGGAGTACGACTCTCTCTAATTCAGCAAATCCTAAGAAAAAGGCTGAACCTTGTAAAGTTTAACTGCCTAAAGCCCGGTCTGTGAGCACGTAGAATTTTGTCCAATGACCCCTAGCTACCCATCCTTATCGCTCGCGCGTAATTATATTGCTGTCGCGACTGTGCGACGGGCGCCCGGGTCATTGGACAAAATTCTACGTGCCTGCAGACCAGACTATAGCTCGCATCAATACTGTCTTATGACTATAATTTGTATATTTTAAAGACTGTAAACCCTTGAAAAGGAGGCTGACAATAGTGACCGAGTTTCTTGCGCTGCTTCTTCTCAGCACTGGCCCATTTATTGTCCCGAAGCAGTGGTAGGGTTAATACTGGGACGTGTGAAAGTGCTTTTTAAAAGCCTATTTGCAAAAATTCATGTGATTTATGAGTTTTTTATGAGTTTTTACTGAACTACCTGGATGAATTTCCCGTATTTTAGGCCTCTCTTCTCTCGTCAATAGAGACATTGGGTTACGCAATACGGGTACATTAAATACTTACGGAGAATATCGCGATGTGGTTTTCTGACCACTTCGTTTGCTTTGTAAGCAGACATTTTTGTTTACTAATTATTATTATGAGTATAGTTCGTTTCTCTCTCTCAAGCTCATAAAGTTAATATTCCTTCGGAATAGAGCAACAACCACGAGCTGTCAAACGAAACCGATTTTAGGATGTCATTTGTGTGTCAGTTTTCAGGATTATTTCACTGTTTTGTACAATAATGAATCATTGAACCAGTCACCACGTTTCTGAAGCACATTTCTCATAAACATCGATTGAAATGGTTTCAATCGCGTAAAATCTGATAAAATCTCAGAGCTCATAATTTTTAGCGTGCCAATGAGTGCTAACAAACTGTCAAATAATTGCAAAAAACTGTTCTGTTTATACGTCGTATCACGCATCTCTTTTTATCACAGTGTTGCTGCTAGTGATATCTCGCTCGCTTAGTCCTTTGTTGCTCTATTCCGCTAGGTACCTACATTATCTTTATTATGAATTCGATACTGATAATGCATGTATGATTCAAAAAGAGGCTGACATAGATGACTAATGCCCGTTTCCACCATTAATCCCTAATTTTTAAGTGACCCCTATGGTAACAGAACAGGAATTTTGTTGTCATAGGGGTCACTTAAAAATTGGGATTGTTGGTGAAAACGGGTGTGAGTTTCTTCCGCCACTTCTTCTCAGCACCAGCCCATAAAATATGTTGTCCCGAAGTGGTGGTAGGGCAAGATATATTTGGGACGTGTATAAGTTCCCTGGAAAGAGCCTATGTACTAAATAATCTGAAAATTGTCGGCCGTTTGGTGTAGTGGTTCGGAACGGACTACTATTCCAAGAGGTCCTGGGTTCGATACCCGGCCGGACGGAAATTGAAATGATGAATTTTAATTTCTGTGATGGGGCTAGGTGTTACTATACAGTGTGAGTCACGTTAAAGTGTACATATGAAAATAGATGAAACTAAACCTATTTTTATCGACAAATAAGAGGTCAAAAAAATTTTGAGATTTTTTTAAAAAAATTTATAGACATTTTTTTCTTCCAATTACTTATTGTAAAGAAAACGTAATAAATTTTAAACTAAGCGGTATATCCTGATAAAATAAAAACAGTAATAATGCTAAATAACAGGCGATACTAAAAAAATACATAAAATACACAAAAAAGGCCAACAAATAATAAAAAATGTCACTTTTTGAAAAAAATCTGCTTTTAAATTCGTGTTTTTTTGGTTATTTGATAAATTTGGTTATAGGGGCATTTTTTGGAGAAATTTATCAAATAACAAAAAAAACACGTAAAATGTCCAGGGATATTTATTTATTTACTGAATAAACTATTTGAATGTATTTAATATTGTTTCTGTCTACCCCCAGGCCAGCTGTACGGTCTGGAGAAGTTCTGGGCGTTCCTGAAATACTACAAGCACGCGTCCGCGCTCCAGGTGGAGCCCAAGCTAAAGGCGTGTCTCGACAAGTTTCCGAGCATCGAGGACTTCCGGGTGCTCGAGGTAGTGTAGCTGTTATATTCATCTGTTCCTTTCAGCCAAATGTCGACGATTATTCAGCTGAATGAAGTTCGATTTTGAACATAGGCCTCCTCCAATGATTTCCATTTTAACTGATTGGTTTTATGGCTATTGCGGTTAACCTACTCCTAAGCATATTAGTGGGTTCCATATTGGTCAAAATTCGATGGTTGTTCGAACACTTTGAACCTGTTTTCTGTGTTTCTAACCCCATTTTCATTCTAGTTGAATATAAATCTACAGCGACTATGCAGGCACATTACTAAAAACTGCCTACCTAAAATTAGTGCCAGGTTGATGAAAATGTAAATTGTGCCTTCTTTTTTCTGTATTTCTTTTTTTGTTGTCTTACGTAGAATGATAGTGTATTGTACCAATGATTTAATTCCGTAATGTTTTTATTCCAACAGCCGCAGCTGAACGAACTGCTAGCCAGCTGCGGGGCCGCGGCGCCGGGGCGCGGGCCCCACGCGCGGCCCTACGACCGCCACCGCTCCGTCTCGGAGAGCGACCGCGCGCTGCGCCAGGCCTCCAAGACCAGCAAGCACAAGCACAAGTGAGTGGGGACACCCTACGTGGTGTGGGGACACCTTACGTGGTGTTATAAGTGAGTAGGGACACCCTACGTGGTGTGGGGACACCTTACGTGGTGTTATAAGTGAGTGGGGACACCCTACGTGGTGTGGGGACACCTTACGTGGTGTTATAAGTGAGTGGGGACACCCTACGTGGTGTGAGGACGCTCTACGTGGTTTGGGGATAACTTACGTGGTGTCACTAGTTAGTGGGGACACCCTACGTGGTGAAACTAATGAGTGAAGACACCCTATGTGGTGTGGGGACACCTTACGTGGTCTGGGGGCACCTTACGTGGTGTCACTAGTGAGTGGGACACCCTTCGTGGTGTCACTAGTGAGTGGGGACACCCTATGTGGTGTGAGGACGCTCTACGTGGTCACCCTATTTTGTATCACAAGTGAGTGGGGACACTGGGGACAGTTTACGTGGTGTGAGGACACTCTACATGGTTTGGGGGCACCTTAGGTGGTGTGGGGACACCCTATGTGATGTCACAAGTGAGTGATTACACCGTACGTGGTGTCACAAGTGAGTGGGGACACCCTATGTGGTGTGAGGACGCTCTACATGGTTTGGGGATACCTTACGTGGTTTGGGGACACCCTACGTGGCGTCACTAGTGAGTGAGGACACCCTACGTGGTGTCACAAGTGAGTGGGGACACCCTATGTGGTGTGAGGACGCTCTACATGGTTTGGGGATACCTTACGTGGTTTGGGGACACCCTACGTGGCGTCACTAGTGAGTGAGGACACCCTACGTGGCGTCACTAGTGAGTGGAGACACCCTACGTGGCGTCACTAGTGAGTAGGAACACCCTACGTGGTGACACTAGTGAGTAGGGGCACCCTACCTGGTGTCACTAGTGAGTAGACACCCTACGTGGTCTATGGACACCCTGGGTGGTGCGTGGACACCCTTCATTACTTGTGGACTCATCATAGAGACTCTGAAAGAGGCCATAACAGTAATTTTCTATAGTAAGCATCGTAACGCGACCTACGGCGTTATAGGAGGCCACAGCCTTAATCTATGTAAAAAAATTTTTTTTTAATGCATAACAAGGCAGGTATTTGACCACAATCGCACCTGATGTTAAGTGGGATGCAGTCTAGGATGGTACATATCTGCCCTGTAAGTGCCTATTCACAATAAACAATTTATTTATCTATCTCTGTCTACCCGCAGATGGTCCAACGACGGCAACAGCGGCCGAGACAACCGCGGCCGCGCCGGCTCCTGCGGCGCTCAGAGCGTCGTCGCCAACGCGCGTCCTCGACGTAAGTCATCATTATAATCATCAGGTCATTTAGAGTAGGCGCACACCGTTGATTTTTAGTTGGCCGATAGTTGTGCAAGATTTCAAATTGTCTGAAGAATCGGCACAATCGAATCGGCGTAGTGTGCGCACTCCCATACATGCCCATACTGATCAACAGGCGAAGACGAAAAATCAACGGTGTGCGCCTATTCTTAGTCTCCATTGTAGGAGCACGATTACTTCAATACTCAATACTCAATATTTTATTGCATCCATTATGTACTTAAAATTAGAACATTATGGGCCCTGCAGGGCACGGCAATTAGGAGAGAGGAGGACCACCCTAGATCAACCGAAAGATGTCAGAAGTTACGAGCTTAGTAATTTATCGTTGAGATACTCACTTTGAGCATAATAGTGTTTAGAAATTAAAAGTTCTTTAAGTTTTTTTTTTTTTTTTTATGCATAACAAGGCAGGTATTTGACCACAATCGCACCTGATGTTAAGTGGGATGCAGTCTAGGATGGTACATATCTGCCCTGTAAGTGCCTATTCACTCTCGCCTTGAAAAGGCCCGGATTATAGTTTTCGGGAAAGACAGCAGCAGGCAACGAATTCCAGTCCCTAGCTGTTCGCATTATAAATGTTATAAATGTTTTCTTACAAATGTTAATTCTTTGGGTGTATTTTTTATCGAAATTGGAAGCTTATTAAAAATTTTGATTGACATGGAAAGTGGACCCGATGAGTACAGTTCAAGGCGGTTAATACACCAGGGACCAGTTACTATAAGTGATCAGCATCATCATCATCATGTCATTTGGTCTCCACTTCAGGAGTACGATCACCTCTCTAAATACACCAAAGACCTGAGTAAAGCCTGGTCCGTGAGCACGTACAATTTTGTCCAATGACCCCAAGCTACCCATCCTTATCGCTCGCGCGTAATTATATTGCTGTCGCGACTGTGCGACGGGCGCCCGCAGTGAGTGTGCGAGTGCGACAGCAACATAATTACGCGCGAGCGATAAGGATGGGTAGCTTGGGGTCATTTGACAAAATTCTACGTGCTCACGGACTAGACTATAGTAAGTGACAGTGACCTCATGCTTCATATGCATCGTCCAATGTCAGATCGCGCGGACTGTCATTAGCCTATGATCGCACGGGCAATGGCGATTTGCACGCGTTGGTGTTGAAGGTGTGAAGCTTTAGATATAACGACATCAATATTACTGTCATTCCTTCCTTCGGTAATGACACCACACATACCATAATCGTCATTATTTGGTTCCAACCACCACACTATCTAAAGCCTGGTCCGTGAGCACGTAGAATTTTGTCCAATGACCCCTAGCTACCCTTCCTTATCGCTCGCGCGTAATTATGTTGCTGTCGCGCTCGCACACTCACTGCGGGCGCCCGTCGCACAGTCGCGACAACAATATAATTACGCGCGAGCGATAAGGATGGGTAGCTTGGGGTCATTGGACAAAATTCTACGTACTCACGGACCGGGCTTTATAAGTGATCAGCATCATCATCATCATCAGGTCATTTAGTCTCCACTCCAGGAGCACGACCCTCTAATAATATACCAGAGGCAAATGGAGGATTTGTCCTACACTCCCCACGCTGGCCAGACGGGTTGGGGAGGCCTAAATGTTCGCATATTTGACGCATTTTCGCCTTTTGTTTGTTGCTAACAAAAATTGTAAATAACATGTTACAAAACAAATAAACCGTATGTAGGGCAGCGGAGTTGTTGTTTGTTGAAAGGCCGTGTTTCACAAATGTAGTTTATTGCCAGGTCTGCACAGTTTAAAATAATACAGCACAATCACAAGTATAATGGCCGGAGTACGAAACGCTACTGCCCTACATGGTCCTTCGAGCCGGATCAAAATGAAAGTTTATGCCTTGATTGGCAGCATATCAAATTAATTATTATATACTTTATAATATTCGTCGTCATCCAAATGACGTCCATTGCTGGACAAAGGCCTCTCCCAAGGATTTCCATAACAACCGCTTCCCGCATCTAGGTTCTTCCCGCGACCTTCACCTTCAATATTATATTATTTGGTTGTAAAAAAGTGTAATTATTATCCCCATTTCCTCACTTAATTTAACTTAAAATCCTGACTAATATTGAAATCTCCATTCGTTTCACAGCAACATCGAATCAGTGCCAGCAGCCAAACTAATCGCCAGTCGCAGCCAAACGCCACCGCGGGAACTTAGCGAGAACCAAACACCTGTAAATAACTAAAAAAAAACCCGCGCGTGTTACTTAAACTTAGTGTTAACAGACAAAAAAATGCATTTTTATAAATAAATTCGAAAAAAAAAGTTAAAAAGTTGCAAAAAATGTTGTGTATACAGCCGAAGTGTCAGTGTGTGTGGACTGTATAGTTAGTAGTGCTGATAGGACAGTGTGAGTGTTGTGCTCGGACCCGCTTGGAGTGGTCCGAACACGGTCCGGGCTGTCTGGATCTGCAGGCTGGTCAAAAATGGAGCCTAGGTGAGATTACATTTTATTACAACTCATAAAAAGTAAAACTCATTTGTTTCTGCAAGTAAGCTTTTAGTGAGCCGCCACACAGGCGGATTGCAAGCGTTTGCAAAGCGGAGCGGTGACGCAGCGAACACGAGGCGAAAACTAGGCTAGAAATAAATAAATAAACTCTAGGCGGAAACTTTGCGCAGCCGCGACGTCTTCGTCGCTCCGCTTTGAAAACGCTTGTAATCCGCCAGTGTAGCAAGGCCCTTAAAAAGCACTTTTACACGTCCCAGTATTAACCCTACCACTGCTTCGGGACAGTAAATGGGCCAGTGCTGAGATGAAGCAGCGCATGAAACTCAGCCACTATTGTCAGCCTCTTCTTCAAGGGTTTAGTCTTTAAAATATACATAGTTATAAATATTGATGTGAGCTAGGCAGTGGGGAAAAACACATACAAACAGCTATTAAACCTTTGTTTGTCACCTGTCATCTGCTTGCAATGGAGGGAAGTCGAACCTTAATTTCGAACTCCTCCTGTGTTCTTCTGATTAATTTCGTTGCGGGTCCAATGACAGTTTAACTTTCCCCTGGGACTATCTTGGCCTTCACTGGTTGGGTTTTTGGCGGTATAACTGTAGATCCTGCCTACACAGGAGTTGCGGTGGGAAGTGGGAATAATCCTTCACCAAAAAGTTTGATTGTGTTTTAACATGTCTTTTTTTTTGTTCCAGCTTGTACGCATCGACAATAAACGCTGCGCGATAGTCACCATGAATTAATATAACGTATATTATGACTTGACACTGTTAGAGTAAGTATATCATAACTATAATACGTGCAGTGTGTCTGGACTAACTTCGAACTGTGACTTTTAGCTCCAATTTGAAACCTATGACATTACACGCATAACTGAAGTATACGGTCCTTCATCCGCCATCTTGTAAAGAAATTTTACGCTTTAGAGTGATGTCCTTTAGGTTTTTTTTCGTCTGGTTACATTGTCATATTGTGTGCCTTTAAAAATTTAATACTTTTATATTTCTATCTTCTTTTTTTCTATTTTTTAATCTGTTATCTATAGCAGCTGGCTCTGGCTTTTAGAATCGTTTACTATGTCTGTGGTTAGTCCAGAAACACTGTAACTATATATTTTTGACATTGTATAATACATGCAACTTCATTTTGAGTCGTATTTAGTTTCATCATAATATATTGTGAAAGGATAATTTAAGTTTTTTTTTGTATTCGCCTAAGTAGCTAAAGACCTGGTCTTGGTGCTTGACGATTATGCTTCTTCTGCCAATTGTAATACCGTTCATTGTTCCGATCTCTTCATTTAGGCCGAATTCACATTGGACTAGCTAAACGAAGGGTGCAACGAATTTCGGCTTTTAGAAATTACGGTTTCTTTCACACGTAGTGTTTAAGAAACAACGCTGATTGTTCATTAGCAAATTATAGGAAATTTGTAGTTGGCGATTGTGCACTTAAGGCTCGAATGTTTTAACGTTTCGCTGTCATTGTAAATATCTATAGTCGAGTTCACTTGGCTGGGAAATGGAGTCCAGTGTGGACCGGCCGTTGTTTACTTTAGGATGAAAATCGTGGACATGTACAGATGTTGATATTTTTTCTGGTAGACAAATTGATATTAGTGTGGACTTAATAGTTCAAAAATGTATAAAATCGTCAGAAAGACTGGCTATCTGCATGTTAAAGTAAAATGTAAAGATTAAATGAGTGGTGTGAAATAAAAACTGGTGGTTTTGGACTATGTGGGGATGATTTTTTTGTTTATTAGCAGACTCATAAAGACTACGAACTTGATTTAGCCCTTTATTGATAAAGTAAGCTAAAGTTGCTGTTAGGACAGCTAGTTCAGGCTGAATTTGTAAAAATCGTCTTTGATGGTAAGCGTCAGAGTTGCCTTATAGTAGAATCAGTAGGTAACATAATCTTATGCTCTATCCTCGGAGGCTGTTTAACATAATATCATGTTCTCTCTTTTCGGGTCTGCCTACAAATACTGCCACTTGATTATATGACACAACTGAGCACACAATTTTCTAGTATTTACTCAAGGGCTTAGAATGTTATACCGTTGTGGAGATTTGATATATTTGTTTGTAAATTCATCAAAAATGATAATTTACTTTCCTAATTATTTTTCTTAGACTTGATCTAAGAGTTCTATCAAATGTATGTCATGTATTTAATTGTACTTGATTACTCAATTTTGTTGAAATAACGGCATCTAACTAATAGTTGTGTTGTATTATGGCATAATTATTGCACCTAAACCTTTTTTAATACATTTCTTTCTGATTCCCACATGTAAAATCTGAAGTCTTGTTTTGTGTATTTGGATGATGTGTTGATTTCTTCTGTGACTTTCGTAAACATGTGCAAACATTATTATGATTTGATCAAATCTCTGAAACAGTCAAATATTCAAGCCAAAAGTCGGTCTTACAGCCTCAATCGAGTACGACCAATTCTATCAGTTATCATTGGTGTCTGATTGACGTTGGAGCCGACTCGTGTATAAAGTACTAACACTAACTTGCTCAATGTAATGGTTTTTTATGTACGGAAGTGATATCGGACTTGTGACGTGGTTTGTAAATTATCCAAATCAAATCCTATTATTTCAAATAAAAAAAGCTTTTGACTACAAATATTTTCTTTGAAATTAAACCGTCACTGATAGAATATATTCTTTTACGGATATAACTCAGGATTTGGATAATGTACCCTCAATATTTTATTTAAAACTGTATATTATACTAAATGTTAATTAATAAATAAACGATTGGTAAGGTGTGTGTCGATATGATACTTTGATTTTTAGTGTGTAAGTGTGCTTTTTATTTTTTATGAAGTGTGTGCGTAGCTATGTGCAGATTTAAAACATATTACATGTATGTACTGATCGATAAAGTAATATAACATCCGTAATAATATTTTACGAGATTAAAATAATATAATCAAGAAAAAAAAATGATATTTTTTTGTCCAAAATGGTGGTGCACACACTTTATTCAATAACTACTAGATTAATGTTAAAATTAAATATTATGTCTAATAATGCTTAGATCGCTTCAATATAAAATAGTTCCTATACGTTGTAATTAAATGTTTAGCTTGTTTATTTCAAATCTCTTGGCACAGAAATCGTTCATAACTCTGAATATATACTTAAAATATCGAAATGCTGTTATATTTCTATTATTTTAGAGTTAGGATTAAAAGTTCTAAAAATATTTTCATTTAGATTAAAATGCACGTATGTAGTTTCAAAAAGATGTTAAGTAAGGATTGTCGGTGGTTATTTTTTTGTTTCTATCGATATTGAAGCGAATGTAATCATTAAATTGAATGTAATTCTATAGACTATACAGACAGTATCGGTGTTTAGGTATAAATATATGTATCGAGCTTACAGTTTCTACCGTTTCTTGACGACGGTCAAATTGGGCTGGCGAAGTCTCGAAATAATCGAGTTTTACTACTGGCAACATCGAAAGGCGTGACGTCACTAAAAGTGGCTTTAGTGGAATTTGTGGCCAACAAAATTGTAGAAACTCAGTGACGTCACTCTAGGTAGCTTCTCCAGAAGTTGTCAATATTGCCAGCTCAATAAATCGATCGTTCTGGAAGTCACGGGCCAATAACTTATTTGGTTTATCTTCTAACTTCTTCATAGCTGACTTTCCTACATCAAATCAAATCTGACTAATCAAAGCAATATAAACCTTCTTACTTAGATATACGCCATAAAATCGTGCGATAACAGTTTTCGCAAAGGCAATTACATTAATGTCAGTTTGCTATAATCTATCCCAATCCAAATTCGACAAACTTTCAATTTTTTTATCTGTTTTTGGTCAAAATATCCTCGGATTTCGATGTTTTCATATTGTTCAAAAGACTATTCAAACAATAAAAAAGTGTAATAGCATCGAAATTGTGGATTTTTGATCAAAAACAGATTGAAATTTGACAGATGACGGACGGATTTGGATAGTGATTGATTTTGATTGGTAGGTGTGTCAAGATTCGCTATGAAGAAGACCTCTTTATTTTTAAAACCAATTAATGATTATAATATTATAGTGGTTACAATCTTTTACGGTTTCTGTGTCGCAATGACCAAGGTTCTATAATTACAGTTGGTTGACTTTTCCAGCTTTTGTTTAAAAATAACATAAATTCTTCAAAATTTTATGAATTGTCAATGATGGATTAAAGTTGTTGAAGTCAATCTTTAAATAAATTCGGTTGTATATGTATACATTAGTCCTTTCTTTTTTCACTTTCTGAATTCTGTATTATAAACTTCAAAATTGTAAATATGTTTCGATTAAATGCGTTCATAGCAATATATTCTTTTAATTCATTTTCACACCTTTCCAAGTGAAAGAAGAAAGGAATGATGGGGTATCTTTTGAACCGTCCCGTTAAATAGTTTAGTGCATTTGGTAAAGTTAACCATAAACGTTAGTTTGGTTCGAAGCGATCATGAGCTCACGCGGTGGCGCATTTTCATGCAAAAGTTGTATTATTTCATACACTTTATATTAGAATTTTAATAGAGCTCACTCTAAAATTACTGCTAGCATAAAATAAAAATTTTACCAAAAAAAAACTATTATTCAATTTGTTATTAATCCAAAATTACATTAATTTTACGTTCAGATGCGTATAGAACAAAGCTAAAGACTCAATTCAATTTCAAGCAAAAATTCAGACTTATAATTGGTAGAATTTCAACATAACCAATCGCAGAACAGAATTTATGAGTTAAAATAGTGAAACACATTCGGTATTTTTGTATGAGTTTAACTCAAAACTGTCGCGTCCAGACCCGTTTTCCTCTATTTTAATTTAATAATGCGAAAGTTTAGAATCTATGACTGATATTGAATCGAGTTTTGAACGTTGTTTTGTATTACATACAGTCAGCGTCAAATAGTTCGTGACGCCCAAAGTAGCCGAAATGTTGGCAACACCTCTTTGTTAGAATTGGAATAAGGTTGTTTTGACAACTTTTTGACCACTTTGGAACTATTTGACGCTGAAAAGAGCCATAGTGTAATTATTTTGCCCTATTTTTGATTGTCTTGCTAGCTTTCTATGCTAGGGTTCGTAGGTTATACATGATAGCTGTATACCAACAGTTAAGGATTGATTTTTCCATACTGTTAGATTTTAATTTAATAGATATCTAATTAGAAGGCCTAAATCGGCACATAAACAGTAAATCCCTGTAACTACATGGTCATTTTTCTATAGTAGATGCTGATAAATCTTGCTTGAGTAAATAAGACAGTCACACGCTGCGCGCTGTAATAAGAGTTAAATTTAAACGATAAGTAATTGAAATTACAAAAAAAAACTTGTTTACAAAACTAGTCCCAAATACTTCATATTTGTTGCGAATGCGTCGCCGCGCTTACATTAATATTGTTAAGTTTTTTTTATTAAGTTCTACGTCATGATTGTTGCAATTTATTTTCTTTCGTAAGACGCCAAAGGAGAAAACAACAAAGTGCTGATGTATACACAAAAACTAGGGTATTGTATGAACGAAAAATATACAAAAAAAAGTCTTTCTAATAATCATAAGTTAAAATCTAAGTTTTTGAATCAGTAATGTTTTTTCCATTGGATTACCTATAGCGTTTGTTATTTTTGTTTCTTATAATTTGAGTAAAAAAAACGATAAAAAATTGGTTGTTGTAATATAGAAATGAGTAGATTGTTTAATAGTCGTAGTCTAATATAAGTAGGTATACCCTTTGGAGATAAAATAAGATGTTTTTTAAGGATGCTTGATGCTCTGCGGCGGCAGTGCCAGCCTGGTAACTGACCATAGAGGTGTATGTTTTTTTTAATTTCCACAATTGTATCATGAATTGAGAAGCATTTCAACACTGTCGCTGTAAGCACCTTATGGCTGTAAGTTATACATTATATACATATTATTATATTGATAAATAAATTAATAATAAAAGCATTTGTGTTCTTTTATTTTGTCAATACACCTCCTCGTTTATCTTTTCCCAAAATTATTGTGCGAGTCTCTTCAAGGCGAGATTCACTTCATTCATACATGCACAAAATACTGAGCAGGTATATACAGTCAGATTATGTAACACCCAAAGTGGCCGAAAAGATGACACCCAAGTGTCACGTACTATTTGACGCTAACTGTACCTGCCCAGAATGCGTTTTCACTTTTAAAATCGGGCGTGATTGCAATAAAAAATTTTGCTACCTCAAAATCAAAAATATTTATTCAGTTTAGACCAGAAGTGGCACTTATGAACGTAAAAATGTAGTAAAAAAAAAAAAGGTAGCCCTTATGGGGCACTTTACGTCATGTCTCCTTATCTTTTGGGCCCTACCTACCAGCGCGACTTTTTGCTCAATAAATAAAAACGATAAACAATAAAATTCAAAAACTGTTGCTAAGACTTGTTTTCTTAAGATTATTTTTCTCTAGCCGAATTGAATGATACTACTAATTAATTTGAAACATCTGTGCAACACTGAAGAAATATTTCATTTTTAACGCATCCGTGATTATATGGCTGTTTGGCGCCCTCTTCACCAGTTGGCGCCCTCTTCACCAGTTGGCGCCATTGGTGGACCTTTTTCATAAAGGAAATTGGGGCCCCATTGCAGAAACATTGAAGGAGTACCTAACTCTCTAAAGGGCTCACCTGCAATCCAAGGAATGCTGGTTCAAACCCACTAACACAAGCATATTTAGCGACTATTCTAATATTCTAAAAAAATATCCTTTTTAATTATGTGGATGTGGCCCACATCCACATAATTAAAAAGGATATTTTATATATTAGATATTAGATATTATATACGAACCGAACCCACATCATGTGGGTTCGGTTCGTCCAATGTAAAAGTAAACACATTGGTTGAAATGCTTTCCACTAGATGGCGCTAATTCACCAAAACATTTGATTTGATGACAATACATCACGAACCCGGTACATGGTCACGACGACGATGTTTTTCTCGATTAATTGGATTTATTTGCATAAACTGATTATGAATNTACTAAAACATGACGCGTCTAGATGCTTTACGATTTCATTTAAAATCACCTCGAGCAGTATCGATCGATTAAAATTATCGATGCAATTTAATACCTTCGCGCCAGTAAGTCTCGTCTTTTGAATTTATTGTTATTTGAAACCATCTTTTATCATTCTTTTGATAAGCTGGATATGAGGCATATAACTTTCTTCCTTGTCAAAGTGGCCCATAAAATAAAGTGCTGTCACTTGCATAGGGCATTAAAATGCCTTGAATTACTTACTTGCCAATTGCTTATGTTAAGTAGCAGTTAATAAGAAGGTTTAATTAATCTAGGACATAGTTCCTAAAACATAGAGTGACAGGAAAGTAACTTTTTCTACAAAAAAACTAAGTTACGCAGAATATTGACTTAGTTTTTTCAGACAAATCTTTGGTCAAGAGTTAGATTTAGAGGTACTTATTGTCCGTGTATAATCTAAGAATGCTTCCAACTAACCACCGTTCGCATAAATTTAACATTCCTGCTTACGTGGCGAAAACTAATCATATTGTCGGAACTTTGTTCAGAACAATAGGGTAAGTCCAGGATAGATGCCCCACTTTTTGAAACAGCTCTGTAACTCAGTCAGGAAGTTTTTATCAACAATTTGACCTTAGTATCTATAAACTTTGGTCTTTCGTCTATGATATTACTATAATTATTTTAGTTTAAGTAATACCGAATCTGAGAAAATACCATTTTAATTGACCTCTAAAAATTGGGATAGACGCCTAATGTGGGGGATAGAAGACTCACTGTATGATTGCTTCAAAGGATAGATGCCTGATGCAGGGATAGATGACTCGTTAATATAGTTTTTGATTTCTAAGGATCAAATGCATTTTGAAATCAAACAAGCCAAGTATTATTATTTGACATTGTTTGTTATTAAATGAATTAAAAATGAAATTTAATATTTTTTATTAAAAATAATACTACTCCTTCTAGCGCAGTCGGGTAAAAAGGTAATTTGATCAGAAGGGCACCCTATTTATTGCTTTCCTAAGGTAAGCCGGAGCAAGTAAGAAGAAAAAAAGAATGTAGTATCTTTTTTTCTTCTTACTTGCTACCTGTGACAAAAAGAGCAGGTTAGGATAGATGCCCCTAGGTGCATGGGACATGGCCCTAAGGGCATCTATACCCAAAAAAAATTAGGCAACTATCCTTTTAGTATAGGATAGGTGCCTTTTTTAATAAAAAATATAATAACACTAAAAATCGAATTAAACATAGCTTTACCGTATAATTTATAAGATAGTCTATCAAATTATATAAAAATCTGCTTCATTTTACAGCTGACAAAAAAATTATCCATTTAAAGATACTTACCTATATTATTTCGACGCTCGCTAAGGTCTGGCCGCGGAAGATTTTTGCTTTCACTGGCTAAACGAATGCACTCTTTGATGGTTTGCGAGGCGAGAAGTGGTAAGGAGAGGTCCCTTTCTATTATACGTACTATAACTTTAGGCTAAGTTGCTTGTAACATAGTGTACTTAAAATCGCGGCACCTATCCCACTGGGGCATGTATCCTGGAATTACCCTACAGTGCACACTGTAGACACTCAAATTATAATAACTTAACATGCATGGGAGGAAGCAGAATGGGGGCCGAATCGTAAAAGGTTTTAATGGAAGCCATAACAGACGCTTTCAATTTATGCAGACGGCAGCGCCCGAATAGGGATGTCCATGCGATGCTCACTCGATTTCTCGGGTGGTAAAACGATTTCATTCGCATATTATCGGCAACTAACTTAAGTATAGAAGAGAAAACAATGTGTGTGATACAGAAGAAAAAATAAAGAAGTTAATTTTTTTAGTCTACGCTACATTTAAGTTATTAGATTGAAAATTTTGGTTGCGAAGAAATTATGCTCTAGAATTATCTGTTTTTAAAATGAGTATTAAACACGACCTGAGCACGAGAATTAGCATAAACTAATACTTAATAATAAATAAAAAAATATTTTTCAAAAACAAGCTTTTAATGCTCTAAAAAGAATAAAATAAAACAAACCCATCAACTTATTACTTTACTCAATTTATATGATTAAAAGCTTGTCGCGAGATTTACTAGATGTATGTATTTAACTATTAGATTTTTTTCTAAGATCAAAGTTTTAGCAAGATCAAGTTACGTATTTAATGTATTTTTTATACAAGTAAATCTCGCGACAAGCTTTTAATCATATAAATTGAGTAAAGTAATAAGTTGATGGGTTTGTTTTATTTTATTCTTTTTAGAGCATTAAAAGCTTGTTTTTAGTCCAGTCAATGAATGCCTTAACGACGGTGTAGAGAGAAATCCGTGGAACACAATTTCTGACCTCGGGACTTTATTTAGCCTAGTAAGGTGGTGAACATAGCAAAAGTCCCCGCCCTTAGCCCTTGAGCCGGCGGGGAGAGGGGGGTTTAAAGGTACCACTTTTCGGTTTTTCGCTTAATCCTCGGAAACTATGCGTCCTAGTGACATGACTACTATGAACCAAAAAAAGCTTATTCAATTTGCTACAGGTGAGACCGTCAAGTTTTTCTATATCTTGTATAGTTTTTGCGGCATCTGCTCTAGAAGGTCTGTAAAATTGGAAATTTTATTGGTTGTGTTGTTTCAGTGCGAATTCCCTATGGACACCTTCCGGCTCCATCATCAGACCCTGATGGTTACCATCTATGATTAAAGTACTCGTCAATAAAAATTAAACGAGCCCAAACTCGATAGGCCTGTGTCGTTTTATTGCGGAGTTCCTATGACTACCTTCCAGCTCCATCATCAGATCAGCTCCGTGTCATCATAATATTGCATTGTCATCCGACTTACACATGCATGCAAAATTCCAGCTCAATAGAAAACCGGGAAGTGGGTCAATTTTAAGTTGCAAGATTTGACGACAGACACCAGACATGTGAAAGTAATAAAAAGCTTGTAATAATAAGTAATTAGGTGGCATCAAAGTGCTGTGCAGGTAAAAAAACCAATTGCAACAACCAAAAGTACAAAAATAATTAACTACAAAGAGAAGATTTTTGTCTTCGTCTACCCAACGTCTACCAACATGGTTTCATGTCATTTAAAGGTATTAGCACCTTCCTTAGATCAATAAAGCTTTATTAATCTAAGATTAGCACACGATTCTGTGCTTAGTTGTGAGTGAGATGTGATCACAGAGAGATTTGATTTAATTTTAAGAAAGGAAGACTTAGATCCTTTAATTATTTCCCGATTCTAGTCTTTCTTTTTGTAGTTGCCAGAGGATTACACATTTATGTTATGTAGTTAGCACAGAATAAATAATAGGTAGTAGTTAGCCTTTTATTATAATAAATCTAGACATTCGAGACACACATTTATAAGACAAAGCAATAAATTTTTATCTTACATCTTTTTGAGATGTTATGATCAGTTAGTTATAAGAAGAACAAATAAAAAAAAATTAATCTCCTCCTGCACCCCGATTACGGTAACTTTTAACGTCTACAATCCAGACGCGTTTCTGATTCTGCAATACGATTGGTCAAAACAGCTGACGTACGCTGTTGAACGACCAATCGTATCGCAGAAGGGTATTTCGCCGAAACAGTAAATTTTCTGTGTCCAGGCAGGCGAACACATGTTTTTTTATATTTATATGTATAAAACTATTTTTATGGGAAAGTTAATCAAAAGTTTTATTTGTTTTTGCTATTACAACAGCAGAAACTACAAATAATACCGTAGAAAAACTTAATCAAAAGTCGTTTTTCTAATTTCCTTGTTATGTCCATTACTGTTGTTTGCCAAAATGAAGGCACATTATAACAAATTGAAGCGTAATTTCATTCTAATAGCACTCTCTTTATATTTGAGAAACGTTTGGCTATCGAAAAATAAAAACTTTAAATGTCAAATAGTTAAAGGAAGGAAATAAAGTGAAGTTAAGTTCTTGTCCGAGTCAAAAGTATAATTTCCCTGGGTCTTCTTTTCGACCATTGTAGTAAAGAAACGAAAGAACTTAGAATGTAATGCACTGCACCGTTACACTCGGCCATTTCATCCCAAGAGGCCATCGAGGCAGGACAGTACTTCGTTCAACAGTTTCGCGACAAATCGCATAAGTAGGTCCCTCCTTGGGTTTTTGTTTACTAAAAAGTCAATTTCTTTGGACGGTTTTTTGCAGCTAAACAATGGATTAATTTTATTGTTTATTTACACAGATGTAGTGTCTGTAGGGGTAAACCCATGATTTAAATAGTAAATGCATTAGGTAAATAGGTTTTTGTCTGTGGTGTCTTTTAGGCATAAATCTAATTTCTTTGGCCCTAATTTCCTTGTTTTCCGTGGCATAAAAAGGCCTAGGAAATTATAAAAGACCATTTTTAATTCAGCGTAAAGTCAAATTTTGAGTATTTCTTTATTGGAATAAGTTTAAAATGTACATTTTAAGAAATGGGTATCAGAATAGATATAGAAAAACTTGTTTCTAACTCTTAACTCAATCTACTGAATTTATCTTCCTTAGTTGTGTAAAAAGGTCGTAATGATACAATATTCATTGGTATGTTTGCTTGCGAAGGTACACAAAAATGGGTCGAACAAAAAAAAAGCAAACCATAGAAGAAAACTTAGAGAAAAAAATATTTATAATAATTTCCTTGGCTACCAAAAATTCATGACCTTATAACTTTGTTTCTAAAACGAATTATGACACCCCTTTTAGATACATTAGCTTAGTTTTTGTTACTTAATACAATGGGAAACTAAAAATAGTTAAAAACAAAAATATATTTCGTACCAAGGAAATTAGGCAAAATTGTCCATTTTTGGCGAAATACCCAGAATCGAGAAGCGTGTCTGGATTGTTGACGTTATAAGTTACCGTAATCGGGGCTCTGTGCTGCGCAAGCCCAAGATCTATAGTCTTTTTCACGTAAGATGATCCGTATGACACTTCAAGGTTATCCATATTACGCATACTACATATGCAGAATATTTTTGAAAAAATATTTGTATTTCATTAGCAATATACTAAAAAAAAATTAACTACTTGTCTTGAAATATATAGTAAAATCTGAGTCTATTGATTAATATTTTAATTAAATACGATGTAAAAATATTTTTTATTTAATGTACGCAATGTGTGAAACGGAATAGATTTAGTGCTGGGGTATCTCTTGTATAATACAATCGATTATTTCCGCGGTTCATTAATCGATTGCAGTGAATACTTAGTTATTAAAAACATCACAAAAATCAACTATATTTTTCGATTATTGACTTTAATAAACGCATTGAAAATAAATTAATAGTTTTTAATTTAATGAAACAGAACCAGTACTTTTTAGGAATCGTTTTTATGAACACGAACCATGAAATTTGAATATTATCAATAAAAAATTGTTAAAATAATATTTGTAATTCAAAAAAACATGTTTTTTGTTAAATAACACCTAAACAAAATAATTCTCTAAAAGTAGGTTTTACTAACTCTTCGAAAAAAATCGATAGATAAATCGCTATGGTTTAGTTATGTGACATCTCTAAATCTTTCAAACTCCAAACGTCATAGGGATCATCTTAGGTGAAAAAGACTATAGTTCCAAAATACTGAACTGTCCTATCCATGACATTGACAGCGGGGCGCCACCGTCAATACCGGATCGCTGGTTCCGATTTTTGCCATGTTGGAAACCATATAGTTGAACGATGGTAGCGCCCCCCTGTCATTGAGTTTGGTGGGACAGTTCAGCGTGGGTCATCTATATAAAAATCACAGGATCGTAAGAGACGTGCACAACACAATCGCTCAGAAATAGCGCCCTCTATTTTCTTGTAACGTAATCTTAAATTAGACATCCTGTGTACGTTCAGAAATGTATTAAAATATCTTAGAAATATAAATTTTCCATTTTGATAAATTACATTAATGAGTTTACTTAGCGAGATTTGTATGATAATTTGTTGCTATAGCAGCCTCGAAATTAATGAAGATATACTGGGAATCCTATCTTGGTTGGCTGAATAATAGTTGCCGATTCTAGTCTTTACCATTAAAAAAAATAACAAATTTTATTCGATCAATATCTAATACTTCTGATTTTGTTATTGTTTAGTATGTAGTGAATATTTGAAAACGCGTTAATTTAAGTTAACTGAGCAAGTAATTAGTAAAATCTATCCATTTTCATATTCATGTCCGCGGACTAGCCTATAAGCGCGGGTGCACATTTAAATTTTTTAAAGTGTACAGTGGTTGAATAATGTTAAATACATAATTTACAGTTTAAAGAAATACTTTTTTTTATTACATTATTATGATACAACTCTTACTGACCGTACGTATTACATTAACAGTGAAGAAATAATATTGGTCGCGGGTCGCGTACTTAAACAATATTTTTCTCAACGTCACGTTAATTTTTCTCAAGGAAATATCGATTTTATCATTAAGGGATAAAGTTTGTTTTTCATCCCGTCTATTTGCTGTACTCAAACGATATTTCTGAACGTTATTTGCCAGCAGCTGTTTCCTCGAACTACCCAGCAAGAGCGCGAGGCCGCAAGCGACGCGTGCATTTTTTGTGTTATTAGCCGACCAAATGAAAAATTGACGCCCGTTGTGTCCATCGCGCTTGTTCTGCGCGTAATTTCATGAGCGAGAAAGAGAGCTCCGATATATTTGACATTTGTAACTCAATCGGTTATTAGGGGTAGTCTCAAAGACACGATTTGCCGCAATGGTTGATGGTTGAAAGATCACTTTCATTCAAAATCGTTCATTCATCTTCCTTGAAAAGTTGTATTCGCATGGTGTTAAACTTGCATTGTGAGTTCTAAAGTGGTTTTATTGTTAGTGTGATGCAGTGATATTGTGTGATAATGTCTGGATCCGACAAAAAGAGGTCTAGAAAGTCTAAATTGATACCGCGGTCGGAGAACGACGACGATATTAAATTGCAGGTACTTTCAACAGTTTCAACCATTTTGTTTCGGGCGATACCTACGCAAAAGTTAACACGCGTGGCTGTAATTAGAAGTACCTGCTTTAATTTGGAACATTAATGATTTATTATTAAATACCTTCACTTTTCTCTCATTTTCTAAATTACTGTATTCTTCTCTGCGGGTATCATCTTGCTTTTTCCGTATGACATTTGCACGATAAGACGTAGGTACCCTACCAAAATATAGGTTAAGTATCTCTGGTTATCTATAAATACAATCATGCGATTTAATTAAATGAAAAATACATTTTTTAATGAGAATAGTATAATAAATAAATGACACAACAGTGTAAGTGGTCTTAATTTAAGTCAAGGACGCATCTTCGAATTCCTTAAAAATCGTGGTTTTTGTTTTAAAGATCGTGATTTTAAGATTATTGTGTGGTTCTTACGTATGTATTAGGGTGAAATAGGTTTAATTACATTGCCAATGAAGTTAAGTGATTCCTTTGTTACAATTTTCGTTCTTATTTTACTGTATAAAATTAAGGATGCATGGTGCACCTTGTTTGAAAATGTAAATTTTTTGTACCAAGATTATAGAGTTACCTAGGTATTGTTAGGTATGTCTAATAATAGAAATACCTACCTTATCACACCATAACATAATTTTCAACTTTAGGATGTTCCAAATTGAAAATCATTTTTTGTATTTTATTTACTTTTTATTTAGTCCAGTCAATGAATGCCTTAACGACGGTGTAGAGAGAAATCCGTGGAACACAATTTCTGACCTCGGGACTTTATTTAGCCTAGTTCGGTGGTGAACATAGCAAAAGTCCCCGCCCTTAGCCCTTGAGCCGGCGGGGAGAGGGGGGTTTAAAGATACCACTTTTCGGTTTTTCGCTTAATCCTCGGAAACTATGCGTCCTAGTGACATGACTACTTTGAACCAAAAAAAGCATATTCAATTTGCTACAGGTGAGATAAACAAGTTTTTCTATAAATTGTATAGTTTTCGCGGCATCTGCTCTAGAAGGTCTGTAATATTGGAAATTTTATTTTTGTCTTACATGTTTCCATCAGGAGAAAATCGACTAAATCAACATTAAGCAATCATTCTAGACATGCGGGAGCATGTTAAGCCTAGTTCCAGGGAGGGGACTTCACCGTGCGTATATTTAGACGAACCACTTTGAGCCACTTTTGACTCCTCATCACTCAAAAACTACTGTGCATTAACACTTCAAATTTGGCTCATGTATTGAGACTTGCAAGATATACATCAGCTTCAAATTTCATAAATATACCTCAAACGGTTATTTAGGTATTGACGTTCAAAAATCGATATTTAGAGCACTAAAATCTATCTATCAACATGTAAGACAAAAATAAAATTTCCAATATTACAGACCTTCTAGAGCAGATGCCGCGAAAACTATACAATTTATAGAAAAACTTGTTTATCTCACCTGTAGCAAATTGAATATGCTTTTTTTGGTTCAAAGTAGTCATGTCACTAGGACGCATAGTTTCCGAGGATTAAGCGAAAAACCGAAAAGTGGCACCTTTAAACCCCCCTCTCCCCGCCGGCTCAAGGGCTAAGGGCGGGGACTTTTGCTATGTTCACCTCCTAACTAGTCTAAATAAAGTCCTGAAGTCAGAAATTGTGTTCTACAGTTTTCCATCTATAATGCTTTATTGACTGGACTAATTTATCCATTTCCATTTCTTCAACAATTTTTTGTATTTAAAGTCAATACTTTATATTTATCCATCTTAATTTCTTCAAGTAGGTCACTGCCTAGATTGCAACGGTAGTTGAAGAAATGGAATTACAAATGAATAGTAAAATAAATTAAATTTTGCCCTGGATCTCGTCTGTGATTTTTTCTGAAACAGAAAGATATTAAAAATCACTTAGTAATGATGTATCTTTTTAATGGTGAACTATTTTCAAATGGGTTCAAAAATTGTATAGATCTCATAAAAATTACATACTTCTGTAGAAATTAATTTTTCACTAAAACATTTTCAGGATGATCGTCAGGAAAAGAGAGCAGAATTAAACAAAAGAATGTCTCCAGACAGAAATCAACCATCGACATCGACATACAGGCCGATGCAGTTCGACGTAAAAATTGAAGTTGAAGAATGTGACGATGAGGAATTCTCTGGCACCATAACAAACTTTATTCCGGATGACCAAATCAAAACTGAAATTACGAATGAAAATGACTTATTTGAAGCAGAAGAACTCAAAACTGAAATTATCAATGAAAATGACTTATTTGAAGCAGAAGAACTCGATATCAACATGCTTTTATCGCGAGCACTGAAAATGAAAAAAGATAAAACGACTGGCAATAAAGATATTAATAACGTGTTATCTATTATAAACGATCATAAATATACAAATGAAGATGAAGCCCCCAAAACGAGCCGAATTCAAAAACCAACGTCGATCTACCATTTGCATTTGGAAGAGGATTATATTTTGGAGGCTATAGATGAGCTGAGTAAAGAGGATTTGTCTCCGGCAGACAAAATATTAGCAGTCGAATCGAAGAATCTGTGGGGTCGACTGAGGATGGTGGATGACACACCATCGAAGCAAGAAGCAAGAATCCAAATAGCGCTGAACTCTTGGAAGTACTGGAAAGTTACATGTAAGAGTGGATACCTCCCAAAGATGTACAAATGTTACATTTGCGAGAAAGCTTGGTGGCATCTCGGACCGTTCCAAGATCACATGAACATGCACGATGATAAGGAATTGAGAGTTGAGACTGAATCACAGGGTTTGGAGTACAACATCATTGCGTACAATCCAAAAGCGCCGCACGCTTTCAAAAGTTTCGAAACTGATACACACTGCTGGAAATGTGGTTACACGTACAACGAACATCCGACCGAAGAGACCAAGAACTACCCGTGCACCCACTGCGGTTTGTCATTTGGGACGTGCATAAAGTTGAAAAGACACGAATGTGATTGTCTTCCAAAGCTCAAGATCCTAGTAAAAAATGGTCCCATAGTGGTGTACTCGTGTAAAATATGTGACTTGAAAGTATTGTCCAAAGATTCCTTAGAGAGACATTACATGGACTACCACGACGTCAGATCGGACTTGCCGACGACGGTCGATGTTAGGACTTGCACGACTTGCTCTAAGAATTACATGGCGCTTCCGTTTCATTATTGCAACAAGAAAAATTACAGCGTCATGTGCACTTTCTGCAATAAAAGGTTTCCAAGCAAGGTTGCGTTGACCATCCATTTGAAGGAGAAAGACGATTATCCGTGCACTGTGTGTAAGATGGTGCTTCGCAAGAAATGCCAGGAGGCGGAGCATATGCTACAACACACAGACAAGTTCACAAGGCTGTACAAATGTTTGTCGTGTAAAGAGAACGTGATGTTGTTCAACGAAGACTCTACACGGAGACACAAAATAATCTGGCACAAGCAGAAAATCGACAAGAGGCGTAACTATTTCGAAATGGTATGTATTTTTATTCATAAACATTAAACAGTCATCATCATTAATCAGCCGTCCGCTGCTGAACAGGCCTCCCTCAGTGATTTCCACATCGCCCGGTTGGTAGCGGCCTGCATCCAGCGCCTTCCAGCTACCATTATGAGGTCTTGTACCGAAGACCTCATAATGGTAGCTGGAAGGCCGTAGTGGGTGGACGTCCCAAGCCGCTTTTTAATATTACTAGTTTTCGCGGCTTCGCCCGCGTGGAATTTTGTCTATCACAGAAAAACTTTATCGCGCGCGTCCCTGTTTCAAAAACCGGGATAAAAACTATCCTATATTCTTTCCTGGAACTCAAACTATCTCTATGCCAAATTTCATCAAAATCGGTTCAGTGGTTTAGGTGTGAAAGACAGACAGACAGAGTTACTTTCGCATTTATAATATTTTATCTCATTTTCCAGGTGTTGGCTCCCCGGAAATTCATCGAGGCGCAGACGGTTGAAGAGATGGACGCATCCTGTGGCATCAAAAGGAACTTGGTCAAAATGAACGACAGTGACTTCCAGATGAGTATGAAAGAAGATGACCCGGTGACGGAAAGACTTAGAAATACAGGTTAGTAAGAATATAATTTATAGGTCGCGCAGCGAAAGTTGAGGCAGAGTAAATACAAATGAGTAGGTCATCTTCATAGAAACGCACCGAGCGCGGTTTGTCCCCGCTAAATTTTGTCAGTGTGTGCGTGCGCCGCATACGTATTGGCGCGCTCACATACAAACCGACGTCCCTTCCGGTTACGGCGTTTGACAAGTGAAGTGCGTTATAACCTGCGTCCCAAAGTTTTAAAGTAAATCGACACCAAAACTTTTCGATTCATCCCTAATATCAGTGAACTTCATAGTTAAACACTTGGACGATCTGAGGTGACGTGAATTTTACGAAAATATTCAGGATTAAACGTGAAAAAGTGTGAAAAATGAAGCTAACGTTAAACATCTCCATAGCTATAAACATAACCTAACCACCAAACAACTTCCGTCAGCTGACATTGACAGCCAGTGACAGACCAAATACCATAGACAACGACAAAAAGTTCACGGCCTTGGACATTAAGTGTTACCAGCTTCTGAAATTTTAACTGATTGGTAGAAAATGGATACCCAATTGGAACTTTTACTTAAACAAATAAATGAAAACCTTAACATGAAAATTAACGAAATAAAGGAAGAATTTGCAACACAAACAAACAATCTGACCACAAACTTGTTATCAAGCATAGATGAAAAGCTGAATCCTTTGATAGGGGAAAACAACAAACTGAAAAATGAAGTGGAATCCCTGCAGAAACAAGTTCACCATCTGGAAAGGGAAGTGAGGAAGAATAATGTTATAATACACGGTGTAGAAGAAACAGAGAAAAACAATACTGAACTCCTTATAGTGGTTCTAGACATCCTCAACGAAGTTGTAAAGGATGTGGAAGCTGAAGGATTTGATAAATGGGAAATCAGTGAAGTGCGGAGGCTGGGAAAAAAGGAAAATGATAAAAGACGACCTATCCTGCTAAAACTGACATTGGCCTGGAGAAGAACTGTAATCTTAAAAAACAACAAAAAATTCCCTAAAAACATGTATGCTACTGAAGATCTTCCTAAAGAAATATTAAATATCAGAAAAGAACTCAAGATAAAACAGCAGGAAGAGATGAAGAAGGGGAACCTAGCCCTCATTCGCTATGACAAACTCGTAGTCTTAGAAAATCGTAAACAAAACGAAGTTACATTCAGTGGAAAAGCAAAACCTCTTGAACGAGAAAAAGCCTACGTCGAAAACAAGAGAAAGAGATCCCCTACAAAATCTCCCCCTACAAGTGGACCAAAGGGAAATAAGACTGGGACGGCAGCACCTAAGAAAATTAACAAAACCTACGATATTTTTTGCCACACAACTACCTCAGACACCAACCGCTGATCCAAAAATTACTACAAGTAACGACTCAATCGGAAGCTCAACAACTACAAAAAACGAAGTCATATATGTACAATGTGCGAAACAACAGGTTCGCGAATCGGCGTGCCCTAACAGGAAATCAGACCTTCATCATACAAACATAGATAAACCTAGCAAAGTGATCCAATTACTGCAACCTTTAACTCTTCATTTGTTATGCCATTTCATGTTGCCGCAGTTACTGGATTTAATGTTGTTTATTAATTATTCTATGTTCAACTCGTTCTTTCCGATTCTATTACTCACTATTATTAATGGAACTAATTATTTTACTACGTTATACTCACTACACTCAAAACACACACACCTCTCTAAACATATACTTCACAAAAAACAGACAAATCCTCATGAACACACACCCCACAAAAAATACTTACGCGTACTATCCACAAGAATTCCGTTAATTACCCTAATCTTTATTAACCTTCAACTAGTCAAAGTCGCATTTCAAATCAATCTTACCATCATATTTCTTTTTCGCTATAGAGCCTTGCCTACCAACGAGTCAGATCTAAAGAAACTTAAATTAACTATCCACCACCCCAGGTCTTGCGTGAGTCGCGACCTGTTTTCACAATTTATCCCTAGTTTATTATGATCCCTAACTTAGAATCTATACATTTAGATCTGGACTCTTTATCAGTAGCTCAAGCTCTCCACTGTGACATTGACGACGCATCTAATATCATAAAAACAAATGAATGTTCTCTAAATATTGTCTCTCAAAATATTCGAAGCATCTCATGCAATATGCCTAATTTTCTAACACTGCTACAGAGATCTAACATTGCTTGGGATGTTTTTTTTTTTTTTTTTTTTATGCTAGCCAAGGCAGGTATTTGACCGCAATCGCACCTGGTGTTAAGTGAGATGCAGTCTAGGATGGTACATATCTGCCCTGTAAGTGCCTATTCACTCTCGCCTTGAAAACGCCCGGATTATAGTGTTCAGGAAATACAGCAGCAGGCAGCGAATTCCAGTCCCTAGCTGTTCGCATTATAAAGGAGTCGTCGAAACGCTTAGTTAACTATGTGATTGTTCTTTCTGAGTGCTGGCTACCATCAACTGGGTACATACCTACTCTTAATAATTACAATAACTTTTCTACTACACGGAATAAAACCCAAAACGAGGGTGTCGTCTTCTATTACAAAAGTGACCTAANAAGCATCTCATGCAATATGCCTAATTTCCTAACACTGCTACAGAGATCTAACATTGCTTGGGATGTGATTGTTCTTTCTGAATGCTGGCTACCATCAACTGGGTACATACCTACTCTTAATAATTACAATAACTTTTCTACTACACGGAATAAAACCCAAAACGAGGGTGTCGTCTTCTATTACAAAAGTGACCTAATTGTTTCGATCGAAGAACCGCCGATAGATGATGCAAATTGTCTCTTACTTAAACTGAATTCAAATACCTGCATTATTGGCATATACAGACCTCCTAGCTATCATAACTCATCTAACTTTGTTAACTCATTGGATGCACTTTTGACTAATCTATCCTGCTTCAAAAACATAATTATATGCGGTGATATAAACTTGGACATAACTGAAAATAGCCCTGACAAACGCTCATGTGAGTATTTAAACGTTCTCGCTAGCCACGGCATCCTGCCTGCCCATACATTTCCAACCCATGGCAAAACATGCTTGGACCATATGATGCTCAGAACTAGATTGCGTCCCGCGTGTTTAGTTTTTGAGACATCAATCACAGATCATGAGTGCGTGGCAATTAGCTTTCCCAACAACATACAAATTCCACATTGTAACAAAATCCTTCACCGCATCGACTACGCGAGCCTGGATAAAGCCCTCAATAAGACTAACTTTCAACCAATCCTAGACTGTAAAGATACCAACAATGCAACGGACATGTTTGTGAANGAGACATCAATCACAGATCATGAGTGCGTGGCAATTAGCTTTCCCAACAACATACAAATTCCACATTGTAACAAAATCCTTCACCGCATCGACTACGAGCCTGGATAAAGCCCTCAATAAGACTAACTTTCAACCAATCCTAGACTGTAAAGATACCAACAATGCAACGGACATGTTTGTGAGCTGCATAACGAAGGCCATAAATGATAATACCAAACCAATTAAAACGTCCTGTAGGAAGTGAGCTGACAAACCCAAAGAGCNACAAACCCTGGATCACAAAAGGGCTCTTACGTTGCATGCGGAACAGAGACAATCTCTATAAAAAACTGAAAATGAATCCTAACGATGACACTATCAGAACCACCTATAAGCGCTACAGAAATTTCTGCTGCTCGCTTCTTAAGAAAGCAAAAAAGAACCATGAAAAACAAGAAATTGAACACGCAAAAAACAACAAAAAGAAACTATGGGATGTCATAAAACAAATAAGTTGTCCTTCTATGAGGGCAGACCACTCCGAGCAACTAATCAAGAACAATAACCCTGATTCAAGCCTAAATGAAGTTAATACCTTTTTTGCTAACGTTGGAAGGAAACTCGCGGAGAAGATCACCCCAGGTCCAGTCCATCAAACTCCAAACCCTAGTAATAATACCTATCTTTCTTCTCCAATTAACTCTTTTGTTATGCTTCCCGCGGATGAATGGGATATCTACCGATTGATACTAGGGCTAAAGGACAAATGTGCGGTGGGTTTTGATCAGATCTCGAGTGGAATTTTAAAAAGATATGCGGATCTTTTTACACCAATTATTACACACATTTGCAATCTTGCTATCTCAAAAGGTGAATTTCCATCAGCTTTTAAAACGGCACTAATTAAACCCATACACAAGGCAGGGGATAGAGACTGTGTCAATAACTATAGACCTATTTCCCTGCTTTCCACGCTGTCCAAAGTCCTTGAACGGCTTATGAACAATCAACTCATAAAGTACCTCGAATCCAACAACCTGCTTTCCCCTTCCCAATTTGGGTTCCGACAGGGTAAGTCCACCAATGATGCGGTTCATGAATTGGTCGATTCGATTGTTGGGGCTCTGGATGGTAAAAGGAAATGCCTAACGATCTTTCTAGACTTAGCGAAGGCGTTTGACACGGTCTCTATCCCCAACCTACTTGTAAAGCTGGAGAGAATGGGGATGTTGCCTGGGTCAAAAAGCAAGAGTTTTAATTAGTCCGTCAGTTAACTTATCAAAAAATACTCTACACGTATTTTTCACTTTTTCAAACTAATGAAAATTTAAAGAGATAAAGCGCCCCAAAGTTCATAAGAAGAGGCCCGTGACGTCAACGCTTGCTTAAAAATGCCGCACGTTGTGACGTCGTGCGCAACTTCAACGCACCATAACTATGTAATTATTTGTTAGATTGACAAATAAAAATATACGTGTCCAATATTTTTTGATATTAAACATTACGGACTAAAAATATTTTTTTAGGCAACTAGCCTATTGGAGTCAGAGGCCTTCCACTCAGGCTGTTCGAAGACTATCTAACAAATAGAAAGCAGCGTGATAAAATTGGTAGTCACATTAGCGAAGAGCTTCCCGTGATGTTTGGTGTGCCGCAGGGTAGCATACTCGGACCAACCCTGTTCTTGGTCTACATCAATGACCTTTGTCAGCTGTGTTTGGACAATGGTAAAATCTATACCTTTGCGGACGATACTGCCCTATTCTTTGACGGTGGAGATTGGAGTGAGGTTTTTAGTGCGGCGCAGAAAGGCTTCTGTGGTGTTGGTGCTTGGTTGCAGAGAAACTTATTAACACTCAATGTCTCTAAAACGAAATACATGACCTTCGCAAGTAAGACTAATTTACTGCCTCCTGTGTCGCTGAACATAACGGCGCACGGTTGTACTAATAGTGATCTCGCATGCTCATGCCCATATCTCCAAAGAACTGACAATATCAAGTACCTTGGTGTAACCATGGACCAATGTTTAACCTTCAAACCACACATCGATACGCTAGTATCAAGACTAAGAAAACTTATATATGTCTTCAAGACGCTAAAACATGTCGCCGATCGTCGGACAATTAACCCAGTTGTTACGGATATCCCTTTTTTCTTACGATTCCTGTGATTTTTCATATATCGGCTATTTAATGCATCAAGGCAATAGGAAAAATACAAAAAAAAAANGCATTACATCTTGGGGGGGCGTGGCCAAGACGCACTTAATTGAGGCGGAAAGAGCGCAACGTGCGATACTTAAGGTTGCGTCTGGTCTCCCTTTTAGATTTCCTACCACTGATCTGTACAGGAAGTGGGAATTACCTACTGTCAGGCAGTTATTTGTGCTGAACACTGTCCTCAAAAAGCACCAGCAATTAGAATACACCCCTGATTTAATGAAAGATAAACGACGGAAGGGTTCCGTCTGTAAATCTAAATGCTTCCGAACGAGTCAGCCCCTCAAGCATTACTGCTTCCTAGGGAACTACTTGTACAACAAATTAAACAGTAAACTTGATTTGTACCCACTTCACAAATCCAGTGCTAAAAAAGCCTTACTTAAGTATCTCAACACACTCAACTATGAAGATACTGAGAGATTACTAAGCTCCCCGAAATAGACCCATCTTGCCTATTATCTGAAAAGCCCCATTCTTGTGTTTTTTATGACAATATCGTGGAATAGTACGCCCTTACACCAATTACTCATCTACATACACACCCACACACACGCTCACACACACACCCACACACACGCTCACACACACACACACTCACACTCTCATATCATTGTATTTTTATGGTATTTTTTATTTTATTTTTTGTTTAGCCTGTCTATTTAATTAGAACTCAACACTCTGTACCTCTAGGAATCTTCTAATTATTTAAATGTATAACTATTTAATAAAATAGATTCCGCAGAGTGGGCCTGGTGACCTGTAATACAGATTTTCTTAAAATCTACAATAGGCACCAGCTCTCACAATGCAATCTATAGTTTAACAGATATATTATAAGAAATGTTTTTCATAATTTATGTTGTGAGAGAAATAAATAAATTATTATTATTATTATTATATTACTCATTTGTATTTACTCTGGTTGAGGCGAACGCGTACATTTGAATACAGAGCACACTATAAGCTGCCTCGCTCTTGTTAAATGTGTGCAAGCGAGACAAAAAGCACTTGAGCATACACAGATACAAATCTGTGTTTATGTCGATCGCCTCTAGGGTTGCCAACTATACTGTTTTGAACAGTATTATACTGTTTTTCACTAAATTATACTTTTTACTGTTGAACAAAATAAAGTATACAAAATACTGTTTTCAGCTAGCATCACTAGTATCCATAGATATTTTTAAAAGTAAATGCCCAACACCACATTTAAGTACGCGTTGTAGAGCTATACTGTTTGTTTTTTTTTTAATACTGTTTTCCTTCTCCGACCTCTGATATACTTTATATTTTGAAAGAAAAGTTGGCAACCCTAATCGCCTCATCTCTCGCTGCGTGACCTATCGTATACCTGAATTGATTATTATGAATAAAGCCCGGTCTGCGAGCACGTAGAATTTTGTTCAATGACCCCAAGCTACCCATCCTTATCGCTCGCGCGTAATTATATTGCTGTCGCGACTGTGCGACGGGCGCCCGCAGTGAGTGTGCGAGCGTGACAGCAACATAATAAAATTACGCGCGAGCGATAAGGATGGGTAGCTTGGGGTCATTGGACAAAATTCTACGTGATTTCAGACCAGACTATAGACTGATTAGATTTAAGTTGAGGCGAACACGGTACTCACACTGACTTAAAATTTAAATACAGACCACACAAAAGTTACCTCGCTCTTGCTAAATGTGTGCAAGCGGGACAGAAAGCACTTGTCAGAGCGTATACAGCAGGGGTGGCCAACTTGATTAGACCTACTAACGAAACCCTGGGCGATCCAACACTTACATACTTCTTGAAATCTTAAATGGAACAGCATAATTTAGTACACCATCATGTAGTATTTTTTGCCTTGCCACTATCGACTGGACTAATCGGTTGGCCACCCCTGGTATACAGATACAAATCTTTGTTAATCGCCTCAAATCTCGCTGCGCGACCTATAACTGCCTTATTTGTCCGCGGTTTCGCTTATACAGGGTGTGGTTTTGTAAAACAACGCCCATCTAGGGGTGGTAGTACACATGAAACGAATTACAAGAAAAATATAAATTTATTTATTTATTTATTTATATTAGGGAAACAAACAATTTTGATATACAGACAAATAATCACACAAAAAATAGGACAGAAATCAGCAAAGTTTCCACAGTTAAAATTAATACAGAGTGCAGAATAAAATAAAATAAAATTTTAACTATTATTTTATTAGTAAAAATTTAAAAAACCTTGTCCAAACGTCTTCTAAAACTCAAGACGGCGCTTGTTACCGCCCCCACCACCCCCGCGTACCCCGCTCCATTAGCATTTTCCTGATTTCATGGATTGTTCCATGAACTTCTTTTAATTTTTTTTCGCGTCAGTGTCGTGTTTACTACCACCCCTAAGAAAGGCGTTTTACAAAACCACACCCTGTATTTCGGTCGATCACAGCGAAACTTTACTGCATGCGTATCCCCGTTTCAAAAACTGGGATAAATCTATCCTATTACATCAGTGGTTCTAAACCTTTAAGTCACGAGGGACTATTTTACCAAATTTCCGTCGTGTCAGGGACCACTTTTTTTTTCAAAATCCTATGAAAGGGTCGATTTCTCGCCTACTGTGCGCCGTTTGCGTTGTGTTGACTCTACTCATCACGTCACGTCACGTCACTTGTTTATTACAATGTCTTCGCGGACCACTTGGAATGCCTCCAGGTCCAGGGACCACCAGTGGTCCGCGGACCACCGGTTAAGAACCACTGATTACATAAATGAAAGGACTTACTGCATAACATGCACTTATTACCTCTTAAAAATGGTATTTCCTGTAATAAATAAAGGCTGACAAAGGTGACTGAGTTTCTTCCGCAACTTCTTCTCAGCACCAGCCCATATGTTGTCCCGAAGTGGTGGCAGGGCAAGCTATATTGGGACGTGTATAAAAAAGTGGTATTTTGTGCTCTAAAAGTGTAGTGAAGTGATAAAATATAAAAATAGTGAAACACTTAGAATTTGAGCGCGCATCGACGCATGGCGTGGCATGAACGCATGGCGTCTTGAAACCTTCTTATGGGAATACTTTTGTATCCACGGAATCTACGAAAAAACAATAGAACTAACGCCCGTATTTATAAAAGATGCTAGCTTATGTAAAGCAGCAAATCGAACGCACAGCGTTGAATAGAGCTCTGTGATTGGTTCGTGCGTCACCCTGTGCGTTCACGCGCACTGCGAGACCTCATAGTAATGTTTGTGAATACGGGCGTAAAACTGAAACTTAAATTCTTAAGGCGAGAGTGAATAAGCACTTACAGGGTAGATTATGTACCATCCTAGACTGCATCTCACTTAACACCAGGTGCGATTGCGGTCAAATATCTGCCTTGTTCTGCATAAAAAAAACTCCTATGTTCTATTTTAATAATCAAATGAATACTACATTGGCACAAATAAACCTCCCAGGAGGTTTGGTTGCCACTTATAAAAAAAAAGAAGATGTGGTGAGTGATTTTTTATAATTTTTCATGTAAATACAGCTTAATTGCAAAACTGGCCGTTATAATTTGAGTTAAAGTACTGCTTAACTTTGTCTAGTGACAAAGTTCTACTTCATTTGGCTGAAACGAACGAACAAACTGGCAAGAAAAAATAAAAAGTTCTGTAATAAAATTTTTCGTTTGAAAGTTAATCGTTCTTTGCAAAGAACATTCGGTCTTGATTATGTAAGATTTACTTTTTAAGGCTAGTTAGATTATCATATGTAGTCATAGACTATATTATTTTATATCTAGGTTACTAATAGAACCTTGTTGACCTAGTTTTTTATTTTTTAGTATCTTCGAGAGAGGAGCTTGAAGACAATATAAAACAGTATCTAAATGAATCGGATTTGGACTGCGACGAAAACTACAATAACTTAGATGATTTAAGTGATAGTCATTCAATCCAAGACCATGATATTGCAACAGAAAATGGCTCTAATGAACAAATGGATTTGGAATTAGAAATAACGCCAAATGCAGAGCAACAAAACGTCTCTAATATTCAAGAACAGCTAGTGAAGGCAGAACCTCTGGTTTTAAATGAAAACGCACTCCTGGTAAAAGCAGAATCTCTGATTTTAAATGAATATGAAGACCTGGTAAATACAGAATCTTCGATTGCAAGTGAATACGATCACCTGGTAATGTCAGAACAAGTTCTGGTTTCAAAAGAAAAAGAACACTCGGTAAAGGCAGAAGTTCTGATTTCAAATGAATATGATCACCTGGTAAATACAGAACAACCTCAGACTTCAAGTTCTGACGATTCTGACTCTTCTGACTCTGTACCACTTTCCTTATTTGAGAGAGGACGACAAAAAACTCTATCTGGTCAACGACGAAGTAATCAGGGTTATAATAGTCCGACAAAAGACTGGTCTTCTAGAACCTTCTATCCTAAAAGAATTAAATTTACAGAACCAGCTTACATGCCATTAAACAGCGAGAATTTCGACGAAATCCACTACTTCTTACGTTACATTAACGATGATTTGATAGCTTTAATCGTCGAAATGTCCAACACAACCCATGAATTGGAAACTGGGTTAAAACTCAATTTGACTGCTTCAGAATTATACACGTTTATAGGTACAGTTATGGCGATGTCATGCATAGGATATCCTACCATTAAGATGTATTGGGAAAAGAAATTCAGAATCCCTCTTATTGCCGGCGCCATGTCTCGTGATAGATTTTCGTTGCTACGAAATAAAATAAAATTCGTCATAGATTACAAAATTTCTGACGCAGAAAAGACAGCTGATAAGCTTTGGAAAGTGCGTCCATTAATAGCAGCTATTCAAGATGCGTGTAAGGCGTTACCAAAAGATCGGAATCTCTGTGTAGACGAAATGATCGTGCCTTTCACTGGGAATTGTGGGATTAAGCAATATTGCTATCATAAGCCTAATCCGACTGGGTTGAAGGTATTTGTATTGACCGACCCTAAAGGTCTGGTTTTGAATTTTGATTTCTACCAGGGTGCCACAACATATCCCAAATACGATAACACAAATTTGGAATTAAGAGAGAAAGCAGTGCTACACCTTACAGAAGATATAACTCCGGGACATGTAATATACTTCGACAGATATTTCACCAGCACTGAACTGATGGAAGAACTGTCCAAAAGAAATCTTATGGCGACCGGACCCATTCAAAAGAACCGACTACCAGCCGATGTCAAATTAATACTCAAAGAAAAACGCCGAGAAATACTTCAAGAAGGCCGCGGGACCTGTCGAGTGATAACTAACTCCGCGAATAAACTAGCAGTAACTATGTGGCTTGACAACAAACATGTTACGTTCCTATCAAATATATACGCCGAAGAACCAACAGATTCAAGCCGAAGATGGAGCAAGAAATCAAACAGCTACACCTACATTTCCAGACCGAAAGTTGTGAATGCTTTTGATAGTAACCGAGGGGGAGTTCAAGCTGAAAAATACCTGTCAGTGTGTCCCAGCCGTCACCAAACCAGAAAATGGACATTTAGAGTCTTCTGTCACATGCTAGATTTGGCTGTGTGTAACTCTTGGGTGTCTTATAAAGAAGATCAGAAAGCCAGTGGCGTGAATCCAAAGAATTTGTGCAGCTTCAAAATGACTATAAGTGAATCTCTAATAGACCAATACTGTGAGACGTCATCTCACTCAGAATCGGACCCAAACGAAGACAAATTTGAAAGACAATACTATGATCCTGTACCAAGGGTAAAGAGGGGCAGAAGATTTGCAGTTCCGACTCCAACTTATGAATTTAGACATCGAAAAGCGAAGCATATGCCAGAATTCGCGACGAAAGTGAACAGATGCAAGGTTTGTTCGAAAAAATCCTGGTTGACGTGCAAAACTTGTCTGGTGCATTTGTGCCTTGTTAGAGAGAGGAATTGCTTTATGAAATTCCATTGCCCTTAGTTTTATGATGTTAACCCTTTATACGGCAGTGGGAAACTCGGGAAATAAGTGTCTGGTCTGCTTTATTATTAATATGTATAATACTTAAAGTATTCTCTGAATTTTCTAATCAATGTTAGTTGCCAAATGATTATTTTTGTGACTGTCATAAAACTATTTTTTAATGTCGTTAACTGAATTACTAAATGTTAGACAGTTTCTGAAAAAGTCGCGCAGCGGGAGTTAAGGCGATGAACACAAGCAAATGTTGTTATTCGACGCCTTGCGTAGTCTAACTGACAAATGCTGTCTCGCTGGCACACATTTAGCAAGAGCGAGGTAGCTAGACTAAAGTCTGGTCGCTGAGCACGTAGAATTTTGTCCAATGACCCCAAGCTACGAGTAATTATGTTGCTGTCGCGCTCATACACTCACTGCGGCCGCCCGTCGCACAGTCGCGACAGCAATATAATTACGCGCGAGCGATAAGGATGGGTAGCTTGGGGTCATTGGACAAAATTCTACGTGCTCGGAGATCGGGCTTTAGTTTATTCGATATTTCAACTTGACGTTTAATGTGTGTTCTGTATTCAAATATTACATCAGTGTGAGTTCGCCTCAGCTTTCGCTGCGCGACTTATGATTGTTTATGAATAGACTGATTTAATGAAGAAGTTTAAAATAGGTTGATTATGTTTTTAGAGTTTTGTGAAAGTGATTTATTATAATGTTTAGGTTCAAAGGAGCAACCAGTTTAATAAGTTTGTAGCTAATGTTAACAGTGTTTGTTGTCTTTAAAAGTACCAGAGTACTCACTAATTACTTAATTAGTAAGTTTCTAATGTTTGTGATAATTATAATAAGGAAAGCATTTTAATTGATGAATGATAAGAAAAATGCGTGTATGAAAACTGATTTTTAATTTAATAAATATTTGATGATGAACATGTCTTTGTTTTAATGCTCATAAATGATTATATCAGAGTACTTCATATGCGAAAGAAGAAAACACAAGCGGAGGAGACTAGAATTTATAAATAACTTGAAAAAATCGAACTGCCTAAGGACTTAAGGCGCGAATCGAACCCATGACCTTTCGCTTGCGACTGCCCTTCCATCTGAGCTACTTAGACACTGGATGAACCAGTCGAAATTTTCAAGTGTAATACGCTGTTGTGGCCTCAGGAAGTTCGATTTTTTCAAGTTATTTATAATTGGGTCATATTTGAGTCAAATTTTCAGTTGCCCCCAGTAGGGGCGATCCTGTTGGGAGCTACTAGAAATAACCCATTCATTCTACGTTCTAGTAAGTTATCCAGGATATAAACAATATGTTTTTTGTTACAGCTACTTTGGCATCAGCTGTCGAAGTCGAAATCCAAGCTTTGGACTCAGAAATCGATATAATCGATCCAGACAAGCCGTCCACTTCAGCCCTCGACGAAGAAGAATTCGAAGATATCAACGAGAGCATAGTAAAAGAAAAGATGCTCGTAGAAATGCAGAAGAATAATAGTTTTACAGAAGACGACGAGGGTTACGAATATATTCTTTCAAGCGTCTTCAACGCATCCGGCCAAAAACGCAACGTCAACCAAGTCGATGACTTCGAAGAAATGATTAATCGAGAACTAAAGAAGACGAAAAAGAACGAAACTGTATCTGACACAACATCTAAAGACGCACAGAACAACGCCAGTCCGAAAAAAGCAAAACCAAAGGCACCGAATATCGCAAAGATAGTCCCGAAGAAAGACATTATAGTACCGAAGAAAGACATAATAGTACCGAAGAAAGACATAATAGTACCGAAGAAAGACATAATAGTACCGAAGAAAGAGATCAAGAAACCCGTACCTGTACCCACACTACCCATACTGGTCAACCCAGGCGAAAGTTTGTACCATGGAAGAGTAAGGTGTAATTTCACTGGGTGTGACCACATAGCGGAGAACAGAAAAGAATATAGAGAGCACAAGCTCACACACAAAGCGAAAGTCATGGGTTGTGGCTTATGCAAAGGATCCTTCAACTCCATCAGGGCATATTTGACCCATTTGTCTAACCACGGCTACAAGGAATGGACGTGCCCAGAATGTTTGCGGTCATACACTACGTATAGCAGTTTAGTTTCCCATGTGAAGGGGATGGCATTAAGATCGTTTTTCAAGTGCCAGTATGTCGACAAAAATCCCGACCCAAGTGGTCCGACGAAGCTGTGCGTTACTTACCAGTGCAAGCGATGCAAGACCACCGTTTTAAAGGAGAATATTCTGGACCATTGGGAGTCTCACGTCGGTTCTGCTCAGGTGAACGTGGAAATTGAGGAGCAGGAAGGGGTGGTGGACCTCCCTCAGTATGAACAAGGGAACGGGGTTGTGGAAAATAAAATGGACTCGGATGTCTTGAGACGGACCATCGGTAAGTTCTTTTTAATTGCGTAGTAAAGGTAGTTTATGCCGGTTTCAGAAATGCTGACCTAGAGCTAAGTTATACCTAGATCTAGCGCTTAACTCACAGATCGCAGAAACTAAAGGGAGATGTGACAAGGGGGCGTGGCCGGTGTCGCAGCAATATGCCCAAAAACAGAACACATTGCTCGTGAATGCAATAATGACAGCAGCGACGTCATAATGTAAACAGTTTACATTGCTTGCGTAGTACTAAAGATTATTCAAACGTAGAGTACTGATACCGCAGTGGATAATGAGCACATATTTTGATAACTTTGTGTGCGTGAATTTCTAATGCGACACTGAGCTTCGAACTCAGCGCATTAGTTGGCATCTCTCTATATCTCTATGGCGTAACTCAATCAGTATAGATGACCCACGCTGAACTGTCCCGCCAAACTCAATGACAGGGGGGCGCTACCATCGTTCAACTATATGGTTTCCAACATGGCAAAAATCGGAACCAGCGATTCGGTATTGACGGTGGCGCCCCACTGTCAATGTCATCGATAGGACAGTTCAGTATTTTGGAACTATACCTGAGGTATGGGAGCGAAACGGAAGGGTGTTTTGAGGCGTCAAACGTCAGAGAATATTCTTCAGATTTGTATGCTGCGTAGCGTTGCCAGGTTTTTTTTCGCCAAGTCGGGACTTTGGTATTTTTTAAGTGAAAATAGCGGGACTCTTCCGTCAGAAGCGGGACTTTGTGTATTTTTTAGTGAAAATAGCGGGACTCTTCCGTCAGAAGCGGGACATAGTAAAAAAACGTTTATAATCAAAGGTTTTCAAATATTTATCTTTTTATTTGACTTAAAATTACAACGTTTACGTGACAATATAGCAAAAGTAGCCATAGAAAATGTATTTTAACAAAAAAATAATATTTTAAATCAGATTTACTCTATCGTTAAATTCGTCTTTAGAATAAAAAAAGAATAAAATTAAAAATGTTTTATTCTTTAGAATAATATGGCGTTTCAAACAATAGTCTGTGAAGTGAGTGTCTCTCTCTGAAAAGCGGGACCGAGCCTGTACATTTAAATTTGATTTAAAAATCGGGACGTCCCGCCAAAATCGGGACGTCTGGCAACGCTGATGCTGCGTCACGTCATGATAAGTCAATGTCACCCCTCCCGTGCCTCTTCCATACCACAGGCATTCACTCAGTTATGCGCCAGACCTGTAGTTTAAGGCTATCCGCGCACGGAAGACTGTCACCGTGACAGTATACAGGGTGGATTTTTGTAATGCCACCTGGAGGGAAAGTACTCTTAATACTGTAGATAGAAAATTTTACTCAAAGAAAACTCCTTTATTTTTGAAAAGAAAAAGAATAGCATTCAAAGATTTCCGACAATTTACCACAATACCATACTATTTTCTGTACTAAATAATTACAATTATGTATTTAAGATTTCATGGCTTTCCTTTCATTTGATTAACGATTGATGCAATAATAAATAATAATAATAAATAAATCATTTATTTCCCCTCACAAACTTAGGTTAAAATAAAAATAAATGGTGTAATTTTTAACAGATTTGAGTTTGTTCGATTCTCGGGTCTGGCAAGCTTTGGAAATCTTTGAATGTAGTTCTGTTTCTTTTCAAAAATAAAGGAATGTTTTTTTGAATAGGTAAATTTTTCTATCTACGGTATTAAGAATACCTTCCCTCAAATTCAAATTCAAATTATTTATTGCATGTCACATGGGTAAGGGTTGACAAGAACATAATATTGTAGGTACATGTGACGCCCAGTGAAGGCGTTGCAAAAACTTAAAAATAACATTAAAATAGATAATTATTTGTCAAACTAAAATTAAATTAATTAAACATTAAAATTATAAAATTAAATATTATAAAACCTCCAGGTGGCATTACAAAATTCCACCCTGTATGTTTCTCTTTTACGAAAGAGAAAAAGAGAAACAGTACTTTTTCTTATCTATGGAGAGACATACTGTTACGGGTCACCTATACAATTACTTAAAATTTATTTTATTGGAACACTAGCCTATTAACGTTTGATTATTCTGTTTCCAGCGGCGCTCCTCAGCCACAAAAAGAAGGCTGCACACAACAAGACGTGCGTCGCTTGCGGGCGCTCCTTCGACCGCCGGAACGACTGCAAGAGACACCACATCGAGCATTTACTAGCGCACGCTTATGAGAACAAGTAAGTAATTGTGGCCTCTAGCGGAGCGGAGATCATGGTCTCTAGCGGAGCGGAGATCATGGTCTCTAGCGGAGCGGAGATCGTAGTCTCTAGCGGAGCGGAAACTGGCCTCCAACGGAGCGGGACAAGAGGCTACGTGCATCAAAGCTTGCTATAGAGCTTCAGCTGAGACCAAGTGAGTGTTTAGCGGAGATCGTGGACTCTAGCGGAGCGGAGATCGTGGTCTCTAGCAGAGCGGAAACAAGAGGCTACGTGCAATAAGGTGCGCTATAGATATTTAGCTGAGACCAAGTGAGTGTGGAGCGGAGACCATGGCCTGTAGCTGAGCGGAGATCGTGGTCTCTAGTGAGAGCGGAGATGATGGTCTAGCGGAGCAGAGATGATGGTATCTAGCGGAGCGGAGATGTGGTCTCTAGAGGGGCGGAGATGTGGTCGCTAGTCTCGCTAGTGGAGCGGAGTGACTGTGGCCTCTAGCGGAGCGGACGTGATGGTCTATAGCGAAGCGTAGAACGTGGTTTCTAGCGGAGCGGAGATCATGGTCTCTAGCGGAGCGGAGATCATGGTCTCTAGCGGAGCGGAGATCGTGGTCTCTAGCGGAGCGGAAACTGGCCTCTAGCGGAGCGGAGACAAGAGGCTACGTGCATCAAAGCTTGCTATAGCTTCAGCTGAGACCAAGTGAGTGTGGAGCGGAGACCGTGGCCTGTAGCGGAGCGGAGACAGAAGGCTGCAAGCAACAAGACGTGCGTCGCTTGCAGGCGCTCCTTCGACCGAAGGAATGACTGCAAGAGACACCACATCGAGCATTTACTAGCGCACGCTTATGAGAACAAGTGAGTAATTGTGGCCTCTAGCGGAGCGGAGATCATGGTCTCTAGCGGAGCGGAGATCGTGGTCTCTAGCGGAGCGGAGATCGCAATCTCTAGTGGAGCGGAAACAAGAGGCTACGTGCAACAAGGCGCGCGTCAGGCTTCAGCTGAGACCAAGTGAGTGTGGAGCGGAGACCGTGGCCTGTAGCGGAGCGGAGACAGAAGGCTGCAAGCAACAAGACGTGCGTCGCTTGCGGGCGCTCCTTCGACCGCCGGAACGACTGCAAGAGACACCACATCGAGCATTTACTAGCGCACGCTTATGAGAACAAGTGAGTAATTGTGGCCTGTGGACCATGATCTCCGCTCCGCTAGAGCGGAGATCATGGTCTCTAGCGGAGCGGAGATCGTGGTCTCTAGCGGAGCGGAAACTGGCCTCTAGCGGAGCGGGACAAGAGGCTACGTGCATTAACGCTTGCTATAGAGCTTCAGCTGAGACCAAGTGAGTGTGGAGCGGAGATCGTGGTCGCTAGCGGAGCGGAGATCGTGGTCTCTAGTGAGAGCGGAGATGATGGTCTAGCGGAGCGGAGATGATGGTATCTAGCGGAGCGGAGATGTGGTCTCTAGAGGAGCGGAGACAAGAGGCTGCATACAACAAGACGTGCGTCGCTTGCGGGCGCTCTTTCGACCGAAGGAATGACTGCAAAAGACACCACATCGAGTATTTATTGGTGCACGCCTATGAGAACAAGTAAGTGCGGAGCGGAGATGTGGCTTCTAGCGGAGCGGAGACAAGGGAGGCAGTCTGTCGATTTATTTATAGGTGATCAAATGACACTAAAATAATAATTTAACTGCAGTCCACTTTGATCACCCAGGGCATCTTATCCGTGGGTGATCAAAGGATACTAAATTTATTATTAAATCGCTCCATAGCCGTTTAGATGTAAACAAAGAAGTAACATATATGCACTCTTACATACTCGCAAACTTTCTCCTTTTTATTATTAGTGTGACTTCTTGTCATTGTCATTACCAAACTATAATATTATGTATAAGCTATGTACTTAGTTTTTCATTGGTTGCAATAATCGTTTTTTCTTTTGCAATTTTGTAGCTTGCCGAATTTTTACTGTACTGTAAAACTTTGCCGCAACCCTAACATCATTTACACATTAAGTAATAGTCTCAGAATACGGAACAAACCAGAAACCGTCAACGGGCGTAAATGTGTATTCATATAAAGTACTCCAAATCGCACTAGTTTNACTTACTCTGATTTTCTTTCAGGATACACAGCCAGAGTTGCCTCGCAATCAAATTTAAGTATTGGTGATGTTTTTGATTTGGATTCTGTTTTTGACTCCAAGAAAAGTTAAACTAAAAGCACTACTGCGCCGTAAACAAAATGTTTTGTTGTCGATATTTTTACATAATAAAGAACCTTAAGTTTCTTTTTTGTTTTACTTGGCATTCTAAAATGTATATTCGACTTTTGTAATTGACTTTTAAATAACATATTATACCTACATATAGTATATTACACTATTTAATAGAAATAAATAATCATCTACACTTAGTTACTTCGGAGTAAAAATTAAATTCATAGGTAGGTAGGTACTATCTATGCCTATGGCCAGTCATGTCGTCTCGTTCTATCGCAAAGAATCACCATTTGATAAGAGCGAGAGCAAAAACGGAAATGGATAGTTAACACTGGCCGTGTGTACTTATTTCACTTACTTATTTTTTACTTGTTTAACATCTCTTTAAAAAATTACATAATTTTACCCCAAAAATGGGGGTGTCACACGGCGCTAGTAACACTAAAGGGGGTAGAGGGGCGCGGGAGGGGAAGTATTTTGGACACAAGTTGCCGCGTAGAAATGTTATCGAACACTCCTTCTGGTTTGTTCTGTATTCTGAGGTAATAGTTTAATTTTGTCGAAGCTCTGCAATTTACTACTTTAGATCCTATCTGTGGACAATGGTGCTGGTTGCATTGTTACAAAATCTTCAAATTATTAAGATTTAGTACATAAGCCCTCAATGTAACTGTTTGTTGTCCCAAATAAAGAGAAAAAAAAAATATTAAAAAAATAATAATCTCATAACTTTCTTCTCCCAGGATGATTCACAAAGGATTGCGCTGCCAAATCTGTTCAAAGCTTTTCGAGAAACCCGATAGCTACAAACAACATATGCGCGATCATGGCAACCTGCCCATATACCAGTGTGGGATATGCTTCAAAACCTTCAGCGATTCCAGCAACCATGTCAAGCACCAGAAGACTCATGGGTCCATGTACATTTGTGATATATGCAAGAAGAAGTTTCAAGCTAAGTCGTCGCTTATCAAGCATATGGAGGTGAGAAGTCAATTGTTTGTTTCAGCCAAATGACGTTCACTGCTGGTCCGATGACAGTTAAACTCCCCCCCGGGTCAAACTTGACCTTCACTGGTTGGGTTATTGGTAAATCTATGTATAATATGTATGTATTTACAAAAAAAAAGTATTTAAGTATGTTTATATCCGTTGTCTAGTACCCATAGTACAAGTTTTGCTTAGTTTGGGACTAGAAGCGCAGTGTAAAATGTCCAAGGATAAAAAAAAAAAAAAATCTGTAGCCCTATTCACGTAACAAAACTTCAACGACATATAAGCGATTTGATCGCTGAAGTCACTTGTGGCGATCTAGGTACGCCACAATGAAAACTCATTGGCCGGCAATAAAAAAGAAGATTTGATATTGTCAACTTTGACACTTCACTGCGACTCGCTCTTTTAATTTTATTCGGATTGATAATTTTATTTCTTTTATGTTTTTGTAATATAGTCAATTGTAAATACATGTCTTTATTCAATGCCGCTTATAATTTGATATACATCTACCTTCGATAAATTAATGTGAGGAGACGTTCGATTCGTTTCCCACACACTTTTCGTATTCACGCGTTAGTTAACCGCCCGATTTTGTTTCGATTTCGTTTTTATGCGTCAGCAAAACGTCGCAGCCTCCGCGGTATTCATCTATTATCTACACTGGTCATCACAAAAATCGTCTTCCCACCAATATTGGCACCATTTAAAATCCTAGTTCTAAACTTCATTACATTAAAGGAAAGGTTTAACCCCAAAAATGTGTCTGTAGAAGAATTCAGAGTCACTTCCTCAAAAAATTGGTAGTTACGCTTGAGCCAACTTCTATGGCTATAAATCTGTTAAGTTGGTATTAATCGCTATGTACCTACGTCTATTAAAGAGGACACGTGAGATCATTATTTGGTTTTATAACCATAAAAATTGGTCTAATTGATCTCAGAGGGGAGACCAAAGTGAGGTCTTTTTTGAAGTCACATTTATTGTATATGTTAATCGTTTATTAAGAAATTAAATGTGTTTTTTTTAAGGATATTTATCGGGCTTTCAAATAACACCAATATTGTTGGGGCACCATGATTGTGTCAGTAGAAACGAGTTTTCCTGTAAAACGTAGGTGGGGCGATTTTTGTGATGACCAGTATATTTTGAAGTTTGGTTAAAGTGATTAAACGTCAAAATAATGACAAATCGCTGAGTTGCGAAGTTGCGATCCTATCGAGTCGTTCTATCGAAATGAGACGTGAATACGGATTTAGACTGTGTCAAAATACGTGGAGCGGTGGGAACGAGAGGTGGGAATACTGGGAATAGTGCCGTGCTGGAAAAAGGCCTCCCCCAAGGATTTCCACGACCGGACTATTTACTCTAATTTACAGTAGATTTAAAATTGAGTTTTTAACACCAAAATAAGTATGTTCTTAAAAAAGTTTTGCTTTAAAATTATTGGGGAATGGTGTTGTATAAAAAGTAACCTTATGACTCCAACCAAAGCATTTGCAAATAATTTAATATAAATAAATTGTAATTTTTCCATGTTTGTTCGTTCGTTTCAGCCGATAGACGTCCACTGCTGGACAAATGCCTCCCCCAAGGATTTCCACAAAGACCGGTCCTGCGCCGCTCGCATCCAGGCACCTCCCGCGACCCTCACCAGATCGTCGGTCCACCTAGTGGGACACCTGCCCACGCTACGTCTTCCGGCTCGTTCATGTGTCTAATGCTCCTTCAATTTTTCATGTCATCATCATCATCATCATTTCAGCCACAGGACGTCCACTGCTGAACATAGGCCTCCCCCAATGACTTCCACATCGCACGGTTGGTAGCGGCCTGCATCCAGCGCCTTCCTGCTACCTTTATCAGGTCTTGCTACCTTGTGGGTGGACGTCCCACGCTGCGTTTTCCAATTTTTCATGTGTCTAAATATAAAAATCTTTTTTTTCCAGTGCCACTCATCAACGGACCCGATCAAGTGCATTTTCTGCCCTAAAGTGTTCTACGCTGAGTCCGATTTCTCCCGTCACATGCGGATCACGCACGATCAACGCTTGTTCAAGTATTCGTGCATCATTTGCAAGAAGAAATTCATGTCGTGCAAGGACAAGTGGGATCATATGTGGATAGAGCACAAGGAAAGACGGGTGAGTTCATTTTCAACCGATTTTATTTATAAAATGATAAGCTGGTTTCCTAAAAAAAACTTTTAGTCCGTCAGTTATATTCGTTCGTTGGTTTCAAAATCAAAAGTATTTATTCTAGACCACAAGTGGCACTTATGAACGTCAAAATATAGTAAATAATAAAAAAGAAAAGGTAGCCCTTATGGGGCACTTTACATGTCTCCTTATCTTTTGGGCCCTACCAGCGCTTCGAGACAAACATATTTTTTGGCAAGTGCTGAAAAGAAACGCCGGAACAAACCAAATGACGTCCACTGCAAATGACAAAGGCATACCCCAAGGTTTTCCACGTTATCAAAATTATTAAAACAAATAAAAATTACACGGGGAACACTTGAAAATTTCGACGGGTTCATCCAGTGTCTAATGCTCGTTTTCACCATCAATCCCTAATTTTTAAGTGACCCATTTTTATGATGACACATAATATGAATTTTGTTTACATAGGGGTCACTTAAAAATTAGGGATTGATGGTGAAAACGGGCATAAGTAGCTCAGTTGGAACAGCAGTCGCCCGGCAAGTGGAAGGTCGTGGATTCGATTCCCGCCTCAGGCAGTTTGATTTTTTCAAGTTGTTTATTTAAAATTAAGTAATATAGAAAAAGTTACTTGTTGATCAATTACTTATTTATTCAGGATACTAATTTATACATTTGCAACATTATAACACCTTAAAATTAGTACTTCTTGCTTTGAATGCTCCAATCGAACTGCCTGTCCGGCGGCATGGCCGCGATAAGGCAACTTCCCCTTCCATTCGTCAAAGTCAACCGGCTCGAAACGACTTATCGACAGCATGCCCCGGAAGAGTCAAAATCAATACTTAAATAACAATTTATTTCTAAATTACTAAACTGTATACAATAAAAATTCTAAAATAATTACATTAAATAATAAACATGAAATATGTAATTGAATATAATACAGAATAAATTCTGAAACCATTCTAATATCTGCAACAATGTCCAGGAAGTAATCAAGTTTGAATTTTAATAATGGGTTTTTAAATTCTACCAAAATTATTACACTAACTATCTATAAGCAACTAATCTATATATATAAAAGAAAGTCGTGTTAGTTACTTCGCCTATAACTCAAGAACGGCTGAACCGATTTAGCTGAAAATTGTCAGGGAGGTAGTTTAGAGCCAGGAGAAGGACATAGGATACTTTTTATCCCGTTCGAAATTAAAAAAAAGTCTGCTTATTTATTGCCATTAAGGCGGAACAAAGTTCGCCGAGTAATCGTATAAAATACAATATTAATTCTAAAATCATTACAGTAATCACGAAGTTATGATGCGTTGAAGTTCCGCGTGACGTCACAAAGTGCTACACTTTAAGCACGCATTGACGTCACGGGCCTCTTTTGAACTATGGCGCACTTAATCTCTTTACATAGTTTGAGACTGGATGGCGCAGTGTATAGTAACAAATAATATTATTTACTAGCTTCGTACCCCTGGCGAACTTCGTACCGCCTAACAAAAAAATATTATTGTTATTAATAAAAACATTACCCTTTTAGATTCATCAGGTAAAAATTTGCAAAATATGTTAATCCGGGGTGTCAGCTACCTCCATACCATCAAAATCTGTTCAGCCGTTTGTGTGTTGACTTACAAATTATTTCTTACCCGTCTTTGTTTTGTGTATAGATTTTATTATTTAATATTTATATTCCAGGTGGTAGCAGACTGCCCAGTTTGCGGTGCGGAATTCCGCAAAGTGAACGATATGAAACGACATATGAAAGCGCATCACGAATTAGATATTACAGTCGGCAATATGAAAGTTTTCCAGCAATTACTACATAAAATGCAGGAAGCTGTCTCGAAGAACAAGAAAAACCAAACAAATGTGGAGTTTCATGACGAAATCGTGATCAAAACGGAACGTTTGTCCGATACTGAAACTGAACTGAATGAATGAAACGTAGCATGAAGCGGAACTGGTCGTCGGACCAGATGATGATAAGGATACCACCAATCAAAGCATTGTGGAGTAGAGATGGGTTATACTAGGTAAATTTGATACTAGGTGCACCTATTCCAAGTATTAATACTTGATCCAAATACCTATTCCACCTAGTACGTAGTAATTTTCCATACTTGACGCGACTAGTGCGGACTAATCCACGTATTATGACTTTAAAATACAATTTTCTTTGAAAAGATACAACCGTAGTATTAAAAATGCAATTTGAAATTGAATAATAATGTTTTTGCTGGCTGTTGATTTATTGATATCCTCCCTTCATACTTCAACAGGCTATTCCTATCTCACACCTGCCTGCGCTCAAATTTGTTTGTCAGACAGAGACGGAGTGAATCTCTACGTTCGCACATAAGCTTAGCGAGAAATACGCGGTACACGTAATACACGACTACGGATTATGCAATAATAACCTCTATTACTTTGACGGTAGGGTCGGTAATCGTGTAATTTAAAAAATACTAGGTGGACGACTACGGATTATGCAATAATAACCTCTATTACTTTGATGGTAGGGTCGGAAATCGTGTAATTTAAAAAATACTAGGTGGATCAAGTATTTTAAAAATTGGAATAGGTGCCACTTAGTACTGTAAAATACCTAGTGTGTGGATCTGTTCTAGTAAATACGTCTCATCTCTATTGTGGAGTGATGTTTGAACTCTTAAGTAAGTTCTCCTTTAGTGGTAGACATTGAGTCTTAACGCTAAAATAATACAGGGTGTTGATTTCAATCCTCGCCATATTTATTTAGGTGATATATTATGACCTACATAAACTCATTATCCACAAAAAAAAATACAAACGAAAGTGGAATTTTTAGCGAATATTTTCCGTGCAACATCAACTGTACTGTGGCTCGTAATACTGCAATACGCTTACACTGCTGCTCCATCGAGCTACGCGGATCGCTCGCTTATCATGTTGGATAACCTCCTGAAGGAAGCCACTTAAACACACACTACCTACAGTGTAAAAGGTATTTTTCTTTGACTACCTAAAGTTAAAGTTCGTTTTAAATTTTTTTGAAGTCAATTTTTTTACGGATTCGTGATCAGAATAAGCTACTTAATCAACTCCCTGAATATGGCGAGGATTGAAATCAACACCCTGTATATTGTTAAAATTCACACTGAAATGTGAAATAAAATCATTGCCTGTACTATTTGACGCTGACTGCAATAATGTTATTCTCATTGACATGAAATGAAATGTTATGTATTATGTATTTTACTTGATGTATTCTAAATAATTTTACTGATATTGTACATAGATTTCTAACTTCTTCTTAAGTTATTATGTTCTTTGGTATTAATGTTGTACCAGTTGAATATTATTATTTGTATGACTGTGCCTGTATGGTCAGCTGGGAATAACTCATTCTAAGGCTGGATTGCACCATTTTACTTTAACAATAACCGTTGTTTTTTTGTATGGAATTTGACAGATTTTTGACGTTTGTAAAAATCAAAGTAAGATGGTGCGTCATTTGTAAATATATTATAGTTTGGACTGCGAGCACGTAGAATTTTGTCCCATCCCATACACCCATCCTTATCGCTCGCGCGTAATTATGTTGCTGTCGCGCTCGCACACTCACTGCGGGCGCCCGTCGCACAGTCGCGACAGCAATATAATTACGCGCGAGCGATAAGGATGGGTAGCTTGGGGTCATTGGACAAAATTCTACGTGCTCGCAGACCGGGCTTTATGTAGATAGATAAAAATTCAATATTGGCAGTGCCTATTCTCGTATATCTCAATGTTAATGTTTAATATTATGTGATGATTAAGCGTGTACAGTCAGCGTCAAATAGTTCGTGACACCCAAAGTAGCCAAAAAGTTCGCACGTCTTTTTTACAATGAAATAATGTGATTGTGTTATCAACTTTCTGGCCACTATGGGTGTCACGGACTATTGATGCTGACTGTACTATAATATTATATCCAAAGACTCAAGTAATATTACCTATTTCAAGCGACAATATACAAACAGACGAAAGAAATGCATAATAATTATGTGCAACGAAACAAAGCAATTATATTACTGTTAGATTAATGATTTAAGATTTTATTTCAAACGTGCTTCTTCATACATTTTGTAAATGAACTTTGACATCAACTCTCCTTCAGACTTACTTTTACAAATTAAATGATATTATTATTATACATCGCTTTATCCGCGAAGACGCGCCCCACCATTCTTGAGTTTGAATTGAACTTGAACTTGAATGTTTGAGTGTAATCGGTACACGCTAAATGATCCATGAGTGCACACGCACACTACAATAATGACGCTCGGATTGCTCGGATCAAACTCCCCGCACCCCGCGCGACCGAGACCAAAAATTGGTGGGGCGCGTCTTCGTGGATGAAACGATCTAATATCTAATTTAGATTTTTAAAGTGTTTTAAGTGCCTTGAACGTCCTAGTTTATTGTTATCGACATTTCCCCCAATAAGTATAATAATATAGTTTGAAACATAACGCATATTTATGCCAAAATATAAGTGAAAGCACTGTTCTATAAAATACTACTGTTGCATATTAATGTATTTGTGATAATTATTGTTATTTTGCAACAAAAAATGTATAAAATATCTTGATGTGGTAAGGACTATTACCTACTTAGGCCACTCTCATAAGTAGGTATCTACATAAATTATTATTTATATGTATTAATGTAATATAATGTTGGTATATTGATGATGAATTTTTAGGATATAAAACCATTTGTTAGACAGGTAATATGAATTGTTATGATATTAATAAAAATAAGTTTTGTGCATTAATTTATTGTCTTATTTAATACTTACTACACCTTTAGTGAAAAGTCGCCACCTTGTATGTATCCCTAGAGATGACTTTTGGGTTTTAGCGATTAAAATCCTGAATCAGCTTAAGTTTTTTGAAAGGCAGATAGCAATGAAAAATAAAAACCGTTTAATTTGATAAAATTAAAAGGAAAACAGTGTGGCGATTTCTACCAAGGATGTTATGGATATCCGTAACCGAAACTTTCGCGATATCCGAAACCGTAACCGATGTAGGCAGTTTAAATTGTTTTTTTTATAGCATTTTATAGCATATGTAAAGGCATAACAACCTGATTTACCTTTATAATGTCCCATCTAGTATCAATTTTTATTTTATGTTTAACTTTTTATTCGATGTAAAGAATGATTGCAAATTGCATTCTAAAGCACAGATAATTATCCGTATCCGTAACCGAAACTTTCGGATATCCGGAATAAAAAAATATCCGTAACCGAAACCGGTATAATTTGTATATCCGTAACCGTATCCATAACCGACCGAAACTACATATCCATAACTTCTACTTCCTGCGAGAAGGGTTAGTTGCTACTTGGATGAAAGTCAACGGTGTGAAGTGTATTAGATTGCAATCGAGCTTTCTCAGCTTCTAAATTCTATAAAGACTATTTAAATCAAGAAACAAGATTTTGGACCTCTTAAATGCTATGTTGAAAGAAAAGAAATGTGACAGTGTTTCTGAACGAGTCTGACGTTTTACTTTTTTTAATCTGTGATCTGTGGTGGGTTCTGAAAAAAAAAACCTAACCTCAAAAATGGCCTTCTAATTTTTACAACAAAAACATTGAAAAACTAGTAATAAAAGTTGCAAAATGAGCGTTTTAATTAAGCATTACAGGCCGTGTGGGTTCGTGTCGAGTTTGAACAGCAAAATATGGCGTTTTAACTCCACTAGTGCTGATGCGGTGACGACCAAGAATGAAGAAGATGAAGAATTTAGGGTTCTGGATATTTTGAAGAAGAAAGACAGAATGCAGAGGAAAGTAGCTCGCAGGGCCGATGTACAGCCCGACAGGGCTGACAGAATGGCTACAGACCAGGTAGGCCACTAAAAAGTTACTAAATTAAACATTGAAATTTTGTAACCATATTTTCTTCTTGATCACATATTTTTATTTCTATGACTCAAGAAACCGTATTTAGGACGTTATTAATTTTATCACACCATTCTAATCATTATTAAAATGAAAAACTGACAATAATACTGATCTATCTCTCTTAAACTATAATAGTCTGCATGGTTTACCTGCCTCAATGTATAATTTAGTGAAAATTAAAGTACAAGTAGGTAGGTAAGGTTAGGTTTACAATGACTGCAAAATACGCCAATATCATTGTAATTTTAACTGTATTATGTTTTACTTAAACTGTTACTATGTACATTTCAGAACTGGGGCAATGTGTGGCCAGGCCCTAAAAGCTTCCATCCATCGTCCGTGCCACTCCCACTGCGGCAAGGCTACGTCCCACGAGGCCAGGCCCCTCCAGGCAAGAAAGCGAACGCTGAACTCATGAAGATACCCAACTTCCTCCATCTCACACCACCGGTCATCAAAGCACAGTGCGAAGCACTCAAACCGTTTTGCTCGGATTGGCCCAAACTCCTCAACTCGGAAGAAGCTATCGAAAAACATTACCCAGTCGAAATTATTTCTTCCGACTACTGCCACGCTAGTCCGTCAATCAGGAACCCACTAGCCAGAATAGTTACGCTACGAGTCAAACTCTCAACTCTGAATTTAGACAAACACAGTAAAGACAAGTTTATAAGATTAGTCGGTGACCGTTACGATAAGGAGACGGACTTGGTTACAATTACAGCTGACCGCTGCCCAGTTAAGAAGCAGAATTATGATTACGTTAACTATTTATTGACGGCTTGTTATCATGAATCGTGGAACATTGAGGATTGGGAGAAAGATAAAACGGAAGACGATATGGAGTACTACAATTGGGATAAAAATGCTTCCAAAAAGAGCTTGGTCAATTGGTATTTACGAACGAAGAATGAGAGCAAAGAATTGACAGACGAAGAATATGTTTCATATGATATTTCTGAAATACCACATGCAGAAGAATATAAGAATGCGGTGTATAACTATTTAAACGATGGAGAAAGTGACGTTACGGTGAAGAATTATGCGAAATCAGTTCGCAAATTACTAGGATTACCAGAAGCTAAAGTTGTAACATAAGTTGTATTATTTAATAAAATGTATGTATTTAGTTTAATAATTATATTTATTTGAGTCTACCTATTTATTTGTAAAAAGTCAGATTTATGTACTTCTGCATTTAAAATATTAGAGTATGCAATAAACTAATGCCCGTTTTCACCGTCAATCCTTAATTTTTAAGTGACCCTTATAGTAACACAGAACAGGATTCTGTTAAAAAAAATCTCCTTAAAAATTAGGGATTGATGGTGAAAATGGGCATGTGCCTTTTTAAATAAACAACTTGAAAAAATCGAACTCACCTTACGCAGTTCGAATTTTTCAAGTTGTTTATATAAAATTTAGTTTGAGAAGCGACTTTAATCGCTAAGAAATATTATGATAAGTGCCTTTTTCCTGTGATACGGATTTCGGCATGCGTGCGTCACTGTGAGACCTCATAGTAATGTTTGTCAATACGGGTGTTAGTGTATGAAATAATGAAACCTTGTCACCTTTTCTATTACAGTTATGTAGGTATGTAGGTATTCCAATAAACCAGTGTTTTTATACACTCCAGTAAACTTTAATATATTTCAGCTCGTAAAAGTGTCGTAAAAACGAAATTTTACCACAAACAATCTTTTCTTTTGTGTATTTTAGGCCGAAAGTTACGAATATGCGTGATTTTCTAAAATGGTTTACGTTTCTTATATTTTTTGTGAAGAATGTTCGGATGGATATAGAAAATTTCTTGGAAGAAGGCCGTAAGTATCGTTTTCTGTACTAATATTACAAAGAGGGAAGATTTGATTGTTTGCAATGAATAGGCTCCGAAACTACTGGACTAATTTGAAAAATTCTTTCACCGTTAGAATCCTACATTATTCCTGATGAACATAGGCGGTACAAAGTTCGCCGGGTCAGCTAGTTATCTATACTATAAAATCTAAAGGTCACTGACTGACTCACTCATCACGAACTCTCAGAAACTGTAGCATCTACAAACTTGAAGTTTGGCAGGTAGGTTCCTTATAGGGTAGACAGACATCCACTAAGAACGGGTCCGGGTATAGCCACGATAGCCCAACACCAGCAACACGGTGAAGTGGTCGGACTGGCCGACTCGAGATCTGAGGAACGCGGGTTCGAATCTCACTGTCGCTTGACTATTGCGGTGAGCCCACTCGTAACACAAGCTTATTTAGCTTAACACGAGAGGCTAACAGGACTATTAGTAATTTGTGCAATACAATTGCTAATAAACTGAAAAAAAATATACAAAAACACCGTCAAGAGCGAGCCGGACATGCGATGGGTTCCGTACCATAACAGAAGACTGCCAAAAGGGCCAATTTAGTCCGCGACCGCCGACCTTATAAAGGTAGCAGGAAGGCGCTGGATGCAGGCCGCTACCAACCGGGCGATATGGAAATCATTGGGAGAGGCCTATGTTCAGCAGTGGACGTCCTGTGGCTGAAATGATGATGATGATGAGCGACTGATACTTAAATTCGATGGACGGACAGTGAAAGCATTGCAATAGGGCCCCGTAATCGTTGGCACCCTTTGCCTTTAGTAAGTACTGTGCGGGAATCGAACCTGCGACCTCTCTTAGTCCGGTACGTACGCAGTGTAGTGGACTGCACCAAACGGTCACATTTATTAATGCAATAAAATAATAATAAACTAGCGGCTGCCCGCGACTTCGTAAGTGTGGAGTTAGGTACCTAGTTACTTACACATGAACCCCTATTTTACCACCATTAGGGGTGGAGTTTCGTAAAATCCGTTCTTAGCGGATGTATCCCCTTAAGGAACCTACGTGCTTTTCAAGTTTGTAGGTGTCATAATTTCTGAGATTGAGTGGTATTTCGCTTTTTACCCGACTGCACCAGAAGGAGGGTTAATTTACTCGTTTAGAAGCTTATTACTTTAAGTTTTCTTATTTTCAGTCGAGCTACCAACGAATGTCTACGTCTTCTGGCCAAACGCAACAATACCATTCTACATATACCCTGAACATTTTGGTAAGTCATTTAATTTATTAATAACCATCGCGGAAAATATTTGGCTCCACTGATCACTCCATTGATGATCAAGACGAAGGTGGAAGGTGTAATCGAGCTTTTAACAATAAGTTTGAAAATATTTAGATAACGTTTTTTTCAGTTTACGCAGTCAGTTTTTTTCAAATATTAGAAATTAGGATTTGGATCATTAATTATAACCCGATTGAGCTTAAAACTGCGCAGTTCGCTGGAATGCGACTCTCCCACGCACTCACCCGCACACACCTTGCGTTCGCCCCAGTGTTGCCAACAGCTACCAAAGGCTCGTAGCTAGGAATTTAACAGAAAGTTGCTAGATTGAGTATTTTTTTCTCCCTAAAAAGTAGCTAGAAGTAGCTGAATTCCGAAGTAAATAAAATACTAAAGAAATAAAACACTGAAGTTAATAAATCAGCTATAAACTTTAAAATCAACTTAACTTTAATACTGTGACTACTTAATTAACAAAAAAAGAAGACAATATTTTGATTATCTACCGATTTAAGTGAGTCGAATCGTAATTGCTAATACTAATTTTCTTTGTCGGGTATGCCGCTACCATAACTTTGTAAAAATATATCATAATCAATAGTTGCTAGAAAAAGTAGTTAAAAAGTTTAGCTACAAGTTAAAAAAAATTGTAGCTGCCTGACATCAAAAAGTTGCTAAATCTAGCTATAAAGTAGCTAAGTTGGCAACACTGGTTCGCCCCGTCCGTCGATGTGACGTCACGGCCGCCAGGTGCTCAGTTATTAACTCGACCGGGTTCTAGGAGTTGAAACTCTGATCTTTCTCTCGTCATGTCGACAACAAACCAAAACTCCGCCACAAGGATGGCGTTGTCAGTAGCATTCATTAAATCTTCCTGTGTGCAGTTGTTTGCACGGCACGAATTCGACTGGGGAACACAATCACACTTGCACTCCAAGTTTGAATCATCCGAGAATCCCCACCTACTTAAACAGATTGCCCTTACTACGGCTGACCTGCGTCCGAAGTATATTTAAAGACTTCCAGGACACTTACGCACGCACCTATACCTACTAATATTATAAAGCTGAAGATTTGTGCTTCATTGACTGGGGAACACTGATTATTGTTTGTATTATGTCATAGACCATGAGCAGTCCATGTCAATAATGACGACCCTCTCGCTCTTCGCGTTCAAGACCTGCCTCAAGTTCCTCCCAGTCCTGGCGCCTCCTCGAGGAAACCAGCACGTGCTGGTGATCGCCAACCCACAGGGTGTCAGGAAGTGTGTGCCCTCCACTTCTGGGCACTCGATAGATGAGCCGCACGTAAGTAATCCTTGTTTCATCATCATCATCATTTCAGCCACAGGACGTCCACTGCTGAACATAGGCCTCCCCCAATGACTTCCACATCGCCCGGTTGGTAGCGGCCTGCGTCCAGCGCCTTCCTGCTACCTTTATCAGGTTGCGGTCCACCTTATGGGTAGTCCCACGCTCTGAGAAATCAAAAGCGGTTTACTTAATAAAAGAGTACCTACCTACCTAGTTAGCTTGTATCCCGTAGAGTAAAAGTATCGGTTTTGGTCATCATTATGACGCGGCACTGTTTTTGGCCACTCTACAGTAATTTGATACTAACATTTTACTAACTACTAATACTAACAAGAGAGGAAGTATTCATCCTAACTATGTATTTAAGTAACACACTACTGAAATGTTTTATGCAAACACACTTATTAGGTTCATGCACACAATGTTTATACCTAGGTATTTTGCGGGGATCGAACCTGCGATTTTCTGCGTTAATCGCTCGTTAAAAGCTGAACAAAATGCGTGTGTTACGAGTGAGCTCACCACAATAGTCGAGAGTCAGCGGGGATCGTTCCCCGATCACGAGTTGGCCAGTCCGACCCCTTCACCACCATCACCATTTGGCTATCATCGCTTCGATGGATACCTACCTCATCTCATCGCATCAACGCTCAGTCCTATCAACGATAACCCGTCTTTACCTATTTTCCTAGACCAGGCTCAGGATGCATGTCTACTTGGTTGTGGTCGACCGGTTGCGGTTTAAAGACGCAGCGGCTAGTCGGCCGTCCTCTCCCATCCCAGAGCGTGTCTTTCCTTAAAATCGTGCCTCCTGGTATGCCGGTTTGACCGGAGCAGGCATTGTCCTGGCTGGGTGAGCACTATCGTATCGTATCGTAAGACCTGGAGCGAGATCAAACGTGAAACTGAAGACCGAACGCAATGGTGGACTGTTGTGAACGCCCTCTGCTCTAGGGGACATAGGACCGTAAGTCACCTACCTTTTTTATGGATCTCTGCTATGTTCCCCAGACGGTGATCCTGGGCTACGATTGCCTGCGGCCCCCCCACATTGAGATGATGTTGATGAAGGCTCTGGGCTTCCCGTTCGAACACAACCGCGCCAGCCGGGACGTCTTCATAGAGGTGCAGTTTGAGAACATCGAACCACGTGAGTATTTCTTTAATTATTTATTATTTTGCCCCCTTTAAGACACATTTGTACTCACGTCCCAATATAGGATTGTTATAGAAATTCTTGGGGAGGCCTTTGTCCATCTATCATCATCTAGGATGTCATTTGGTTGATAAACGAAAGAAAGAAAGAAAGAAATAATTTTATTTAGTCCAAAATCCTTATTATGACTACAACAGAGATGTGTATGTAGATAACTTGTTTAATTTTGAACCAAAATGGCAGCCACTCAGCGTTATGCCCTAGGTCTACTTCATTCTTTTTTGTTACCGTTGTTTCTAAGGATCCTAGGATCCAACCTAGGATCCCTAACACACTAAAACCGTGCAGTTTTCTTATTTACATGCACTTGCATTTACGAGCAAGTGATACGACCTTTGTATTAAGCCCAGGCAGGTAATCATACAAATTGATAACAGTATTTACGAAGAATGAGCGACAACAAAGTTAACCAAATAATCGGTCGGGGACCTCGTATCTGTTATTTAGATACGTGTTACTGACTACGATAAGGGTGATTAATACAATAATTAACGATAAACAGTCTGTCTTCAAACTTGGAACAATGACGACGTACGTGCAGAACTACAGGCTAGACGAAAATGTTTTTATTGAAACCAATATACAATCCAACGAGTACGACGCAGTGGTTTTACTGCTATACCCAGAAGAACTAAAGGTGAAGCTGCCGAAACATGTTGAGAGCTTCGTGAATTCCGCAGCAAAGCTCGACAAACATGTCACTAAAGAAGCCACCGTGTGGAACTGCGAATATGTGTCTGGAGGAAGATTGGTCCTGAGTCCGACAGGGAAAATCACTCCGTACCATGACGTGAGAGTGGTTGGGGAAGCTGCGAAGAAAGGCGTCTTAAGAGCACTCGATGCCGGCGCTAAAAAACCTTTGGTGGTCGTTCTAAACGTAGTGGAATATCCTGACGGGCAATTGGTAGCCATTCTTGGAGCATTAGAAGCGCTGTACGTTCCTCTGCAACTCAGAGAAAGGGAGGACCCGAAAAACTACATCAGAATCGGATTCCACGCGCAGGAGCAGCTCTCACCGTGCTTTCAGAAGATCGTCCGGAATGCTATTGCTTTGGAAAGGTCCCGGATAGTTGCCAGGGATATAGCTGGAGGTGACCCTGAGAGGATGGCTCCGGGGAAGATCGTGGAGTACGTCAAACACGCTTTTGCTGGGTACAGCAATATATCTATCAATGTAATCGAAAATGAAGAAGAAATTGCCAAAGATTATCCTCTTTTAGCTGCTGTATCCAGGGCTGCTAACCGTGTGGATCGCCACAAAGCTAGAATAGTCGAGATTGTGTACACTCCGACCACTTCCACGCGCGTTTCTGAAACCCTGATGTTGGTAGGCAAAGGAGTGACGTACGACACTGGTGGCGCTGATATTAAAATTTCTGGAAAAATGGCCGGCATGTCGCGCGACAAATGTGGTGCTGCTGCCGTTGCTGGTTTTCTGCGAGCCTGTTCAATATTAAAACCTACCCATTTGAAGGTTATTGGAGTGCTATGTCTATGCAGGAACTCGGTCGGCGAAGATTCTTACGTGGCCGACGAGTTGCTGGTCTCCAGAAGTGGGAAATCAGTTCGAGTGACGAATACTGACGCGGAGGGTCGTTTCGCAATGGCCGATTCTGTTTTCAAGATGGCCGAATTAGCTGATAACGAACTTAACCCCCACATTTACACCATAGCAACCTTGACAGGTCATGCTCGAGCTTGCTATGGAGGATACTCTGCTGCTATGGATAACCACAGTGCACGAGCAACGAATCATTCCAACCGGCTGCAATTCAGTGGTGGAAGAGTGGGAGAAGGCATTGAGGTGTCTATCGTCAGGCATGAGGATATGGCAGTGAATGTTGGAAAATGCAAAGGCGATGATTTGCTTCAGGTGGATATGGAGACTACGTGCCGCCACCATCAGCTAGCTGCAGGATTCTTAATCAAAGTGGGAGGTTTGGAAGAGAGGAACGTGAAATATACGCACTTGGATATCGCAGGAGCAGCAGGGGCACCTCCTAAGGAACCTACGGCAGTCCCTATATTGACTTTGTGTCATGTTCATAAAATATTGTTGCAATAATAATAATATGTCATTGGCTTTTTTGATAGCAACGTGAAAGGAAAGATAATGTAGATTTACGTAAACATAGTGATATAAATGTACAGTCGCGGAATGAAAAGGTTCGTCACCTTAGTGTCGGTTTTCGCTTGCACTAGGTACTATAAGAATCAAACCTGCCAACATAACAGTGCACGAAACAGTGCTGCTAACATTTAAATAAATAAATGACGTTTGCTAACGAATAAGGTTTTGCTTGTTTATTTTTCTATCCCGTCAGTGCAATGCAATGATGACATTGACCAATTGACAAAAGTTTTTTTTTATTTAATAGAAATAATAATGCAGGTTGAACCAACAAGAAGGTTTTAGTTTATCAATCATAATAATCTTCTTGACAAGATAAATCGTCAAACAACTTTGATCTGAATAATTTTGAACTTTACTGACGAACAGTTAAAGATTATTTTCTCTAACTCGAGATTATTCTGTAACATAGTTTCAAAAGGTAATATGTGCTCGCGATTCGTTGAAGGAATCAATTTGAAAACTGACGAACCTTTTCATTCCGTGACTGTACAGCAAAATGAAAACCAACTCGATTTTCAGGGCTAGATTGAAGTGTTTTTTAAAGATGTGTCTTGTAATAATGGTTATTGGTGTCAAAGCATTTTAAATGTTAGATAGAATCGAACGAAGTGTGTCTAGAATTCTTATCTATCATTAATTATTCCTTTATTCATCTTACTTTCTTATTTTTATTTTTTCTTTTTACAATGTAATTATTATCAAAAAAGTCATTAATTACATTATTATGTTAAGCCAGTAACTTATCGATATTATATTTTTGGATATTTTTATCAGTTTGTTTTTATTTATTGCATTGACGTTCTTTCACTTTATCAGTTGTAATTATTAATAATAATCTAGGTACACTAATTATCGTACAAATTACTACGAGTAATGGTCCGTCCAGCTAAGCTAAAAATATGCTTGTGTGACAGTGTGTGTCACGAGTGGGTTCGAACTTCGAACCCCGTCTGGACTTTATGTCTGATTGCAGTGAGCACATTATGTAGTCCAGACGGGGTAACATGAACCAGTGACCGAACTTGGCAGTCCGACAAAATTATGTTATCATAACATCATTTTTTTTTTTTACTCTTGTACCTACCTACCTATTTAGATTTTACAACATATGTAATTTAATAAGCAAGTAAGATTGGCGTGCCATTTTTGCTTTGTCGTCATCATTATAGTTCCAAAATACTGGACTGTCCTGTCGATGACATTGACAGTGGGGCGCCACCGTCAATACCGGATCGCTGATTCAGATTTTTGACATGTTGGAAACCATATAGTTGAACGATGGTAGCGCCCCCCTGTCATTGAGTTTGGCGGGACAGTTCAGCGTGGGTCATCTATAGCATTCAACTTTGAATTAAGTTTGAATCACTTGTCATCTTGTCATTGAGTGATCTAAAATTTTATTATACAAATTAAAAAGAGGTGATTGAATTCTTAATAAAATTCTTCTTCTTAAAATTTAGTTTCTTCTATTTTTATAACTTCCTTCTCTTTCTTCTTCCGCTGAAAGAAAGCTGATTTGCAGAAAATAATTTACCTACTTTCATGACTTCGTGAATATTTTGTTTAATTGCCTCTATGGTCTAGTGGTAAGATCTATCCATTCATCTGCTTTAGACTCAAAGGTCCCGGGTTCGATTCCCAGAGGAGGCCAAATTTTCTACTCATGTCTGTGCGTTGATATCAAGTCAGGGTTAAATGATTTTATTAGTATCTAAGATTGTTTTGCCATATTACCTAGTTTGTTTATTACCTGATAACCTAGCTCCGTACCTAGGCTTTTTAATCAAACTTAGATCGGCATTATCATATATTGAAATAAATAGACAAAATTAAAGTTAGAGGATAGTCATTGATTGTTTTAACTGATTTCTTACTTTTGATCGTGACGTGTTTTTTTAGAAGTTCCTTAAAACTATGGTTTGGCCAGCATGGGGAGTGTAGACAAAAAGTCCAATGCCAATTGTAAATTAGAGGGTGCAGTGCTCTTGAAGTAGACATTAAATGACCTGATGATGATGATGGTGTTGAACACCTTAATGATTGAAAACTGCTAGTTGAAAATTAAAGATCTTAATGATGACGTTCTTTAGACACCCCACCCGCAGACCGATAGTTTGGTGTATCATGGACGGAACTCACATTACAACGATTTAACACCGACTAAACTATCCGCCGACTGAAAACAAAAGTCTCAACTCGTAACCGTATCAACTCGAGGCGGTCAGTGTTTTTCGAATAAATGTTCTTTAAGGGTTCGGACAAACCAACGCGATCACAGCGCGATCAGCCGGCGTGCAGCGATGGCGACCAGACCTAAATGCATTGATCGCCATCGCTGCACGCCGGCTGATCGCGCTGTGATCGCGTTGGTTTGTCCGAACCTTTAATGCAGAATTTTGATCGCAATCACACCCCCTGCCTAGACAAAAAGCCTATTATGTCGAAAGATGGTCGAAAAGCCTTTTTAAAAGTTTCACCGGATTCGATTTTCGATTCCATTAAAAAAGTGCTACTTGTCTAGACCCACTGATTAATGAGGGTGTTCGCGATTGAAAAATCCGCCAGATGGCAATACGTAGACGGGAGGTCCAAATGCTGCATGATTGGTGGATTTTGACATGACATTGACAGATTTTTCAATCGCGAACACCCTCATTGAGTTGCAGTGTAGGGTGGTATATCATACCTTCAGAGTAAACGCTTATTCACTCCCACCTTGATATAGTGTCAAACACCCTATTTAATTGTTCTCAGATGCCATGCAACTCTTCACTAAAGACGTCAAGCTGCCTTTAGAACTGCGAGCCCTGTCCTACGACGTGGACAGCGTCCTACATTTCGGAGAGAGAGACTACAGCAAGAATGGCCACAGGACAATCATCTTCAAGGTAAATTACTACCTAAATTGCCCTTCGAACTCCTCCTATGTTCTTCTGATTAATTTCGTTGCGAGTCCAATGACAGTTAACTTTCCCCCGGAACAAACTTGGCCTTCACTGGTTGGGTTAATGGCGGTCAAGCTGTAGATCCTGGCTACACAGGAGTTGCAGCGGTGGGAACCAGAGGTGGGAATAGTCCCGATACCTACATTCAATTTAACAGAAACAAAAAACAGTGTGACAAGGCAGTTCCCTTTTCCAAAATGTTACCATTAAAAGAATAAACATTTTGCAAACATACCTATTTACGTAACTATTGCGTTCATAATAGCGACGGGAAATTACCCTTCGTGTGCGTAGACACACTAAAAAAACTGTATCTACCTTCCTACAGAATTCAGGCATTTTTTCAGGACCGCTCCAACGCTCCCGTCCGGCAAAACCGCGTCGGTCTAAGTCCTATAGACCTCCGTAAGATAGAAATAGTCTACGGCCCAGAATGCCGCAAAAGAGATCGCCAAGAAAAGATAGAATTATGCCAAAACTACCCAGGAGTTGCCAGGAAAAAACGTGAGGTCACTGAGGGTAATCTAAGAGTCAATAGAGACATCACTCCTCCACCAGAAGGTGCCTCAGAACAGATCAACAACAGTCTAAAAGATCTAGGCATAGAAGATGAGGTACAAGATGTTGTAGATCAAGTTTACAAGGTATCTTCTAAAGCTCTTAGAAACGCTAGAGCCAAATACTGTAATGTAACCAAGCCCGATTTAAGAGTATCTGAAGAAAAATTCAATAGAAATAACAGCAATCCTGACATATTGGGGATAATTGAAACTATAGCTGATTACGCTAGAAATATGGTCGACAATGCAGTCGCGAATCTCACAGAATTCTGCAGAACTTCCGAAGATTTAAACATGTACCAACGGGCTCGAGCTAGGTGCCCATTTTACGGTGCTAGAGACTGCCCAGTGTCTTATAAGTCCACCAAATCTGGCCCAGTGAGGTATTCTACTCAACACAGACCAGTTTACTTCCAGTCCACCAAAAACGACGGACGCCCTTACAGACCCCAGTTTGCTAGAACTGGCAACGAGACTGGCAACTCAACTGAGGGTGTTGGTAGTAGAAAAAAGAGACACGCAGAGATTCCAACCAAAGCAGATGATGCTGAAGCTAGGCGAAGAGATGAAGAAGTGACTACAGTAGAAAATCAACGACGAAGCGATAACGACACAAATATACCTGTGACTGTTCCTGCAAATAATAATAATACTAAAGCAGGATTGAGGATTGCTACGGATATTCCTGAAAAGAAGAGGATAGAGTACGAAACGGAATGGCCAGGAAATCACAGGCGATTCAAGTAAGTAATTGATGCCTTTTAGTAGAAATAAAGACTTACAAATGAGCATTGATCATTTATTTCCCATTAATCTAGTAGACGGTAAGCCACATCGAATTTGAAATAGTACCTATTTAAAATAAGTCAATCAATATGGCCAGGGAAATCCTTGAGGGAGGCCTTTGTCCAGCAGTGGACGTCATTCGGCTAAAACTATAGGCCTTTGGAGCAGAAAAGCTATCGAGTGGCGACCACGGCCACGGATCGGAAAACTTAGTGTAAGCAGGCCTCCCATTTGATGGACCGACGATCCAGTGACGGTCGCAGGAAGCACCTAGATGTAAGCAGCGCAGGACCGGTTATTGTGGAAATTCTTGGGGGAGGCCTTTGTCCAGCAGTGGACGTCAATTGGACGCCGTTTGATTCGAAATTCCATAAGGTCAGAAGAAAAATGAGAAGTGTGTAGGTATTTGTTGTTCTTCTAAACTAAATCGATAAAAAACTAATTGCAGATAGCAACAAACGGTTTTTATCTACAGTTCTAATATCTATCGTAATTAAAATTGTAGATTAGATTAGAGACAAGTTCTTGTAGGTATACGCCTTGAAAAATAAAATTCAAAATAACTCTTAGGCTGGTTTTAGAGTCACGCTGATCGTCAGCGCTGACAGCCGAAATGTATGAAGCGTCGGCGCCGAGCGATCAGCGTCACTCAGGAATGTTCCCTTCAATTAGTACATACATATTGATCCGTCAGCGCCGACGATCAGCGAGCGGTCAGCGCGATTCTTTAAAACCCGCCTAAAACTACAAAATTATAATTTGATGTGCTGTCGAAAGAGATTTATGATTGAATAGGAGAAGAGAGAGAGATGAGTGAATAAAAATGTTTTAGTTAAAATTGTTGCAACCGAATACAGATACTTAATAAAGTCACAAATTGATGAGATTTTTTGCAGTAGAATACAGAATTTTTACTTGGGTAAGATAAACAATTTGATTTTTCACCAAGAACTTATTTCATTATTTCACTTTTTTATTGTTTAGGACTTTAGGCTTATGTGACTATACTCATGTGAAAATTCAAATATCGTGGAACATAGACTCTTTTTTTAAATCGGTTAAAAATTTGTATTAAAGCCCGGTCTGTGAGCACGTAGAATTTTGTCCAATGACCCCAAGCTACACATCCTTATCGCTTGCGCGTATATTGCTGTCGCGTCTGTGCGGCTGGCGCCCGCAGTGAGTGTGCGAGCGCGACAGCAATAAGGATGGGTAGCTTGGGGTCATTGGACGAAATTCTACGTGCTCGGCGACCGGACTATAGGAAGAAGCAGTTCACATGAGCACAGTCACATTCTAAATATAGTTAAGATAAAAATAACACCTTTTAGGGCAAAGAAGAAAGTGCGCTCAGAGAAGGAATGGGACGACTCGAATGTGTCCCTAGAGAAAAGAGAAGAGAGAGAGACAAACATAAAACAGAGAGAGAGACAGATAAAGCAGAGAGAGAGGATCATTGGAAGGGGAAAGAAGACCCGTCACGTGCAAAATCGGCAGAAAAGCAGGCAAGTAGAATGTAATGGAAAAGAAAATAACTTATTTGACACACAGAGACAAAATTAACAGAGATAGAAATTCTGGGATTCCCGCATCAAAGAGGAGCTTAAAATTAAGATGTTTTTTTAATTTTTTTTTTAACCTTTTAACCTCTCGTGGAAAGCTAAAATGCTTGTGTTACGAGTAGGTTCACCATAATAGTCGAGCGGGGTTCGAACCCGCGTTCCTTGGATCACGAATTGGCCAGTCCGCCACCTTCGTTCGGCTATTGTCGCTTTATCATTATCACTTCTAAATCACCCTTCAGTTGGTTTACGATTTGGACGGATTACCAAGCTGAAGTGGCAATAGGCCGAGCACATAATACGCAGAACTGACGGCCGATGGGGCAGCAAGGTTCGAGAGTGGAGGCTGCATACCGGAAAACGCAGCGTAGGTGGTGGACCGGCGATATCATAAAGGTAGCAGGAAGGCGCTGGACGCAGGCCGCTACCAACTGGTCAACATGGAAATCATTGGGGGCGGCCTAGATATTCAAAAGTGGACGTCCTATGGCTGAAATGATGATGATGAGTTGGTTTTTTCCTTTAGGTTGTTAAGAGAGCAGCCGGAACATCCACCAGAAGCACACAACACAGATGGGATGACAGTACATCTGTCGAAGGCAAACCAGGAGTTCTACAACGAAAGGAAGTGGCCTGATGGTGTGGTCAGATACATCTTGGTGGAAGACCCTAACTGTGAGTAAAACGTACTTAGTACTAATATTTATTCTGAAATAGATGGACCGACGACCTTGTAAAAGGCGCTGGATGCAGGCCGCTACCAACCGGTCATTATGGAAATCATTGGGGGAGGCCTATGTTCAGCAGTAGACGTCCTGTGGCTGAAATGATGATGATGAGTAATAGAGATATACTAGCTTGAAATTGGGTAGTTGACACCAAAACGCACAACGAGTAGAACTCTTTAATTGGTTGGTTGGCTTTGTGAGACTTCATAGTAATGTTTGTGAATACGGGCGTATGTGTCATTAAGCTACCGCTCGCACACTCACTGCGGCCGCCCGTCGCACAGTCACAACAGCGATTTATAATTACGCGCGAGCGATAAGGATGGGTAGCTTGGGGTCATTGGACGAAATTCTATCTGCTCGGCGACCGGACTTTAGCCAATATGAGTTTGTTCTTCATCCAGATGATTTAGACGACGTGCGCCGTCGCCTCGCAGAAGTGAACAGCATTCTAGAGAAGAAGACCTGCGTCAAGCTTGAGGAGATCACAGAGGATGAAGCTAAGGAGCACGAAGACTATCTGGTGGTGGACACTAGTGCTGACTTCGTGACGGGGCGAGTTGGGGGAAGGCAGGTGAGTTTACTTCTTTGATTCATTCGTTCGTTTGTAAAAGTCTTAAAACATAAAATATTCAACTGTTTTGTCGGGATTTAAAAACAAAATGATGCTTCATTTTCAAGTGTACCTTTATTCCTAATCATAATTAACAAACATACTAAAAGTCTCGTCATTTCTGCGACACGTGAGAAAACCGTAAAAGTTCACAAAAATAACTTTACCGCCCACTTGTTTACGTTCGCGAAACAAAACAATGTTTAATACCTACTAATCAACGCTATCAAAGAAGAACGGTCATCTGTGACCCAGGCCCGACAGAAACGAGACATACCTCAGTTTTTTTGTCATGTCTTAATGAGTTAAATTATATATTTTTTATATTCGAAATCTATGTATAACACCAAAATATTACCCTTTGTTTTTGTTCAGGCGTTATAGTACAGTACAGTCGGATTATACAGGGTGGAAAAAATAATAAGTTACAAAATCAAAAAATTCAATGTTACCAGCTTCCATAATCTGTACCCTATTATTGGTACCATTTGAAAGAGCTCGTGAAGCACTTTCAGAATCAGTAACTAGTTTTTCGATATCTTGTATAGTTTAGAAATAATCGAGTGAGATCTCTTATCGTTTCCACCCTGTATAATCCAGCTGTATCTCCAGGTCACCTAGATACATTCCATAGCAGCCGTAATAGACATTTAAATAAATAAATGTATGTACCATTTACCAATTTTGATGATAAATAGGCATTTTGTATTAGTTTTTGTATAACGCCTGAACAAAAACAAAGGGTAATATTTTGGTGTTATACATAGATTTCGAATATAAAAAATATATAATTTAACTAATTAAGACATGACAAAAAAACTGAGGTATGTCTCGTTTCTGTCGGGTCTGGGTTTTTTTTGTATGGGGCGTGACCGTTCTTCTTTCATTTTAATAAAAATAGACCGGTTGAGTTGTTTACAACTCGTTAATTATGAGATGATGTTTTGACCAGTTTTGACTACAGTCCATAAAATACCTAGGTACAAACTAGGGGTCGCAAACCGGGATACCGAATTTCGAAAATACCGGAATACCGGGCCAAATTTAGGTCTAATTAATACCGGTATTCATTTCACAAAAACCGGGATATTCGGTATTTTCGGTTATAGTAAAATAAATAAAAAACAAATACAAATAGAAAAATTAACGCGCCATTTAATTCAAAATACGCGCGCGCGAGTTAATTAAAGTATTTGAACTATTTAACCCAAGTTATTTTAATAAAGGATTATGATTATGCCAAATCCATTCCAGTCCAGAAGCTTGAAGACATCTTCCAGGGCGGCGGTAAACAGTTTTGGAGATATGACGTCTCCCTGTCTTACCTCTCGCTGCAGCTGGATAGGTTTCGAGTCCCGATCCTGGAGGCGGACCCTCATTGTGGCGTTTTTGTATAAACTTTTCAACACTTCGATATATCGATAGTCAATTTGGCACCTTTGGAGAGATTGTAGCACTGCCCAGGTCTCGACCGAATCGAAGGCTTTCTCATAATCCACAAACGCCAGGCAAAGTGGTTGATTATACTCCTCGGTCTTCTGTATAATCTGCCTTAGCGTATGTATGTGGTCTATGGTACTAAAGCCTTTTCGGAAACCGGCTTGTTCGGGAGGCTGGAAGTCGTCGAGCCTGCGAGCGAGACGATTCGTAATGACTCTTGAAAACAGCTTGTAGACATAGCTCAGAAGTGAGATGGGCCTATAATTCTTCAACAAGGTTTTGTCGCCTTTTTTGAAGAAGAGTATCACCACACTTCTGTGCCATGTCTTAGGCGTTTTTCCTTCGAGGATGACGGAATTGAACAGCTTCTTAAGAGCCCTTAGTACCGGCGTTCCGCCTGCCTTCAAAAGTTCAGCCGTAATTCCATCATCACCCGGTGCCTTGTTGTTCTTCAGCTGTTTGAGAGCCATTCTAATCTCGTACAGACTGACGTCCGGGATATCTTCGGTATAGTGTCTCTTTAATACGGTCTGTATTAAATTGGCGTAGGTCGCGAGTCAAAGACTTGGAGATCTGTCTGTTAAGACGCCGATACTGAGCAGCATCTTCAGAGGACTGCAGAACCAAGTTCCGTCTCTCTTCCATGAGTTGATTGGTGAGGTCAGAGATCTTTTTGGTTCCTTTTGAACGACGGGTTTTAAAGAACTTAGACCCAGTCGTTTGGGCAATTTCCACGAACCTGTCATTGTATTCGTCCACATTTCCGCAGTCTCCTAGGCATTCGAAACGATTTTGCAATTCGAGCTGAAAGCTTTCGGGGTTTTTGACTTGGATAGGATAGGCGCTGGGCGGAGCGTAGACTTCATCAGTCGACATCTTTTGAGCTTGGGTCTCTGATATTCAATGTGCCTCACCATTCGGTGATCGCTTCCTGTTTTGACCGAGTTGATCACAGAGACATCGTTGAATTAGTAAATTATTGCAAAGAACTGATACTGAACATATCAAACAACAAACCTTGTGTCAATTAGTATTTTGTTTTATTTAGAGCTGATTTTTCAATCGTTGGATAACTCTTAACTGAAGAATAATTTTGGCATATTGATAGTTTCAGTATGGGAAATATGTCAAAATGACAAATTTATTCGTCAGTTAAAAGTTATTTGATAATTGAAAAATCAGCCCTTAGAAGATAAATTAATTTAGGTTAGGTACCTACTTACTATTCCTCCGCAAAATAACTTTATTATACAAAATTTGCTAACTTTTGCTTAATCCCGGAAATATCGAAAATACCGGATTACCGGTATTGGTTTAGAGCCAATACCGAAAATACCAGTTTTGCTGAAATGATTCGGTATTGCGACCCCTAGTACAAACTTCCATTAATTTCATTTCACACTAGCTTCGTCATAAATTATAGCCTATATGTTATTCTGGGTATAAACAATAATACTGTAAAGTTTCATCAACATCTGTTCAGCAGTTTTTGCGTGAAAGAGTAACAAATATCCAGACATCCAAACTTTCGCATTTTTAATATTAGTAAGATAATGTATAATATTGGTGGGTAGGTAATATAAATCTCATAGTTGTCTAAAAGTAGGTAGTAAACCATTCCAGCTATTTCATTGACAGATTTTTTCTGGTTGACCTGTCGTTGACTGGTAGACAATGCCACTCGCCATTAAGTGCCACTGTAAGTGTAAGTACAACATTAGACGTGCAAAAGTTTCAATAAATAAGGGTGGGTTGCACCATCTTACTTTAACTTTGACAAACGTCAAAAATCTGTCAAACTCCATATAAAAAGCACCGGTTATCGTCATAGTTACCGTTAAAGTTAGGTGGTGCAACCCAGCCTAAGTAAATAAACATGAAATGGCCGTTTTGTATGGATAATTAAATGAAAACAATTTTTTCACTACAATTTTTTTGCATTAAATAGGTAGGATTTCAGATTTAACCCTTAATTTGCCTTATTTTTGCGTAATCAAGCCTAATAACTACACCTAAAGGTAAGTAGGTACATGCTAAATACAGACAGCTCATCAATTTAAACAAATGTAGGTAGGTACGTTATTAATTATTGGCATTAGAAAGAAAGAAAGAAAGAAAGAAACATTTATTGCTATGGACATCACAAAAGACAAAAGAGGTAAAATGAAAAAAAAAAGCAAATGCATTATGTAATAGGTGTTATTTTGTACCAAGTACGTATAAAAGTCCGACATTCTCGACTGTAAGTACATATTAATTGAGCTTTATTGTTATGATCCCAAACAAACAAATAAAAATAACCGAGTTAATTGAACTGTCAAACCGGGTGCGAAAGAGATATCATCAAAACCATTGATGCAAAAGCTATAAGTGTGAAAAGGATGCGACATAGACAAGACCGGTACGAAGGGAGACAGAAACAAAACAATGGGTCGTAAGGTTATGAGTGCGAAAGAGATGGGTTGATACACGTGGTTTTGACGTCAAAGCGAAGGATGAATGAACGGGGTGAACAGGTAATGAATTTTCCACTTTTCTGGGGTAAAATCTAAAGAATATCAGACACAGACAAAAAAAAATACATTGTTTTTTTAGTAATATTTTTTTAAATATTTTAATTAGCATTATGTTTGTTGATAGAAAAAGTGATGTTTTCGTAAAAAAAATCATGTAACAAATATTATTTTGTCAATATAATATTAAATTGTCAAATCAAATCAAATCAAATCAAATCAAAAATATTTATTCAGTTTAGACCACAAGTGGCACTTATTGTGTATGAACGATATCATACTCATAATATGTTTAATGGTTTTGAAACTCGATTTTTCGTGTTTTGTCGAATGAAACAAAAAGAAAACATTTTGATCACACAAATAAATGGTGATTCAACGTGTAATAGAAAGTAAGTGTCAATGCATTTAGCCAAAATTATTAAATATGTCTGAAAATGGTCAATATTCATTGTTTGCGTTAACAGCAAGCCTTTTGGCTTCAAAAATTTAAAGTCCTAGCATTAGCTAGGTGAATATCAGTTTTCAACTTAATCTGTAACTTTTTGGTGTGGATGATTTTATTCATGAAAAATAATTACGAGGCATATTTAAATTATTGAGGTTTATAATGCAATTGTGTTATTATTCTGTATTAGTCGGGTAAAATACAACAACCATAAAAGGGTAAATATTTTCTTCCACCTAGCAACCCAGTTCTAGAACCTTCCACTCAACTCGCGATCTGATTGGCCAGAATCGTCGCGCTCTCGAAATTTCTGTTATCCCATTGGCTAAGGTATAAATACTGGCGGAACCGCGAAACGGGGTAGTTTGAAATTCGAATGATTGCGTAGTGATGAAGGTCGAATAGGTTTTAGTTTAAAATTTAAGTTTTTTCGTAAAAATGGTGGCAATTGGCATCGATTTGGGTACAACGTATTCGTGTGTGGCGGTATGGCGTGCAGGTACAGCGGAGGTTATAGCGAACGACCAAGGAAATCGAACTACGCCTTCGTACGTCGCTTTTACACCCACCGATCGCCTCATCGGCGAACCGGCGAAAAACCAAGCACCTTTCAATCCTTGGAACACAGTTTTTGGCGCGAAACGACTCATCGGACGGCGATTCGACGATGTTGGAGTCCAAATGGATTTACGACATTGGCCGTTCCATGTTACGGACGAAAACGGTAAGCCAAAGATTCTAGTTGAGCATAGAGGGAAGAAAAAGAAGTTTGCGCCCGAAGAAATTAGCAGTATGGTGTTATATAGGATGAAACAAGTGGCAGAAGCGTATTTAGGTGCTAAAGTTGATAAGGCAGTGATTACAGTTCCAGCTTATTTCAACGATTCTCAGAGACAAGCGACTAGGGCAGCAGCGACTATAGCCGGTTTAGAAGTTTTAAGGATAACGAACGAGCCTACAGCGGCGGCATTGGCGTATGGGATCGAAAGAGACTTGGGAAACGAGAAGAATGTCCTGATTTTCGACTTAGGTGGAGGTACTCTTGATGTTTCGATACTAAGTATAGGAGAAAACACAGAAGGGTCCATCTATGAGGTCAAAGCAACAGCTGGGAATACAAGACTTGGCGGCGAGGACTTCGATAACAGATTAGTGGCTTATTTCGCTGAAGATTTCCGAAAGAAGTACGGGACAGAGATCCTAGGCAATGCGAGAGCTACACGGCGATTGAAAGCGGCTTCGGAAAGGGCTAAAAGGTTTTTGGCATCTGCTTCAGAGGCTACCGTCGAGGTGCAGAGCCTCTGCGACGGGATAGACTACCAGGGGAAGATCAGCAAGGCTTTATTTGAGGAGCTATGCTCAGATCTGTTCATAGATACCTTGGAGCCTGTGGAGCAGGCGCTGGAGGATGCTAAGATGAAAAAAAGCGATATACAGGACATCATACTCATAGGCGGGAGCACGAGGATGCCTAAAATACGGAAGATGCTCAGCGATTACTTCGACGGACGCACTCTCACTACCTCTATTAACCCTGACGAAGCCGTTGCGTTAGGCGCTGCGATCCAAGCAGCGATTCTAAGCGGAGAACATCATGAGAAGATCAACGATTTGCTACTAGTCGACGTCGTGCCATTGTCTCTGGGAGTGGAAACTTCTAGAGGGTTAATGTACAAAGTGATCCAACGGAACACTACCATACCATGCTCTAACACCAAAGATTTGACCACTTTAGAAGACTACCAAAGCAGTATGACCATTGAGGTCTTTGAGGGCGAAAGGAGCTTGACTAAGGACAACAATCTGCTGGGCGTTTTCGAACTGAATGGCATACCTCCAGCTCCTCGAGGCATCGCTAAGATATACGTGACGTTTGACATCGATGTGAACGGTATATTGACAGTTACAGCTCAGGATAGAAGCACAGGGAATTCGAAGCAGATCGTGATAACAAATGAGCATAGGTTGAAGCAGCAGGAGATAAATAAGATGATCGCTGATGCTGAGAAGTTCAGAGAGGAAGACAGAGAAAGGAAGCTTTGTTTAGAAGCTAGAAACCAGTTGGAGAGCTACATTTATGGAGTGAAACAGATTGTAACAGAACGAGGAGAGAAACTAACCGACGATGAGAAATCTACCATGTTCAATGCATGTGAAGAAGCTATAACTTGGTTGGATCTTAACACAGATTGTCTCAGAGAAGAGTATGAGAGGAAATTGACTGAGCTGATGAAGAGTTGGTCGCCCATCATGCAGAAGTACTATGATCAGAGCTGGAGGCATAGAAGGAAGAGGATGAAAAGTGGTAGCTACACGATAGAATTAGATGAGCATGAGTTTGCAGCTATAAAGCAGTTACAGGCTACTGGAATGGCTCCAGTCGCAGGAAATTCTAAAAATAGTAAGAATTCTGAAGCAGTTAAAGAAACTGAACCTTTTGGAGAAGTTGGTACGTCTACAGTGTTTCTATCATCTGAAGTTACACCACCATCTGCAGTGTCTGAACAGTTTGGATTGTCTGCAGTTGCTGAACCTTCGGGAACATCTCCAACTTCTAGTCCTGGAACGTCTGGTACATCCTAATTTGGTTATTTTACGACAGAATGCTCAGTTTTTGGTAAGACAATGATTTTCGTCTCAATAGACAGGTAATCGCTAGTGGCGCCAACTAGTGAGCATAAATACGTGTAAAAAAGACAAGTTTGTGATATGAAGATATAGTTATTTTTGTTACTGGAAATCTCGAGAAAGCCAAGTCTAAGCTAAAAAGTAAAGAAATAAGGCTAATATTTTGAATTAACATGTTCCTTTGTCGGAAACTTGTGGCTGTGCGATACACAAACAATAAAATAAATAATTAAGTAGATTTTAATAGAAGTTGACGATTTTTCCTATTTTTCACGATAGAATATTTGACTAACTTTATTTTCTTAGCTAAAGAAAATGAGCGAATGTTATTTTCATCATACCTAGATTTAATAAAGTTTGACGATTATGACTTTTTTTTATATATTAACCCAGATACTCCTGAAACTTTTTATCCTTGTCAATTTTTATAAATTTTTAGTATGTTTCTAAATAGAGGTCAAGTATCCACAGAAAAATTTTAGAAAAATTCTTGGTCAACTGGAAAAGCCGGAAAATGGGTGGTGTTTTAACACCTGGTCGGAGAATGGACTACTACTACGAGAAAAAATTATACTATGCTTTTGTTAGGTTTAAGAGTTAAAAACGAGTTGTAAGTTATACACATTTATTTAAAAAATACCAAAATCTTATTCAGAGGAGGTAGGAGGATGGTGGAGACATAAATCATAACCCAGGATACTTTAGTACGTGGCGCATTTTTTACACCAAATTGATTTTTTCTTGCAAATTTTACATGTCAGTTGCGTGTAGTACTCGTAAGTACAGTAGTACATACATAGGGATGTAAGCTCCGTAGAACCTGGTTGTGGCGCCATTCTTCATAAATGTTGTTTCGAGTATAACTGCTTTGCCATGGTATATTTTAGACATTTTGGCACAAACTTTAACAGAAGGTTCGTTCGTTCGCTCGTTCGTTTCAGCCAAATGACGTCATGACAAAGGCCTAGGACCGTGCATAACAGAAGGTACTTGCACTATATTGCATTGTTGTAATAATTGTGATTGCGGTAGGTACTTTCATGGCAGAAGAACTAGCTGCATTGGAGGCATCATTAGATTCATTTCGTCTTACTTTAAAAAATTCAGAAAGCGGGATGTTATCCTCTTTGTCTGAAGAAGACTTGTCGTACTGTACTTCTGCCTCGGCTCTAAGTTAACCTAAGAGAACCTGGAAATTCACGAAAAATAGCAATAGAAAACTTACACGCTATAAGTAACTGTAGTTAGATAAACGGAAGCAGGCTAACCTGGAAGATTTTGTAAGGTAACGTGGTCTTCTTCACCAGAATTTTCATCTGTTGCTTCTGCATTAGCATTTTCTGGTGGTAAAATTGCTATGTAATTCGGTATCTGATCATCGTCGTCAATGTTTTCTAATATTTCCACTATTTCGTGAAGTCTCAGCGGTCTTTTATATCGTGGCCTAAACTTTTAATGAATATACAAGTTAGACGTCGATTATGCGACCAGGTGTTAAAACACCGATCGTAATTTTGTCATAAAAAGTCTCAAAAATGTAAAGCTTTTCAAAAACATAAGTTTATAGTTTTGTAGCTAACAGTAGTACCTAAAATAATAACTAGTATAATCTGAGGTATTACTAGCAAGTTTATGAAATATCTTAGCTTTTATATGACGTTTTTGCACAAAACTAAATAACAGAATTCAAAATAGTAAAATACTAACAAAATAAAGCAAATATGCGATATCGAACATACTCAATTACAGCTTGATTCGTAATGAAGAGAAAATACAAGGAACAGTAAATAAATTCTCGATATTTTTATAATTTATCTGAGGATATTCCGAACTACTTTTTAGCGGTGTTATAACACCTGGTAGGAGTAAGTGGGTTAATATTATGGCTTTATTTTTTTAGATAAACGAAATATGAGCGAATGTTTTTTTTTTCAAAGGTTTTGACATATTTTATCTTTTAACTATTTATCTTTCTTACTTTCCTTGCTATTGTTCTGCGAATCTTTTTAGACATGTTTGTTTATTAAAATTAATAATACAATTTTATTATACAGTTAAATTTTGAGTAGAAGTTAGGTAGTGTAGTATTTTTAACAAATTAGGTAATACTCGTAAATTATCTTTCATATTGGAAGATTTTAAATCCCCATGTTGATTATTATTGTGATAATTTCATGATTCTCAGAAATACATATTTTTGTTTAAGATTCTTTGTTTTATTTCACTAACAAACACTTTAATTATAGGCCCAATAACAACCACATTATTTTGAATTTAAATACCTACAATAAAAAATAATATTCTTGTCTAATTAAGGGTTAAGTATTTTTATTGCTTGTGCGAAATCAAAAAATATTTTTTATCTGTTCTTAAAAACTAAATAGTTAAATATCTAGCTGGTTAAAAAGTTAATTTCATCCAATACCCCACGATGTCCCAAGCTTAATTGACTCAATAATGGTAAGCAGTCATTTATTGAGACTACATAGTACAATGTAGTCCCATTATGAAAGGCTGGGTCCAGTTAGACAGCATAATATACAGTGTGAGTCACGTTAAAGTGTACATATGAAAATAGGTGAAACTAGACATATTTTTATCGACAAAAAAGAGGTCAAAAAATTTTTGAGATTTTTTTTAAATTTTTTATAGATTTTTTTTTCTTCCAATTACTTATTGTAAAGAAAACTTAATAACTTTTAAACTAAGCTAACTAACTAACTAAAAGGCCATCAAATAATAAAAAATGATACTTTTTGAAAAAAAATCTGCTTTTAAATTCGTGTTTTTTTGGTAATTTGATAANGATACTTTTTGAAAAAAAATCTGCTTTTAAATTCGTGTTTTTTTGGTAATTTGATAATTTTCTCCAAAAAATGGTGGGGGGGGGGGGGGGGATTGTCTCAATCTTAGAATCGGTAGGTAACCCCAAAATCCCGGGGGGTACCAAACCAAGGGGTGCCTTAGGACTTATGACGGGGGGATGGGGGGGTGATCGCCCCGGGTGCCAACTGCCAACCCATGCTACGCCGCCACTGGCTATACCTATAATATGTTTTTGCAGAACTTCGGCAGCCTAGAGCTGTACCGCGGCGGTCAGCATCGGCAGCATACAGCCATGGTCGCTATGGCTATGCTGGGCTTCTACTTCGAGCTGTCACGCCACGACCGCGACCGATACGTGAGGGTGCACCTTCGGCATGTCCGACCAGGTGAGTAATGAGGCTTACGCCTGTATTCACAAGCATTACACAGTGCGCGTGGACGCACAGGGTCACACACGAACCAAACACAGAGCTCTATTGGCGTTATGGCGTCCAATGTGACGCTCTTTTAAAAATGGTCTCCGCAGAATAACAGCGTTCTGTTCTGGGGTCTACCTCAGAGCAGGACACAATGCTGAGTGGATGCCATTTTGGTTCAAACATGTAGACAAATACTTTGAACTGTAAAATTGTAATAATTGTTTTGGACCAAATAGAAATTTTTCTTTCTTTCTTTCTATTCAACGCTGTGCGTTCGATTTGCTGCTTCTCTTAAGCAAGCATCGTTTGTGAATACGGGCGTTATTATTGTAGTCGAAAATTTGGAATACTAGGTAAGTAAGTGTGTGGTTTAGCAAAGACAATGAACCCGGGTGTCGACTGTACGAGCCAGGTTTTCTAGTTGTAATGGGTATATTTTTTGGTGACTGGTGGGTGTTGACTCTATTATGGATCTGCAGCTTGTCATCTTGTATCGTTTCATCTAAATACAGCCCCTTGGGGGAAAGCCTCCTCTAAAGGTTTCCACAAAAGACCGGATGAGCGATGTTGCAACATGCACGCGCGTCGTACAAAGCACGACGCGAGTTCGTATTGTCTTTAATGTGTACGAGCTTATTTCTCCCAGTCACCTCACTGGAAGAGTTGGGGAGCCTATCTATTCTACTGGAACCACACGGCAAATGACAATTTAACGAATATGACAACGTGATAAAACATTTTTTTCAGACAAGCTCCACCATTTTGAGAAGATCCGATCAGACGCGACGTTCCCGTTGCCCTACGACTATGAGAGCGCCACGCACCCCGCCTGGCAGTTCTGGAGGAAGGTTGGGAAGAAGGGAATATCTACTGTTGCTACTTTTAAGTCCAAGGTAAATTCATCATCATCATCATTTCAGACAAAGGCCAATGATTTCCTTAATTACCGGTTGGTAGCGGCCTGCATCCAGCGCCTTCCTGCTACCTTATAAGGTCGGCGGTCCAATTTGAGGGCGGGCATTGGGGCTACCGATTCGAAGATGATTCGCCAATGGGAAATGACGTGTTTCGGAATTGAATAATCAGATTTACGAACCAAACCTGAGGGAACCTTGGTGGAAACCGGGCCTTAGGTTGTATTTCGGGAACACAGAGGCTGGCAGTGCGGTATTCCACTCTCTGAAGTGTAGGTAATTTATTACCTACTTAATGGAAGTTATTGGTAAACAGTGTATGTTTAAGTTCCTGCTGTAAGAATTTCTATTCTGGACTACGCTTAGCAGTGGTTCCCAAAATGGGAGGCGCTAAGACCTTTAAAGGGGTGTTCGGGCCATCTGTGTACCTATAGATAATTTAATCTACGAAGACGCGCCCCACCAATTTTTGGTCTAGAGAGGCGCGGAGTGCGGGTTTTGATCCGAGCAATCCGAGCGTCATAATTGTAGTGTGCGTGTGCACTCATAGATAATTTAGCGTGTACCGATAACACTCGAACATTAGCGGAAGAATGGTAGGGCGCGTCTTCGTGGATGAAACGATCTATTATAGTCAGTTTTAAAAACCCTGCGACCGCTGAGAGAATACATTCGACCGCCTCTGTGGTCTAGTGGTAAGACCACCTGTTTCAGACGCAGAGGTCCCGGGTTCGATTCCCAGTGGGGGCAGATTTTTCTGTTCGGTTTGGTTGGTGGTAGGGCTTGTTCTAAGTCCGCCTGGCTAGCTACCACCATCTTACCTAAGTCTGTCGCCATAACAACAATGTTAACAGCTTTGTTGTGTTCCGGCAGTTAGAGGTAAGATAGCCAGTTCCTCCGTGGTTGAGGATTCCGGGTGAAGCTCGCTTCCACCTTCGGCGTGATCGTCACTTACCATCAGGTGAGATACAGGCCAAGAGCTTCCTCGTTGTGGATAAAAAAAAAATTCCAGACTGCTCGATACGACCAAATAAATAAATGGAGGATGGGGGGCGCAGATTTTTTTATGGTCGAAAGTAGGTTCTCCAATAAATTAGGAAACCCCTGGCCTAGAAGATGTTTTTAACTAGTAGATAACTGGTTGGTCTACATTATTTTTGGTGTAATTTTTTTAGGATCCGGAGGGAGAAATCATGAAGTCATTGGGTCAAAACGAGAAACTGTTTTCCGAAATGGACATAGTCAAGATCAACAGTGTTTACGGAGTGAAATGCTTTCAGAAGAACGCATTGAGAACTGGAAAAAATAAGAAGAGGAGACCCGCCAAAAGGCGGGAATAAAATGTGATATTAAATTGACATTGTAAAATACCTTAAAATAGTTATCAATTAAAAAAATAAAAATGATTTCGTTATTGTCTGGATAGAATAACTTAGAAAATCTTATTTTTCTTTTGAAATATTAAATAAAATACTTACATGATTAAAGAACCACGAGTCCACGATACAAAGTTTCTTAACCCTTAATTGGACTAGAAAGTTAATGTGTTTTAAAATAGTGAAGGATCATTAAAATTGATTCGTTCAAGGGTAACGACAAAAATTTAAATTTTGCAAGAATAAAATTGAAACAAACATTTAAAGAATCTTTAATAAAATTAGACGTATAAAAATATATTTATAACTTTAATATGAATAATGGATACCAGTAGGACTACGGGTAATACTGGGTGCCCACCCGTGGACCTACTGATCTATGAGAACTACGAACAAAAAAACATCTCCCATTGTACTACCAGTAGGACCACGCAATATGACCACACGCCAAAAAATTGCCCGTTGTACTACCAGTAGAACAACAGGGAAAACCTACCCGTTGTACTACCAGTAGGACCACAGGGCAAAAAACTGCCCGTTGTACTACCAGTAGAACAACAGGGAAAACCTACCCGTTGTACTACCAGTAGGACCACAGGGCAAAAATGATTATTTCACGCCATCGTCCAAGGTGGGGCTGACGTCATCCTTGCTGATGACGTCATACACGCAGATGTCTGCCGCGTACTGGCGCGAGCGCACCACGCATGCGCCCCGGGAGATCAGCACGCTTACAGCTGGAAACGGAGCATAAGTTAGGAGGTTCGATTCCCGAAGGAGGTTAGTGGATGATATTTTTCTAGTGACTGATATGCTTTCGAGTTGCCGTTGGGTTGACTTGTCTTTTTTTTCGACTTCTTCTTCTTTTCGTGTCGACAACAAACCTACACAGTGTCAGCCCAAAACTCCGCCACAAGAGTGGCGTTGTCAGTAGCACTCATCAAATCCTCCTGAGTGCAATTTTTTCGACTGGAAAATGCATTGAATTGCATACCTAATTAATGCAACCCGGGTAGGGGCAGTGGGTTGTGTAGGGCTCTCCCTGCCAGAAGAACAGGACCTATACTCACTAAAAACAAAGCCCTCTGGTCTTGATAAGAAAAAAAATGAGAGTCTGTACCATACAAATAGTTACTACTTGTGCTCCTACTACCCAGTTCGGGCCGTAATTTCACGAATTCAGATCAGACGTAGTGCGAAACTCAAAGATGAATTTATTTTCTGGCCTACTTTAAATGGTATCGTGTGTCAAAATTGAAACATCGCCAGACATTACTCAAGCATCTGCAGCTGCTATGCATCTTAAATCTAGGTCATTGCATTAGTACAATACAAACAAATCACTCTACTACACCTATAATAAATCCTCGTATTCATCTCATCAACATCTCACCCTAGCTAGAATCGAATTGAACTTGTATGCAACCGTTATTCCTTTGCAGGGATTAGATTAGGTACGTAGCTATTGCCAATTGCCATATCACATGAGTATTTCTTTACTCCAACTTCTACTACGTAACTTATAGCTCTTGGCTATGTAATTGGCCAGATACCTATTTATGTTAACAACTTAACAAAGGTTTAATTCATACCGGGCCTATCCACTGTAGTCACAACCATCCTCTCGATTTTGTGTTCTTCTTTCCAATGAAAGAACATTTTCTTTATGATAGCCATGACTAGCGCTATCATGAATATGCTTAGCCCAAATAATATCGTGTACAGAGCCATTTATATTCAAATTCATCATAGTAAAAAGCATTTTGTTTGTTTTTGCACTGTGTACAAAATAAAAATTGGCATGATCACTAAAATGACAGACGCCAGTAAAGTTGACATGCAAAAGAACCCAATATTAAAAATAGTTTTATTTCAAAAAAGGTTGAATGAGTTAAAGTACAGTTTATTTTCTTCATTAAATTTCTATAGATGTAGGCTTTATAATTGTTAATGCCCTGTTCAAATTTTGAAGTATGGAACACAAAAAATATTCTGTCTGTCTCGCTCACTCTAAAAAAGTTTCATGGCGCGAAACGCATTTTGTTCTTTGCGAAATTAAATTGAAGTGTTTGTTTTGCATTATTATGTTCGTGATTTTATGAAAAAATATTTTATTTATCAAAATGAGTGATCCTTACAGTAAGTACTGGGCGCCGTATTTATTACTTTATTATAAAAATAACATTTCGTTTGTTATGTTACACTCATTTTTTTTTAAAGTTGTGTTGTTGTAAGTTTTGATTATTTATTTTGTACTATTTACATTATTGTCGAGTCAATCAATCGATATCGAGTCTATTACTCGTACTATAATTAATTTAAACAAAATAAGTTAACATAAGAAACGTCAACGTTTTATTTCTTAATTATTTTGAGTAAAAAATTACAAATGAGTAATTACAGATTTTTATTTCTTTCCAGTACGTAGTTTAACTCAAAAATATCAGCTGGCTCTAGCGCTGGCCGTGTTAAGAGAGAAACCACAAGATATATCTATAGAAAATTATATCGAAGAATTGAAAAGTAAAATAAACAATGAACCTTCGGAGGATCTAGACCTCACTTTGTGTAGTGATGACTTTGACATGCAGGAATCACCAGAAAAACTTAATAACGATGAAGAAAAACAGGTCTTGGACGAACAAACTAATAATATAGATAGTATAAATATTTTACAGGACTTCAACGTAAATATGTATGTCAGTAATAAAGAAATTACAAATGATAGTTGTCGTATAGAGCAAGATAATGAAAATATTCGTATAACAGAAATGGTACGTAGATCCTGATATTTTAATTAAAAACTTACTTACTCTGTACTCTTTTCTAATAATCTATTCAACTTAGATGTTTATGCATCGCCAATTATAGTTGCTTGGCCCAAAGGTTGGCTGAGAGAGTATGCCACAAAATATGGCATTAAGTTAAGCTTTTTAACAAGTGCAATAAGGTTTAAAATAATAATTGATCCATTTTCCATCTTAATTCCTTTTTCTTCTTTCAGAATGATATACAAATAGAATCACAAGCCAAACCACAAGAATTTGAAAATCCAACTCAAATACAAAGACGGTTAGATTCAAATTCAACTTTCTGTGAAACTCAAAATGACCACAACCACATATTTAACCCAAATGAAGTCCATACAAACAATTATAACACATTTTTCAAGCTAAATGGAGCAACTGAACCAAATGAAGCACATTTAAATGGTCCAAATGAAGTTACTTGTATTTCTGATCATACATACTATGATTCGCAAGCGACAGAACTGTATACTTTGTATGAAACCCAAAACTGTACCCATGTTAGTCAAAGTCAGAATATTGATGAAATTTTAATAAACAACAAACTACTTTTCAAAAACAATAATGCTCAACCTTTAAATACTACAAACTATGATACGGAAAGTGGTATAAGAATAAATAAAGATCCAAAAGTAATTCAATTTAGTCAAAAAACAACAGAATCAAAACGAAAAACAATAGAATATACAGCAGAAACCGTAATAAATGCAACAATAAATGAAGTAATTGAAAATACAAATGAAACTTTAATAGAAAACGAATCATTTCCTCAATACGCTCAAGATATTGACATAGAATTCACCGAAAATGCAAATGTAATTGACAATTTCAAAACAAATGAAATTGAACATGAAAATAGCGAAGAAATGAATGATGTAAATAAAAATGTCAATAATAAAACAAATGAAGCTGAATATGAAAATAACGAAGAAAATAATGATAATAATGTAAATACAGATAATGCATCGCAAATAGTGACGTTTAAAGTTGTAGAGGAATTGAATAAAGTAAAAAACTATATAAATAAGAGAATTGAACGAAGACTGAGCAACGATGGGTCTATAGATTCAGGGTATAGAAGCGACAGCCAAACGAAATGCTCTTTTAGAAGTTGTAAGTGTGAAAATCTGTATTTATCTAAGTTTAGAGGTATAGGTAACTATTGCTGGAAGTATTGAATTTTTGGTTAGATCCAGTTTATTCTGTAACCTATTATTGATACCGTTTGATAGAGCTCGTAAAGCACTTTCAGGATCAGTAACTAGTTTTTAGATACTTGTACTCGTATAGTTTAGAGTTAGAGCAGTGTTTTTCAACCTTTTTAATGACACGACCCCTTCAGTACGAAAAAATATTTTGCGACCCCCCGACCGCTTGCTTTTTTTTCATGCATACATATACATATAATACATTTTATAATGTTACAAAAATGTTTTTTTTTATGTTTTTTTATGTTTTAACCGAATTTTGTTTTATGTTATTTGCTTAATTAGATTTCTGATAAATCTGTCTTTACTGTTTTTTTACTGCGGTAGTTCCTCACTTGAAAAACACTGGTTTAGAGATAAATAAATATCCTTGGTCATTTTACATTACGCTTCTAGTCCCAAACTAAGCAAAGCTTGTACTATAAAGATAATAGAGTGAGATAATATTAATAATAAATAAATAAATTATTATAAATTAATAAATTTGCAGCACTGCAGCTCTCTGGAAACTGGATAAACCAGTCAGCCCATAGTTTGTTCGAACACATCACCCAATGCCCACTGCTGGGCACCACGCATGAGATCATTGGAGAAATTTCACAGGTATTATCTAAGCAAATTATATAAAAAATATACCTAAGGTTGACTGGTAGAAAATGTTCTACGGATATTTTTTTATTTATTTATTTATTCATTTGCAATAACATATTCGGATATTTTATTTCGGATATCCGAAAATTTCGGTTACGATTACGGATTTCTGTGCTTTAGAATGCAATTTGCAATAGTTGTCCAACACGGTTCATTCATGGCCGCACACTTTACATCGAATGAAAAGTAATAAAAAAATAAAATTGATACTAGATGGCATTATAAAGGTAAATCAGGGTGTTATGCCTTTACATAATATAATGCTATACAAAAAACAATTTAAATTGCCTATATCCGAAACTATTGAATCGGTTACGGTTACGGATATCCCTAACATCCCTGGTCATGATTTTCTCTATTTTGCAGGTATTAGGCCAACTAATAGACAAACTGCACGAAGAAGAGAGATACCCTTCATTTTTCGATGAACTGCTTGATAACATTAATTTCCTGCTGAAGGACATTCACCAAGAAAGCGGTGGGGAAGACGTGGTTTGTATTAATTATTTATATTTATTAACGTCCACCCACAAGGTGGACCGACGACCTCATAAAGGTAGCAGGAAGGCGCTGGATGCAGGTCGCTACTAACCGGGCAATATGGAAATTATTGGAGGAGACCTATGTTCAGCAGTGGACGTCCTGTGACTGAAATGACGATGATACATATTCTACATATACAGGGTGTCTCAAAAAGAGCAAAGAGAGTCCCAAGCTTGAGGAGAACCCAGTTTTGAGTCTTGTTGCTGTGTACAAATAAACAGATATTTAAAATATGGAAAAGTATACTAAAGCCCGGTCGCTGAGCACGTAGAATTTCGTCCATTGACCCCAAGCTACCGATCCTTATCGCTCGCGCGTAATTATATTGCTGTCGCGCTCGCACACTCACTGCGGGCGCCCGTCGCACAGTCGCGACAGCAATATAATTACGCGCGAGCGATAAGGATGGGTAGCTTGGGGTCATTGGACGAAATTCTACGTGCTCGGCGACCGGACTATAGAAATATTTATTGACTTTTTCCTATTTCAGTTACTACAAAAAGACGAAAAAATGCAACGATTGCTGCTACTAAACAAATCCATGCACATACAAAAGTATACTATAGAAAAAATAACTTCTTTACTAGAAAACGTATTATCACACCTTACAAATACCGAAAAACCTTATGAAATATCTAATATAAACGAAATTGAGAATTTGTCTTATATATTTCATATTTTAGAAGTAATATTACAAAGGTACATACGAGGCAAAAATGTGACAAGTCAAGAAATAACAAATTCTCAATTGGAATTAAAAAAGACTTCTATAACAGAGTTGTGGAGGCGAAAATGGAATCCAAGTTATAGAGAAGATGCTATACAAGACTTTACGCCAAAAAAGTGTGTTTTAATACATTGTAACGAGGTTCTTAACAAAATTGTCGTAAGTTGCATGGATGGGTACAGTTTAGTCGCCTTCGCTGCGTTGAACTGTTTTAATATTTTGCAATCTTAGATCGAATATAAATACATATTTTTGTATAATATAAAATGTAAGAAAATTGTATAATGTTGTTAACACCACCCAAACTCTTTGAAAATATGCAGTTTTTAATAGTAAAATCGGATTTTCCGTTTTAAAATTAATGAAGTCTATTGTTATTCCAAATCATTAGACAATTGAAATTAATAAAAAGTATGACAATTTATTGGTGGTGTCAACTACACAATTTTATTGTGTACTTATTATAATTAAAAGATCAGTTAACAAATAAATAAGTCTTTTATTTTATTCTCAAATTAATATTTAGATTTTAAATACAAGAAATTACAAAAAAATCGTTTAGTTAAGTCTAATATCACAAAACTTTTAAGTAACATTTAAAAGTAAGAATTATATTGTTTATTTCAAAACCATATAATGGATTAATGTGAAGAGTAAACCGACATTCGTCAGAATTTTCTATTATTTTTTCGATTTTAATTTGATTTCAAATCAATAATCGCTCAACTAACTTAAACACAGCTCCTTCAAGTAAAGCGAAATGTGGGTATTTCTATAAAAACTCAAAGTTTTGACAGCTCATGTAAATATCTCAATTGACTGGTATTGTCCAAAAACTTACTTATGCCCGTTTTCACCATCAATCCCTAATTTTTAAGTGACCCCTATGAAAACAAAATTCCTGTTATGTGTTACCTTAGGGGTCACTTAAAAACTAGGGATTGATGGTGAAAACGGGCATTAATGTGTTACATTATACTCAAATTTTTAACAGTAAGAAGCCAGTTGTTCTTCCTCCCACTTCTCCTTTTCACAAACTTGTCTCAGGTGACGGTTGAGTTTGTTATTGCCCTGTAAAGAAACAGAATAATAATAAATTGGGAATAAAACAATAGACGTGTTGACACCACCAATCAATTGACGTACTTTTTAAAACTGTCAAAACGTAACTCTCCCATAGATTTTGTATGGCACTACAAGCAAGTGACGTCACTATGTTGTCAGTTCAATTAAACTATTTTTTTCAATTACAATGCGGCCAAAAATCGTAATTGATTATATCATACAGATAATTTAAAATTAATTCAATTTTTAAAACCAGAATGAAGTGTCTTTTTAGAAAAGTTGTGATTTCGAATTTTTGGGGAATGGTGTCAAATGGGGATGTTGCCTGGGTCAAAAAGCAAGAGTTTTAATTAGTCCGTCAATTAACTTATCAAAAAATACTCTACACGTATTTTTCACTTTTTCAAACTAATGAAAATTTAAAGAGATAAAGCGCCCCAAAGTTCATAAGAAGAGGCCCGTGACGTCAACGCTTGCTTAAAAATGCCGCACGTTGTGACGTCGTGCGCAACTTCAACGCACCATAATTATGTAATTATTTGTTAGATTGACAAATAAAAATATACGTGTCCAATATTTTTTGATATTAAACATTACGGACTAAAAAAATTTTTTTAGGCAACTAGCCTATTGTCTCAATGGCTCAGTGGATTGAGGGTAGCTCAGTGACTTGAAGTGGATCTGTGAGAATAGAACTACGTGGGGATCAGTAACTTAGTGTGAATTTGTGAGAATGGAACTATTTGGGGATCAGTAGCTCAGTGTTTCGAAATGTCTAGTAGCTCAGTGGTTTAAAGTGATTAGGTAGCTCAGTGGTTCAGAGTGATAAGTAAGTCAGTGTTTCTGAGTTTGGTAGCTCAACGGTTCTAAGTGTCTATCTAGTGTCTCAGTAGCTCAGAGTCTAGTGGCTCAATGAGTGTAGTAGCTCAGTGTCTAGTGTCTCAATGAGTGTAGTAGCTCAGTGTCTAGTGTCTCAGTATCTCGGAGTGTCTAGTAACTCAGTAGTTCTAAGTGTCAGTACTGTCTAGTGTCTCGGTGTTAGCTAGTGTCTAGTGTCACAGTGTTTAGTGACTTGGTAGCTTAGTATCACAGTGTTAATGTCTCAGTAGCTTAGTGTCTAGTATCTCACTGCCTCTGTGAGTGTCTAAAGCCTGGCCCGCAGTGAGTGTACGAGCGCGACAGCAACATAATTACGCGCGAGCGATAAGGATGGGTAGCTTGGGGTCATTGGACAAAATTCTACGTGCTCGCAGACCAGACTATAGTAGCTTAGTGGTTCGATGTCTAGTATCTCTCCTGACGTTAGCTCACCTGGAAACTAGCGCCGCATCTATGACACACGGCGCGCGCTACATTAGTCGTGCTAACTAGATGCGCGCGCGCGTGCCTATTGCACGACTTGCGCGTGGGGTATGCAGCAGGACAGCGGGGACAGACGGCTTAGTAGCTTAGTATCTAGTATCTCAGTACCTCTGTGAGAGTCTAGTACCTCAGTAGCTGAGTCTATTAGCTCAGTCGCTCAGTGTCTAGTGTCTCAGTAGCTCAGTGGTCCCGTGTCAAGTGTCTCAGTAGCTCAGTGACCCCATGTCTAGTGTCTTAGTAGCTCAGTGTCTAGTGTCTTAGAGTTAGCAAGTGTCAGTAGCTCAGTGTCCCTGGGTCTAGTGTCTAGTAGCTCAGTGTCTAGTGTCTTAGTAGCTCAGTGCCCCATGTCCAGTGTCTCAGGTAGCTCACCTGGAAACTAGCGCCGCATCGATGACACACGGCGCGCGCTACATTAGCCCCACTATTCAGGTGCGCGCGCGCGTGCCTATTGCACGACTTGCGCGTGGGGTATGAAGCAGGGCAGCGCGGACAGGCGTGCGCGCGCGCGACGTGCAACGCGGCGTGCGAGGCCAACGAGCGCGCGCTCGGGCACGACCGGCCGCACGTCGGGCAGTCGAAGCTGGAAGTATTATAAATATAAATAAATAATATTTTATTTGACAAAAAGAGTGACATCACATTTACATAAATTACAAAAAGAAAAACATTGTGCCCTGCTGTCAAATAGGGGCCCGCTCAGCATTAATCAGCATGCCTCGACACCGATTTTTAGGTTGCCAGACCTTTGACATTATAAAAACACCCTGTAGTGCCGCTCCCTCAGACACTCAATTAAGCACTAAATTTAATTTTATAGTGCCTATGAGTATTAGACTCGTCTCTACGGGAGCCTGGGAGGCTTCTTTAGCTAAAGCTGAAGCGTGAGTGACTAACTTTGCCTGCGGATTCGTACGCGTGAAAATAGAATAATATTACCCGTTTTTGCAATATTTTTTTAACTGCTCTATTGGCTGTAGGGTGATGTTATACAGCCTAAAAGCCTTCCTCGATAAATAAGCTATCCAAAATAAAAAACATTTTTTCAAATCGGACCAGTAACTAATTCCTGAGATTAGCGCGTTCAAGCATACAAATAAATTCTTCAGCTTTATAATATTAGTAAGTATAACAAACACTTACCTCTGCGTCGGCTGCGGCGGCCTGTGAGGCTTCTTGACTTGAGGCTGCGACGTATGGCGCCTCTTCTTGTGCTGACGCGCTGTGTATGGACTGCCGAAGGTGGCGGGACACTCGTCGCATTGGAACTTACGTTGTATGTGCTTTCTGAGGAACAATAAATAAGTTTTTTTAATTTTTTTATTATGAGTTCTGCAACTTGGCAATCTGTGTTAACACAATAAGCCATTCAGATGAGATTTAGATCTTGTCTTGACAGCTGAGGGAATTCCTATGAATCCCTTTCATCTGGTATCACCAAATCTCACAAGTGTATGGACACTATGCCATTTCAATCTGGAGTATAGTTCCAAAATACTGAACTGTGATATCCATGACATTGACAGTGGGGCGCCACCGTCAATACCGGATCGCTAGTTCCGATTTTTGCCATGTTGGAAACCATATAGTTGAACGATGGTAGCGCCCCCCTGTCATTGAGTTTGGTGGGACAGTTCAGCGTGGGTCATCTATAATCTAATAAATGAATCACAGTTTTTTTTAATAACTTGACAGAAAGAAAAAGTATTTCTAAGATGCAATACATCCTAACAAAATAAAACTAAACAACAGGGAACAAACACAAAAATGGGCTCTGCTCAGTATGTCGTTTAAGGATGATGATTTAAATGACTCACTGAGCTACCTAGTCAATAATCTGAGCTATTTAGAGTAGCTCAGATGCAAAGTAGTCGCCCGGCAAGCGAAGGGTTCGATTCCCAAACTAAATAGTGTGGTATATTCGAAATATTATCGGAAATCTTTGAATGCAGTTCTTTCTTAAAAAACAATAAAGGAATGTTTTCTTTGAGTAAAATTTTATGTCTAATGTATTAAGAGTACTTTCCCTCCAGGTGGCATTACAAAATTTCACCTGTATAATCGACTAGCGGCCGCGACTTCGTACGCGTGGATCCCGTTTTACCCCCTTCATCTATCTTACGCGGTTTAGATTTTTTCATACAAATGTTTTTTTCCGCTAACTCCCGTTCCCGTGTGAATTTTGCAATATCCTGTTGTAACTAAGCTTTAAGTTTACTAAGATACCTGCATGCCAAATTTCTGCAGATTTTTCATACAAAAGGATTTTCCTGCTAATTCCCGTTCCCGTGGGAATTCTTAAGTATACTATAACCTGCCCAGAAGTATGAAGAATAATTGTACCAAATTTAGTTAAAATCCGTCGAGTAGTTTTTGTTTCTATAAGGAACATACAGACGGACAGACAGACAGACAAAAATTTCACTGATTGCATTTTTGGCATCAGTATCGATCACTAATCACCCCCTGATAGTTATTTTGAAAATATATTTCATGTACAGAATTGACCTCTCTACAGATTTATTATAAGTATAGATAGATAGATATAGATAAGAAGAAGAAAATAGTGAACTTCAATGTGTGTGTGCCTCAAGTTTCTTTGAGCGAGCTATACTCACATCATATGCGTCCTCACTGCGGCTTGGTCGTTGTATCTCTCCCCGCAGACCGTGCAAGCGTACGACCGACCCGAACTCTTGGACCGGTGGAAACGCTTTAAGTGCTGCTGGAGAGCGTTTGGACCGCTGGAAGACACAAATACTTTATTATTCAGACGAAGACATATCAAGCCGAAGGCATGGTACTCACCTGCCATGTAGCACGTAACGTAGCATGTAACGTAACCAACCTTCAAGTGAGTACGGCTCGTCCACGGTCATCGCGTATCTGGCTGCGAGCTCCTGAATCCTACTGCGAGCCGCCTTTGTGCTAGCGGGCTAGCGTATGTACTCATTTGATACAGTATCTGATACATTACATGATACACGGCTAGATGAGTAGGTACCCTGCTGAACATTTGTTGTAATTAAGTGTTACTTGTAACAAAGATACAATTCTTAAGACGAGGCCGCGAGGTTTTAACCGACATGGGCCCCGATTGCGCTAAAAATGTTCAACTGCAACGCAACTGGACGACAAACAAACATCAGCTATTTTAATCGTTATTAAAATTTCTTAGCGAATACAGTCGGTTCTCTCTCTGTTTATTTAAAATCAGCTATTTTGACAAATCCATATCACGGATGTGTCGTTTTGACAGCTACTTAATTCAAACGAAGCTGTAACGTAAACGTAACGCCCCCTCGTAACTGCTGCTGGCATAGTAAATTTTTTGACTAAGTGGGCCTTATAACAAAAAAGTTAAACCTGGGATGAACACTGGTTTAAAATGCATTTCCATATTAAATGTCAAGTTCCTAGAGTTCAAATAGTTGAACTTTTTGTAATAAGGTGGAATGTTTATTACATATAGTTATACAGGGTGTTTCTTGTAAGGTGTCAAGCCGAAGGCAGGTGATAGGTGAGGACTAGACCTATCGATTTCACCCCCATGTATGTTCTACGATTTTTCGTAGTTTAGAAGTTATCGTTAATTTTGTGATTTTTTCCAATTTCAGGACCTAGTGGCTTAATTATTTTTTTTATCTTTTTTTTGGGTTGACTTTTCTCAGATTTCTTTTTTTTGACAGATTGCCTATTAAGTGCAGATATTTGAAAAAAATAATCACCTTCCTATCTTTGATGCAAGATACAAAATTTTTGCTAGAAACATAAAAAATATGCTTTTAGCAGAACATTCTAAAATTTTCAATTGAAATGTATGAAAAAAAAAAAGAATTTCCATAGGTCCAAAATAATTTTAAAAACTGGGCAGTTTTCTAAACTTTCATAATAACACAAAAAAACATGTACTTAATAGGCCATTATTTTCTGTAATCGCTCCACTAAAGTGGAAAGTCGGAGATTCCGTTACATGTTTTTGACTTTCTTAGGACTAAGTAATATTTGCAATGCCCTAAGTTAACGTTATGTAGAACACATTTAGAGACAGTAACTGAAAAGATTTTTTTATCCACAACGTGGAAGCTCTTGCTCTTCATGTGATATACAAAAGGGAATATGAAAATTTTGATGATAAACCACATTAGAATGCACAGTGTTTTATTTTGGCTTAGAAGCGGACATCCCTGTTTTATTAATTCAATCGTTAGATATTACTATTATGTATATGTCACCGGAAAATAACAAGACTCGTAAGTTGATCAATTTTCTAGGTAGTTGATCAACTCTCGGAAAATAATAAACGGCATTTGAAATGTACTATTAAACGTATGTATTTTAGTAAGTTGATTAATTTACGGCGTCTTGCCGTTAAATCATCCGACAAAGGCAAGGTGTACGTTGATTGGTTAAAAGACTCACGTGCTTTTATACCGCTCCCCGCCACCCGGCCGCCGCCATTACCGGTTTAAACGTAAACAAATCTTTCTATTTTCTTTATTTACAGTAGTAAAATTAGCAATTGTTGTTTTGTGTGGTAATAATTCTCATTATAACGCGTCATTTTATTTATGATGAGTGAAATGGAGTCTGTAGTGGTAGAAATAAACAAACTTACTTATTATTAATATAACTTACAATAATAAAACTTTGAGCTCCAATATATTTTTTTAAACATTTTTCATTTATTTATCTATATAGCATAGACGAACTTTAATATCCCTATCTCTAAAATGTAAATATTAAAACAACATAATCTAAGTGTCTGTCGACCAATCAGAGAAAAGTGTATTAAGTGACGGATAATAGTGTACCGTCAAATAGTACACTGGGCAACGATTGGCCCATTTGTGGATGATTTTACTTGTAGCAATATAGTTAATTATTAAATTACGGCTAGGTACCGTAAGTTGACCAATTAGCTAAAATTCGATGCGTTAAATAGTACATTTCAACTGCCGTTTCTTATTTTCCGAGAGTTGATCAACTTCCTAGAAAATTGATCAACTTACGAGTCTTGTTATTTTCCGGTGACANAATTGCATCTAGTTTAGGTTCGTTAGATTTGTCTTTTCAAGCACTTTGGTGCTAGATGATGTCCAGGATCCTGATGATGAAGTCAAGAGGTGGCCGGGAGCTGGTCATAGGAACTCCTTAACGAAATAGTGGAAGTTTATCGAGTTTGGGTTCGTTGGATTTGTCTTCTCGGGCACTTGGGCCATGAGATTGAGAAACAACTAAAAAGTTTAAAATAAAGTTGTAATCGCGCATGGAATTTATTCCTCTTTTTTTCTGTTTGCGCTACAAACTTTCGAAATTATTTGAACCTTGCATAAAATTATTTTTATCGTTAAATTCTGTCGTAAAATTTCGCATTAATGCTTGTTTTTATAAAAGTTTTTTTTTATTATAACTTTATTTTACACTTTTTAGTTGTTTCTCAATCTCATGGTCCAAGTGCCCGAGAAGACAAATCCAACGAACCCAAACTCGATAGTCATCCGCCATTTCGATTAGGAGTTCCTTTGGCCAGCTCCTGGCCACCTCTTGACTTCATCATCAGGACCCTGGACATCATCTAGCACTAAAGTGCTCGAAAAGATATCCAACGAACCCAAACTAGATGCGATTCCGCCGTTTCGTTTAGAAGTTCCTATGGCCACCTCCAGACTCCATCCAGCTCAATGATACCATAATATTGCAATGTCATCGTACTTACATAAGTATACCAAATTTCAGCTCAATTGGTTGAGGAAAACTGGTTTTAAATTTAATTGCAAGATGTATCCCATACTAACTAACAAGCGAAGTGCTTGTAAAAATGGTACGCATATCTTTTTTGCGACTAGTTTTCTTGAGAGTATTATACCATTTTGGAATCTTGGATAGTTGCGTCAACTTTATAAAAAACTTGCCGCAGTAGTGTTCATACTGTTTTTTTACAAAACGACGAGTCAAAGTGGAGTGAAAGTAAAAATCGTTCAAAATTTTAAGAAAATATCATATTTTGATTAACTTTTGTGTAAAAACTGCAAGGATTCTGAGGGTTTTAAGAATTGGGGTGGACAGCAGCACTACTTAAGTTGCCGATACAAACAAAAAAACAGAAGTATTTGAAAAATTGTAGTCGTGGTAATGTAAAATATCATAAGGGGTGTCAATTTTCGACGAATTTCATAATTTATTGTGTAACTTAAAAAATAATTGAGATAGATTTTTTTTCTTATTTTTCCTAAAGTAGTCATGACTATGTCCATCCTGCGGCGCCGGCTTATCCTTGAATTTTGGGACACGTTGTATATGTTGCAGTCAAAACTCATAATCGATCAAAACCACTTTTGACTGCAAATTTCAGTTAATAGTGGTTTTGACTGATGGCCTTAGTCAATATTACTTTTGACAAATTTTTCTAGTCGTATCATCGAACTTCCACGGGATAGGCAAGTAATATTTTCAGGTATTATACAGTGTGAGTCACGTTAAAGTGTACATATGAAAATAGATAAAACTAGACCTATTTTTATCGACAAAAATGAGGTCAAAAAATTTTTGCGATTTTTTTTTAATTTTTTATAGATTTTTTTTTCTTCCAATTACTTATTGTAAAGAAAACGTAATAACTTTTAAACTAAGCGGTATATCCTGATAAAATAAAAACAGTAATAATGCTAAATAACAGGCGATACTATAAAAATACATAAAATACACAAAAATGCCAACAAATAATAAAAAATGATACTTTTTGAAAAAAATCTGCTTTTAAATTCGTGTTTTTTTTGGTTATTTGGTAAATTTGTCCAAAAAATGACCCTATAACCGGTGGTTTTTATTACTTTATATTATTCTCTATCGTATTACCTTCGTAAAACCAAAAATCGCATGTCCCTATCCCTATCACAACGTTTGCAATGATCGTTTGAACTAAGCCTCTCCGGGCGCGCCATTCAAAGCTTCGTTAACAACGAAACTGAAAATGGCTCAAGATTTGTAATTTTGATAAAGACAAGTTAGATTTCAAATAAAAACAAAAGATTTCGAAGTAAAATAAGCATTTTAGTTAAAATTAAAATTGTCTCTACTTGTAGCGGAGAATAATGTTGTGGCAGGCCTTTGTTCAAACGATCATAGCACATGTTGTGATAGGGATAGAGACATGCAATTTTTGGTTTTACAAAGATAATACGATAGAAAATAATACAAAGTAATAAAAACCACCTGTTATAGGGGCATTTTTTGGAGAAATTTATCAAATAACCAAAAAAACACGAATTTTAAAGCAGATTTTTTTCAAAAAGTATCATTTTTTATTATTTGTTGGCATTTTTTGTGTATTTTATGTATTTTTTTAGTAGCGCCTGTTATTTAGCATTATTACTGTTTTTTTTTTATCAGGATATACCGTTTAGTTTAAGAGTTATTACGTTTTCTTTACAATAAGTAATTGGAAGAAAAAAAAATCTATAAAAAATTTAAAAAAAATCTCAAAAAAATTTTGACCTCTTTTTTGTCGATAAAAATAGGTCTAGTTTCATCTATTTTCATATGTACACTTTAATGTGACTCACACTGTAAAAAAAAGAAATCTGAGAAAAGTCAACCCAAAAAAAAGATAAAAAAAAAAAATAAGCCACTAGGTCATGAAATTTGAAAAAATCACAAAATTAACGATAACTTCTAAACTACGAAAAAACGTAGAACATACATGGGGGTGAAATCGATAGGTCTAGTCCTCACCTATCACCTGCCTTCGGCTTGACACCTTACAAGAAACACCCTGTAGAGAGATGCCAACTAATGCGCTGAGTTAGAAACTGTGTCGCATTAGAAATTCACACACACAAAGTAATCAAAATATTATGTGCTCATTATCCACTGCGGTATCAGTACTGAACGTTCGAATAATCTTTAGTACTACGCAAGCAATGTAATCTGTTTACATTATGACGTCGCTGTTGTCATCATTGCATTCACGAGCAATGTGTTCTGTTTTTGGGCATATTGCTGCGACACCGGCCACGCCCCCTTGTCACATCTCCCTTTAGTTTCTGTGATCTGTGGTTTATTACTTTTGGTCTTCTGAATATCTTCGTTAGAACTCGTTCGTTTCAGCCAAATGACGTCCACTGCTGGACAAAGGCCTCCCCCAAGGTTTTCCACAATGCACGGTCCTGCGCTGCCCGCATCCAGGCTCTTCCCGCGACATTTACCAGATCGTCGGTCCACCTAGTAGGAGGCCCCACCCACTGCCACTTGATTTTAGCAATTCTGCGAGCTATGTCGGTCGTTAGAACTTAGAACTCACTTGAACACTTTTCCGCAGAGATGGCAAGCCACGCCTTCTGAAGGCAGTTGGAGACATTCGCGGGTGTGGCTCGCTCGGTGCCTCGGCCTCACCACCACACCTAAACACAGGCATTTATTCACAAATTGAATTAATTTTAACAAAAAATTAAAACCGACTCCAAAAAACCTGCACTAAAAATTAAAATAATCACATTATTTATTTACTAGCTTTCCGCCGGCGGCTTCGCCCGCGTGGAATTTTGTCTGTCACAGAAAAACTTTATCGCGCGCGTCCCTGTTTCAAAAACCGGGATAAAAACTATCCTATGTCCTTTCCCGGGACTGACTGAAACTATCTCTATGCCAAATTTCATCAAAATCGGTTCCGTGGTTTAGGCGTGAAAGCAAGACAGAGACAGACAAGAGAGAGACTTTCGCATTTATAATATTAGTATAGATGTAGATAGTACCACACAGAATAATAATAAGTACTACGTACAGAAGTTTTACTTCGCGAAGGTATTTAAAAAAATGTATGCTCAATGTCATTAACAATATAGTGTAATTTAGCTTGTCTCAAGAGTCAAGCACCATTTTGTTGACAAACGTCAGTGATCGGCACTGCGCCGAAGCTATAGGGCGGACTTCGGTGAAATGATGTGACGTGAGGTGCCAAACTGCCGGAAATGGCGGAGGAAATACATGATTTAGCATGAATTATCATGAATAATATTAACTACTTATTTACCTCTAAGTGTCTTGAGGCAACTTAAAAAAGTACATTCTGTGTTTTATTATTATTTTGGCAGTTAAATACTGCACAGTATTTAGTACACAATTTTCTTTATTTTCTTCCATCATAAGGTACACAAGAATACGCGTGCGTGAGTCAATGTTCGCTCGTATGTGAGGCCTTGTCGAATAGTATTCTGTAGGTGGGCCATCGCGCGTGTTTTGTTTTCGATGTAAACTCGCGGAGATGAACAGGCCTGGTAGTACGAACCGCAATTGGTACATTTGTGTCTCTCAGCGTGTAGCGACGTGTGCGCTCGCAAGACGGCGGGCGACGCGAAACGCAGCGTACAAATGTTGCAACGATGCTCACCGTTTGACTGAAATGGCGACGAATACACGGTGTTCTTATAGTTAATCAAACGAAAATGGTTTATTCTAAAGCCTGGTCCGTGAGCACGGTCGCGACAGCAATATAATTACGCGCGAGCGACAAGGATGGGTAGCTTGGGGTTATTGGACAAAATACTACGTGCTCACGGACCAGGCTTTACAACTACCAATATCAAATTCTCAAAAGTTTAATTTACCAGTTAGGCTCGGCTTCCACTAAGGCAAAGCAGAGCGGATTAGATATGTATGGAAAAAAGATCCATAATAAAAAAATATGGTAGAATATTGAGTTTAAATGTGCGTGACGTAACGACTTTGTAGATTTTTTACTTAGAAGTGACGTCACGTTACATTTCAAGTCAGTATCATTGTAATTATTTCATTTAAAAAAAGAAGAAAAAATGTGCCCAATATTTTTATTAACTGTCTGACGGACTAAATAACATTTTTAGTATGTTAAATATTACTTATACATACTTTTCTTTTTGTTTATTATTATTTGTGGAATTCAAATACATACCTCTTCATGCCTCATCATGTGAGCCTGATACGTATCCTTAAAAAGGAACCCTAAAGCACAATTGTAACACTTAAACTCAGCTTCTATATACTTCTTTTCTTTTCTACTTCTTTCCAATTCTGTTTTCTGTTCTGTAACACTAAGCTTAAACTTCACATACGGTTCTTTTTCTTTTTTGGACTTGCCTTTTTTCTTTACATGTTTTTTTGTTTTTGTTTCCTTTATTTCTGTTTCTTCATCACTTATTTCTTCAAGCTTGATTGTTGGTTGCTCGTATTCATCTCTTTCACAGTTCTCTTTCTGTTCTTCTTTTATATTATGACTTTGTTCATCATTTCCATCGTCATCTTCAAAAGAATGGCTTTCTTCATAATCATTGTTTGTCTCATCTTCAGTAAACTCATCGGTGAAATTTTGAGAGAACTCTGGTGTTTTATTATTCGGTAATGCTTGTTCATAGTTTGGTTTATCTAAAAACTCTTCAAACTCCCTCCTGTCTTCCTCCAATTTGACGTAATCGTTTGGGTACGGAGGGTATTCCTCGTTGATATCGCTTGTGTCGTCGAAGTACTTGAAATGGTAGTATTTTGAGTTGATATTTCGGTTTTTGTAATGTTCACAGTCTTCAAAGCATACTGTGTGGATTTCCAAGTCATTTCGTTGGAGGTTTAGTGTTCCTTTTTCGCTGAAAATGGTAAAGTTTGTATTTAATATTTGTGACATAAAAGTCACAACATAAGAGTGGAAAAAAACCCAATAATTTAAGTGAAATTAGGGGCCACTTTCATGATCTCTGCTCCAAGTAAAGTTCTAAGTAGTTACTTCTTGATTAACATTATTTAGCAAGTAAAAGCAGGTTTGTTCATCTCCGCGAGTTTACATCGAAAACAAAACACGCACATGGCCCACCTACAGGATACTATTCGACAAGGCCTCACATACGAGCGAACATTGACTCACGCACGCGTATTCTTGTGTATGATGGAAGAAAATCAAAATCAAAATCAAATCAAATCAAAATCAAAAATTATTTATTCAGTTTAGACCACAAGTGGCACAAGAAATGTCAATAGAAAATAATAAAAAAAGAAAAGGTAGCCCTTATGGGGCACTTTACATGTCTCCTTATCTTTTAAATAAAGAAAATGGTGTACTAAATACTGTGCAGTATTTAACTGCCTAAATAATAATAAAAACACAGAATGTACTTTTTTAAGTTGCTTCAAGACACTGAGAGGTAAATAAGTAGTTAATATTATTCATGATAATTCATGCTAAATCATGTACCTCACGTCACATCATTTTACCGAAGTCAGCCCTATAGCTTCGGCGCCGTGCCAATCACTGACGTTTGTCAACAAAATGGTGCTTGACTATTGAGACAGGCTAAATTACACCATATTGTTAATGACATTGAGCATACCATTTTTTTAAATACCTTCGCGAAGTAAAACTTCTGTACGTAGTACTTATTATTATTCTGTGGTAAAAGTAAGAAGTATTTTAGCATAAAGTCAGTGTTATGGTTTCCTTGATGGTGAATGAGGCTTTGTATAGTTGGTATCCTTTGATCACCTTTGGATAAGAAATCTACTTTGATAATTTAACCTAGGTGATCTTATGCATGGGTGATCAAAGGGCACCAAAGTGTCACCTGGAGTCCACTTTGACCACCTGGGTGATCAAATCCAGGTGATCAAGGTGGAATAGATTGAATATTCATAATAAAACATAACAATTATAGACAAATTAATATAAAATAAACTTGTTGCTTACCTGAACAACACAGGGTACTCTAAACTTCGTTTCAAACATACAGATCTGAAGAGCCACAGTCTATTTAAGACGTGACAGCAAATGTGGCACATATGGGAATCTGGGCATAGCTGAAACACAGATTTATTTACAAAAAAGTATACATATTATAAATATGTTTTATATCATTTGTCTAATACACATAGTACAAGTTTTGCCAAGTTTAAGACTAGAGGCGCAGTGTGAAATAGCCAAGGATATTTATTTAAGGACTCGGTGGACCGACGATCTGGTGAAAGTCGCTGGAAGCACTGGATGTGGACAGCCCAGGACCATAGTTGTAGAAATCAGAGGTCAGAGACCTTTGTCTAGTAGTGGGCAGAATACGGTTGAACAAATGATGAATTTGTAGGTTTTATAGCGTATTTTATTTTATAACATTGATCTTTTCTTAGTTCTTATAGTATTAATTTAGTAAAACGAAAGCAATGTACGTACATTCATTCCAACGACTTCTCTGTATTTTTCACGCACATCTTCATTGGTATCATCATTCACTGTACTGTGGCATATAAAACAGAGAAAAGACGACATGTTGGGATTAAATAAACGCTGGAAATTATGCAGGAAATTGCAAAAATACTGAACTGGATATCTTGTAAACAAATGATACGTCAAAGTCAAACGTCAAATGAGGATCATTTCGATTTTTAGCTGTGAATGCAGATTTATAGGGCTAAGAAATGCTTAATACACAGTCCAAAAATTTTTGTTCTACGACAAAAATTGACGAAGTTATGGCCAAATTACTAAAAAAGTTCACTGACCGCCCGGCGCGGGGACGATGACGTCATTATATCCGATCCGAACACTGCCGGCGTACTGCGTGGATAGAAAATATTTTTTTCTAGCCAAACTATCAGTTTTAGAGAAAAACTTGTAATGACATTTATTCATCAGAATAAAGTAAGCTATCGATAGGTAATTTTTTTCCATCCCAATAGTACGCCGGCTGCGCTCGATTCGGATATAATGACGTCACGCGGCCCTGCGTACGTTGACTTTTAGCGGCAAAAACGGCCTATGTTTATTACTTAATATCTTCGTAAGTAATGGTCCGATTTGGAAAATTCAAAAAGATATATCTTTCTTATGTCTTAAAGATTAACATAGATACTAGTTTTATTGAATTTTCTACAACAGTACTGATCCTCATTTATAAAAAGTACTTTGTGGTCAAATTGGACTACAAAAATGTAAAATGGAACGCGAATATACGCGAACGAATTAATTTTATAAATTAATTTTCTTTGAATTTGATGTTCAAAATAATACTTTAAATTAAAGATAAAATAATTGTGAATACAATTTAATCTAATAACATAAAAATATTTTATATAGATGCTGAACCATTATAGTATCGTATCTTTGCAAATATGTTATGAAAAAAGAAAACATTCAATTGGGCTTATTGAAATATCAATTGAAATCCCAGCGTTTATTATCATTATTCGATTTAAAGAAAAGAATAAAAATATGTTATTAGATTTTGTTGCTTTGCTAGTGAAGGAAATAAATTTATTTGAAAACTGTTTCCTGCTCCTGCCCCTCTAGGTAACTTATTACAATTTTTTACATTATGTAAGTATTTATGTAGGTAGACTCCGCGAAGCGAGGGATTTTTTCGGAGCGATCAAAAAGTGCCACTTGTTGTTGTTTGGGCCCACTTGTGTGGGGCTGATTGATATTCAAAATTATTTGCACATTTTAGATTCATGAATAATCGTGGAAGAAAGCTAACATTGCCTGTGTAGTGGATCTGTATTTGTTCCGGGACTGTTGTTGTATTTTAATATGATGTTGTATAATTGCAAAATAAATAAATAATAAATAACGGTGCGGTGCACAAATGTCATTTTCCTTTTTAACAATCAATTTTATTGAGACATGTTTTCATAATGATGATAATGTATATTACAATAATCTTTTAAGAAAACCAAACATAAATTCTTTAAAAATAAGCTAATAATATTTAAAATTTGTTCAATTGCTAATCAATTGAATATGTATGATCGATTTAATCTGTACAGCACTATTCGACAGCAGACTCCGCGACACATCCATCCATCACGTTTTACGTCAGAAATCGGAAAAAGTATTAATTTTGTGCTATCAAGCATAAATTCCGATAAACAATTATTCGAAATTGCTATTAATATACGAACTAACATTAGGACAATAAAAGAGTGGTCTTCAATCTTTCGTAGTGTTGTGTGACGTTTGTTAGTTTTGGTCGGACAGTAACGCGGTTAAACAATTTTAAATTGGTCAGGAGGTCTTTAATTAAAGAGTTTACGCCTCCTCGGTAGTGCGTGTGACGATCGGTATTCGTTTGGCTGGCTGTATATCTTTATATCGATGCTGACCAGTTGGTGCAGGATGTTACACCATTGGGCACCGGCGTATTGTATTCTCCGATGTGTTTATTTCGTCGAATAGTTACATGAGCGATTCCTCAGCCGAAGTAACAGACTGTAAGTATGATAAAATTCATGTGTTCCACGTTCTGAAGTGTTGTGTGTACACAGTCCCATAATTAAATTAAATTTTGTAGGTCACAAGTGTTTCTTGGTTCAGTAAGATTCTAATTGGAATATTTTAGTGTAGTTTAAGTTTGAATACGTTTTTGATGCATGCTCATTGGTTATTTATAATGTCCATGCTTAATAAAGGCAATTAATTCTGTAATGAGTTGTAAGTATTTTTGTGATGTGCCGTGTTTTTTTGTTACCTATCATATCACATATCTAATTTTTTTCATATAAGATGAAGTTTTGACTAAATTTTTTATAAATTGTATAGAGCTTAATATTAGTAGAAATAACAGTGCCATTGGTTTCTTCAGCATGTGGTTTTTGTATTGTAATCCAATTAAAAAAACAGTAAAATATTTAAAAACGTCTTAAGTGGGAATCGAACCCACTATTAGAACTTGTAGGAACTACTTTTACTACTGACCTAACGGGGAATTTGTAGAGCTATTTAAATTTTCTGTTATTCTTACGCTGTGCTCTGATGGTAGGTACCTTTAGGGTTCTCTAAAAATACTAGATTTTATATTTATTTAATTTTTAGCATTAATAGTCGCATCTCATACTAATTTGGATTTTAGTTTTAAATATTTATCATTATATTTGAAAATATTTCATTATACAAGTAGAAATAGTCATTTTTTGATATTTTTTTTTAGATTTCAATGCCTGTGCAAATCATTTATTAATACAATAACCCCCTTACTAATAAAAAGTTACACAGTTGTTGAACGCGGTTTTAAAATGACATTTCCATACTAAACCTCACTTTATAACACTGTTCAACGAGCGTGTAAGTTTTATTAGTAGGGGGGTAAGAGTTTATCTTTACATGTTAACTTTTTAAAATTATGTCATATTGTTAGATAAGCAATGTTTTGCATTATTATAAATATAGTAGGTTGTTTATGTAGTTCTTTTTTTTAACAAAATATAGACAATGTTGAGCAATACAATTTATGTAATAGCACCCACATTTTTAAAACATGTGTGTACATTCAAAACCTATAGGTAAATCATACCCTAAAATCTATTTTTACAGTTGTATATTGAGGAAAATTTTATCTCATCAACAAATAACATGGTTTTGGGTATAAAATACAAGGAAAATTGATCGATAACAATACATAAAATTTTTGTTTCTTTTTTTAAACTAAAACAGGTTCCAGATGAAAATATATTGATGAGTTTTAGCTTAAAAATCACACCTAATCTAATACTTAAAATGTCAGCGTTTAGCTGTATTATTCTTCATAAAATTTAGTTAGTTTCGCAGGGCAATCAAGTACCACACTTAGCCTCATTGGGCCATTGTGAGCCATTTGTGGTTTATCTTCCTACTCCAACCACTCCAGATCCTCCAGAAAGCAAGCAGCTACTACTCTTCATATAATATTTGCTCTAATATTCATCTCATGGTCAATATACTATTACTAGCGGCCGCCCGCGACTTCGTACGCGTGGATCCCTTTTTACCCCTTAGGTTTCGTAAAATCCATTCTTAGCGGATGCCTACGTCATAACATCTACCTGCATGCCATATTTCAGCCCGATCTGTCCAGTGGTTTGGGCTGTGCGTTGATAGATCACTATGTCAGTCAGTCAGTCAGTGATTAAACGAGTGAGAGAGACAAGTAATCAAATCTATAATAACACTATGTGCCGTTTTGACACCATAGGCGGTGTTAACACTGTCACGATAAACTTTTTTTAGACATACTTATCTTGAAACAAGTGACAATCATAACATTCTTATCTGTCCCTTTTTTACAATTTTACGATGTTATTGAACAGGCCATTGATAGTATTCAAATAGTTAAAATATCTAACAAGAAAAATGGAATGTTGTAACATTAATATTTAGGTACATTTAATGTTTTCATTAAGGGGATTATTGCCGATACTTTGGGCAACATGGAAAGCATTGGGGGAGGCTTCTGTTCAGCAGTGGACGTCCTATGGCTGAGATGATGATGATGATGATGATGAATGTACAAGTCCCTTGAGAGAAGTTTATAATCTAGTTTGTAACCCTAAAAACCCTGTGTTACTCTCACTGTGATCAAAAAACTGGAAAATTTTGGTATGTTTTACTTTTTGATCTAATTCTCACAAACTATGTATTTTTGGACAAAGGTACATGCGTGTTTGCTTTTAATTGTGTCAATATTGACTGGCCTACTATTGTAACATACATTATCATGTATTTGTAGACAAATCACAGGCTCTTAATATTTTTTCAAGTATTGATTTTTATGGTCCTAGAATCTGCTATGCATAGTTATTGAGTTATTTATATATGAAAACTCCATCAACTTCGTACTATAAACAACATGTGAAGGCAAACACTATAAAATATTAGCTACTTCAAAGAAAATCCAGCTTTTTATATTCATGTGTGCGTAAACATTACGTCGATGTTTGTCTTTAGTGACTCTATTTAGCACAACTTCTTCGGACAGTTGTGTAAAGTGTTTAAAATTTTAACTTATGTGCATCCACACTAATAAATAATATTATAAAGAGGAAAGATTTTATTGTTTGTTTGTATAGGCTCGGAAACTACTAGACCGATTTAAAAAATTGTTCTTCTCATTCGTTACGCTCCTGGCAGAGCGGTCGTGGTCACGTTGAGGCGATTCACATCGGTTGTAGAGGCGGATACAACTCTCCGCACGATCTCCCGCCATCTCTCTCTATTGGCAGACTGTCTGGTGCAGTCACATACGCCGTCTCCCACTGCTGATTTCACTTGGTCGGTCCAGCGCATTGGTGACCTGCCACGCGATCGGGTTCCTTCGACTATTCCTTGGACGACGAACCCACTACCACCCATGGCCATACCAACCTTGCGGTTATACTGGCCGAATCGCGGGAGGTGTGAGCGGAATTGCGGCTGCCTAGGGCAGATTGCACTCCAACGCGCCACACTTCTTGACTCCCCCGATTCGTTCGTAAGATCGTTTCATTCACGAAGACGCGCCCCACCAGTCTTCCGCTAATGTCTGATCGGGGGGTGATCGCCCCGGGTGTCAACCCATGCGGCGCTGTGTGTCAGAAGAAAATCTTTAAAGTTCGCGTCGCGGGAGGTGCGATTTATTTGATGTTGAGTATATTTGACGCTGACTCTACCTAAACCACTAATTAAGCATTGAGTATGCAACAAAATTACACAATTTAGCCGCTTGTTTATATCGCTCTGATCCTCCTTGACCTTTGATGAGTAACATTATTAGCGGTTTTAATGAAAAATTATCTGTGTTACACACTTTTGTATGAGTTTTGGCTAACCAAAGTTTAATAGGTTATCTAGAGCTACTAGCAGTGCCCGCGACTTCGTACGAGTGAAAATCATTTTTGCTTTGCACCTATTACTCGTAGCGTGATGGTATATAGCCTATAGCCTTCCTCGATAAATGGGCTATCTAACACTGAAAGAATTTTTCAAATCGGACCAGTAGTTCCTGAGATTAGCGCGTTCAAGTAAACAAACAAACTCTTCAGCTTTATAATATTAGTATAGATTTATTAACCGTCTGGTTTTGTCCGAATTTAGGATCTTCTCTTACGGACTTTGTATTTGTAGATAGCATATTTTTTGGTGGACCGACGATCTGGTAAAGGTCGCGGGAGGTGCCTGGATGCGGGTAGCGCAGGACCGTTCGTTATGGAAATCCTTGGGGGAGGCCTTTGTCCAGCAGTGGACGTCATTTGGCTGAAACAAACGGTACATTTTTACTGTACCGCAAAAAACCATAGCTCCAAAGAACTGGATTACAATGGGAAAGGGCCCTAAGATGTCATATTAGCGCTCAGTTTAATGTGCTTTCCATATAACAGTAAGGCCCAGAACAGACGGTGAAACGCAACTGCAACGAAACTGCAACTGCTAGTTACTTTTGAGTTGCATCTAAGTTTCTGCCATAGCGTCCGTTGAGAGACCGCACATGACGCGACCAGTTTGAAACTTTCAGTTTCAGTTTCATTCATCAGAATCATCAGAAAGTTGCAGTTTCGTTGCAGTTGCGTTTCACCGTCTGTTCTGGGATCTGGGCCTAACTTACAAATCAACTATCCCCCGGGACCAACTTGGCCTTCACTGGTTGGCTTATTGGCGGTCAAGCTGTAGATCCTGGCTACACAGGAGTCGCAGCGGTGGTAACGAGAGGTGGGAATAGTCCCGTAACAAACCACGCGGAATAGTATATTTCCTTTTCAAACGTCCATTGATTCACTTTGTTGACTTATTATCAAAAGTTCATTAATATTGATAACACGTTCATATCAATGTTAGTTTTATCAGCTTCCGACGCCTATTAAAATTTTAATTATGTGTTCAAGTTTTTATGGAGCTTCTAGCGTCAAATAAGTAGTTTGTGTGGCACAACTGGCAACTCAGTCAGTCTTTTTTTTTATCCACAACGAGGAAGCTCTTGGCCTGTATCTCACCTGATGGTAAGTGATGATCAGGCCGAAGGTGGAAGCGAGCTTCACCCGGAATCCTCAAACACGGAGGAACTGGATATCTTACCTCTAAATGCCGGAACACAACAATGCTGTTAACATTGTTGTTATGACGACAGAGTTAGGTAAGATGGTGGTAGCTAGCCAGGCGGACTTAGAACAAGTCCTACCACCAACCAAACCGAACAGAAAAATCTGCCCCCACTGGGAATCGAACTCGGGACCTCTTCGTCTGAAGCAGTTGGTCTTACCACTAGACCACAGAGGCGGTTCAGAGATATGGGAGCGGCACGGGAGGGGTGACATTGACATGATATGACAATCTGAAAGAGATCCGCTTCGAAAGTCTCGCTGTCGTTTGACGATACAAAAACACCCTACCGTGCTGCTCTAACTTAGGCACTGACCGAGTTTAACGCTAGGCCTGTAAAACATGCGGACCACCAGTCCAGTCGCCCACTGTTTGTTCACGGGGATTATTCAAGCTATCTAGCAGCTTATCTGATTAGCCAGAAATAATATTTTATCAGCGTGCTGATAAGAAACAAGCAAAGACAACTTCTTAGTTCTCTGAAAATAAGGATGGGGTACCCAAACAAATCGATTCAAATGGAAAAATTATATCGACATTCAATACAAATATCTCAATTAAGACAAACTTTTTATACTTTTTTTAGCATGTAAATATGCGCACGAATTGTTTTAAATAAATAAATTGACATTTGACATACATAGTTATAGTACTTATACCTTACCTTAGGTAGGTATACTTTTAAGTTTAAGTAAAAATCTTGTACATATCTTGAAAAATAGATTATTTGAATTTGCTCAAAGAAAATTCAAATAATCTATTTTATATCGCCATGCCTTCTACTGATTTATGACTCACTTGATGATATCCCTGGCTAGATTATTCTGTTTTATTACCTATCTACATATTTCCATGAAATGATAAAACTAATAAAATTCCAAATTTTTCGACGATGAATTCACAGAACTACGGATCAATGAAATTATAAATAATTATCTAATCTTCAACAATTATGAAAATTACCGTTTAGTCCTAACCGTATCAATTTAGGGCCAGTGTCTTCCGTTTATGATAAGGTTTCAGACAGATATCTGATTTTTAGTAATGTAAGATCGTTTCATTCACAAAGACGCGTCCCACCATTCTTCTGCTAATGCTCGAGTGTTATCGGTACATGCTAAATCATCCATGAGTGCACACGCATACTACAATAATGACGCTCGGATTGCTCGGTTCAAACTCCCCGCGGTTCCCTCGACCAAAAATTAATTCAGTTAAAAATATTCTTCCAAACATCCACCCTATAAAACAAGCGGAGTCGCTCTCCATGGTTAGTTTGTGGAATTGCGTCATGTATTTTGTATTACATATGAGTAATAAATTACATAAGTATCACTTATTTTAATATTTCACTGATAATATATTTTTTTGTTACAGGGAAAACCAATCCCTATCCTTCCATTATCCTCGTACTTCCATCATTCCAAGCTTCCATCCTAACGTCATTCCATTTTTGAATATTTTTATAGCGAATTTTTTTAACGCCTCAAAATTGATTCTGAAAATAAAAACACGTCCGCTCCGCACGGCAGCCAGGACGCAAATGACGATCCCCCCACCCCCGCGCCGAACCCGCGCGATGCTTTGACTACCCTCACAATGAGTTCCTCCCCAGTTCTGGAGCTGTCCTCGCCATCCACCACTCCGTCGTCGCCAGCGCTGAGAGCGGACGTGCATTTTCACACGTCCACGCCTAATTATATTGGGAAGGTATGTTCTTTTTGTAATCTAAGCATAATTTCACCTTTATCAAATTGAATTATAGATCATTCTATCCACGAAGACGCGCCCCACCATTCTTCCGCTAATGTTGTGTTATCGGTACACGCTAAATTATCCTTTAGTGCACACGCACACTACAATAATGACGCTCGGATTGCTCGGATCAAACTCCCCGCACCCCGCGCGACCGAGACCAAAAAGTGGTGGGGCGCGTCTTCGTGGATGGAACGATCTATACTTTGTTGATACTTAGATCCTTTTCAGGGTACTTTTGCACGTACTAAATCTAACTTGCTGCACCAACAACCTCAGAAAACAATATTTATTTGCATTATGTACTCGTATATTGATCCCAACCCAAAATTGTTTTTAATGTTTTCAAATACTTATTGTTACGGGGCACATAGCTCGTAGAGCAGATAACCGTTGGGGCAGAAAAGTTCTCGAGTGGCGACCACGGGCCGGAAGACGTAGCGTGGGCAGGCCTCCCACTAGGTGGACCGACGATCTGGTGAAGGTCGCGGGAAGAGCCTTGATGAGGGCAGCGCAAGATCGGTTGTTATGGATATCCCTGGGAGTGGTCTTTGTCCAGCAGTGGACGTTATTTAACGAATGATTATTGTTAGAGCGCTTTCACATCAGGGCGTTAGAAGCTTAGAAGCGCGACAGCACTCGGCAGCGGCCTTTTTATTATGTGAAGGGAGGCATCCGCTGTCACATAGTATGAAATTTTCGGCAGCCTGTCGCGCGTTTGTCGCGCTGCTAAATCGCCTAAAAGTGGAAGCTCTAGAAGTCATATCTTGACGTAAAATAAAATGAGTATTGATGATGATGATGATGATTTCAGAAGCAGCACCAGCCCCTGAACGTGGTACTCCCTTCCACTGCGCCGGCCACACCACCGACCTACGGTAAGTTATTTATTTATATGTTTACTACAACTATAACTGGAAGTAAATGGCCAATATGCATAGGTTTTATAGTTGCTTGATTGCGAAAAGAGCAGCTAAAAGACAGACAGAGGGAGAGAGAAAAGAGAGAGAGAGAGAGAGAGAGAGAGATGGAAAACAGAGAGAGAGGTTATATTTACACTATTTACTGGTATTCGCATACAATTCGCATGATTATAAATTAGTCCACTCCTCCACGCTTCCCGTGGATGTTGTAAGAATTTATTTTTTCTCTTATATCCGTGGTCCCAGCGGCAATCTGTAGGGATCTACAATAATCCACTCCTGTGTCCGTTTGCACTGTTCTTTGTCATGAGCAGAGTGGAGTCCAGTGACTCAGTTGCCCTCAGTGGTCATGGTTTCTCAACTGTCCTGGAATCTACTAAGGATAGCCCTGACAAGCTCTTTGCAGTCTGCTGAATAGGAAGCCTTCCAATGGTCATGAGTTGTTGTACTGATGAGTTTGGATGATTTGAAAGTTTATCCTTGTAGCGGAGTGTGTGGCTCTTTATTTCCTCTCTGACTGTGGGCAATGACAAGTCCTGATAGATGAGCTGATATACCACGGCACAGTGATTCGAGTAGAACAAGCTAGCTGGACAATATTATTTTTTTACTTAAATGGGTTTAATACACGCATTACTTACTTTTTTGTGCAATTTAAGATTAATTAGGCTTGTTATTATAATTATTATAGGTAGGTTTGAAAAAAAAATTTTTTTTGGTAATAAAATATTTATTTCCTAAAATCAAGAGAAGCAGACTAAAAAGGAAAGAAGAAACTAACTTTACAGTATAATAATAATTGGTCTTATGATGTATTAGGTGTTAAAGTATGAAATTCCCGTTTTTTATGGAGAATTTAATGAAAATCAATTTTTCGATATAAACATTTTTGCGATTTATATGGAACAAAGAATCTCAGTTTTTTAATTTAGTGGGTAGACTGAGACAACATTAATGACTTGCCAAGTTGCTGTGGCCAGCAGACAGTTGCGCTGCAGCTTCAGCAGCCAATATCAGTTCTCAAGTACTTCTTGAGGAAATGAGGTCTAAAAGTCTTCTTCTTTTCGTCTTTTTGCTGGACTCGTCGAACTCCTTGAGTGGTCGTCCAGGTGTAGAATCTTTCGACGTGGAAGACTGAACTTTATGAACAGAAACATGTAACACTATGGCTCCGGGAATCCACTCAGTTTTGTTTTTCATGAAGCGTTCCCTGTTTTGCCGTATTTCGTCCATTGAAATGAAATTGAAATGCGACTGATGCTATTCTTCAACTCTCTCAGCGAATTTTCGTGATCCCAATACATCACATTTTGAGAATATAAATTAAAAATCATGCTATTCTGGTCACTTTTTCAATGTTTTAATCATTAATCAAAAAACTTGATTTTTTATTAATCTGAAAAAATAAAATTGTTGTGCAAAAGTGTGCAAACTGAAACTGGTATATTTGAATACTAGAGGGTTACAGCTACAATATATATAAATTCCAGACTGGGGTCAAGTGGGGGCATACAACTTCTAGTCTTCCAAACATACAATTTTGAGAAAAATATAAAGGTCAACATTTCGCCATACTTTTTAAAACTATGTGCATTATTATGCACCTTATTGTACAGAAAATAAAAAGTACTTACCCTTATCTTCAAAATCCATCACACAAATATTTGGTCACCATAGTAAAAAATAATGTCAGGTGTTATCGAAAGTCGAGCAAAATTAGGTATTAAAAATTAAACTATCCTCATATCCTCACTTACCATGTTAATTACTCACGACTAGGTAATTAACAAAGTAAAAAATTGTGGAATCCTTAATGTCTGGGATGTTGTTTATCGTTTTTTATAAACGGTAATCAGAAATTCAACAATGACTTTTGTCCAGCTAGCTTGTTCTACACGAATCACAGTGCACGGTTAGAATTATTAAAAAAATATTATAAACGGACAAATATGAGAACACAAAGCCTCCCCAGCGTGGGGAGTGGTGGACAAACGAACGTGTATTTACCTTGACCTGATGATTATGTTGATCATTTCCAGGAGAGCCAACTCTAACCCCGCCCCCCCGCTCGCCTGGCACAGCCGTTGCCACCCCCGCTTCGGGCGACGGTCGCAACCACCCCCCTGACGGCACATCTTCGGACAAGGTACGTTAATGGTAGTACAACATTGTTGAAACAAAAGCTGGCCATAATAGCGTATTGAACTTGAATGAACCGTAGGAGAACCAGAGTGACTGACATAGCCCGCAGAATCGCTAAAATCAAGTGGCAGTGGGCGGGGCACATAGCTCGAAGAGCTGATGGCCGCTGGGGCAGGAAAGTTCTTGAGTGGCGACCACGAGCTGGAAGACGTAGCGTGGGCAGGCCTCCCACTAGGTGGACCGACGATCTGGTGAAGGTCGCGGGAAGAGCCTGGATGCGGGCAGCGCAGGACCGTTCATTGTGGAAAACCTTGGGGGAGGCCTTTGTCCAGCAGTGGACGTCTTTCGGCTGAAACGAACGAACGAACGAACGAACGAACGAACTTGAATATTACGACGGGTTCATCCAGTGTCCAAGTAGCTCAGATGGAAGAGCAGTCGCCCGGCAAGCAAAGGTCGTGGGTTCGATTTCCATCTTAGGGCCCTCGCCCACGGCGACTTTTTGTAGCGTAGCGATGCAGTCGCGCTGCTGTAGCGCGTTAGTAGCGCGTTGGCGTCACTTCTGTAGTGCGTTGCAAATGCGACTATACTCGCGTTAGTAGCGATGCTGTAGCGCGTATCGTAAAAGTCGCCGTGGGCGCTAGAAATTTTAATAACTAAGGTACGTTATTATAATGCTAAAAAATCACAGATTTCGTGCCTCACGCGACTATCGAGCACATTTAAAAAAAAAAAATACAAAAAGTCGGGATAAGGAAAAATAGGTTACAGAATTCAAAATGTCGTTCTGACTTTTTCTAAAAGATTAGACTACAGGGCAAACCCTTAACCCGATCGATTTTATTTAGGCTCAAATTTTTTTTTTTTTTTTTTTAATTTTATCTGCCNTTGATGTTGATTGATAATTCGACTTTTGGGGAGTGCACGTCCTGTGATGTGTCATCCCTGCTCTTTTTCTTCCTGAGAAGTTTTATATGGAAGCCAATCGCATTCTTTTCAACCGAAACAGGCAGTTGTTTGTATTCACGAGCTGTGTAGCCAGATGGTTGATATGTCGTTCAAGGCGTTGCTTGTAGGATACAGAAGAACTTTCTATTTCCTCCTTGACTGTAGGGATTTCTAGGTACTCGTGCACTTCCGTGTTTCGTGTGAACCATGGGGCACTGATCAGGATCTTTAACACTTTGTTCTGGTAGCGCTGCAGGATTTCAACATTTGAGTGACTAGCTGACCCCCAGAGTTGTATGCCATATGTCCAAATCGGTTTAAGGCTCAAATTGTAGCTGACTAAATTGTCCCAGAGGAACTTTTCTCAACTGTTTGATATCATTTTTCGTTTTCAAAATGTCGAGAGCCAAAATTAAAAATCGGAAAAAAAAATTTTTTTTTCTTCACTATTGATGCATGAGTGATGTGAAGTAACCTAAAGAATAGGCTGTGCAACAGACACAAAAATATTTTTCTAAATCGGACTAGTAGTTCCTGAGATTAGCGCGTTCAACTAAACAAACAAACTCTTCAGCTTTATAATATTAGTAAATACTTATCAGTCAATCAATATTATCAAAGATTGGTTCATTTTATATCGATAGCACTCAGATAATTGCCAATATTCCTTGGCTATATCGTTTGTGAGATAACCTATATGTTATTGTACACATATCTTGTTGCTTATTCATAAAGATACAGTGTAGTGAATATACATGTGAAAGTTTGAGTGTAGTGAGCTTTGTTCTGTGTGTAACTAGAATTCACAACCACGAATACTGACGAGTGTAGTGTGAGCTTTGTTCTGTATGTAACGAGAATTCACAACCGTGAATACTCGCACGTTTTTGGACGTTCGCATTAGCAAACGATGGAAATATTTGGCGAATGTATTTGAGTAATTTTATAAGGACATACTTATTTATTTTTTTGAATACTCACTGTATTGATGTTGAATTGAATAAACCTATACATGCTCGAATAATATTCTGGTTTAAACATGCTCACCACGAAATGTCAAACCTGCCAAATAACTTCGTAGCGGTCATTGTAGTCAATATTCGCATTCGCATGTTTAAAATTCAAATATTCGTTGCATCCCATAAAGTTAATATGCCTATCATAAAGTTAATATACCCAGAATAGAGCAACAAAGAACTGAGCGAGCGAGATGTCCTTAGCAGCAACACTGTGATAAAAAGAGATGCGATATGCCGTCGCCGTCACGTCAAACAGAACCGTTTTTTGCAACTATTTGACAGTTCAGAGGCCCACTGAAAATTTGAACTCAGATATTTTCAGTGAAATCGTGGATGTTTATGAAAAACTGCTTCAGAAACGTGGTGACTGGTTCAGTGATTGATTTAGTGTACAAAACAGTGAAATAATCCTGACACTGACACACAAATGATATCCAGTGTCATCCAAAATCGGTTTCGTTCGACAGCTCGTGGTTGTTGCTCTATTCCGAAGGAATATTAATTACTAGCTGTGCCCGCGACTTCGTACGCGTGAAAACCCGTTTTCGTACCATTTTTCATTGTTGCTCTGCTCCTTTTGATCGTAGCGTGATGTTGTAGCCTATAGCCTTCCTCGATAAATTTGCTATCTAACACTGAAAGATTTTTTCAAATCGGACCAGTAGTTCCGGAGATTAGCTCGTTCAAGTAAACAAACAAACAAACAAACTCTTCAGCTTTATTCTTCTTTTCGTGTCGACAACAAACCTACACAGTGTCAGCCCAAAACTCCGCCACAAGAGTGGCGTTGTCAGAAGCACTCATCAGCTTTATTATATTAAGTAGAGATGTTACATCCCTAGTCAGTTTGAGTGATGAGAATGAGAGCCAGCGCTGAGAAACGGTACAGCGGGTTTAGGACGCTGGTGTCATTGTCTTTGCCGAATCTACACAGGACTTCTACTGTTGTGAGTTACTCAGCTTTGTTCTTTTCGTCCAAATATCCCAATGCCTTAAGACGAAAGTCTATAATCAGTGTGTGTTACCAGTGAAGACATGGCTCCGAAACGTGGCCCCTCACTATAGGTTTCGTAAAGAAGCTCAAAGCACAGCGTGCTAGGGAAGGGTTCGGTGTTTTTTTACGAGATCGAATCAGAAATGAGGAGATCTGTAAACGAACTAAAGTCGCTGACATAGCAAGCTGAAGTGGCAATGGGCAGGGCACATAGTACGCAGAACTGACAGCCGATGGGTAGCAAGGTTCTGGAGTGGAGGCCACGGACCCGAAAACGCAGCGTGGGACGTCCACCCACAAGGTGTACCGACCTTATAAAGGTAGCAGGAAGGCGCTGGATGCAGGCCGCTACTAACCGGGCGATATGGAAATCATTTGGGGAACCTTATGTTCAGCAGTGGACGTCCTGTGACTGAAATGATGATTATGATGATAGTAAAAAAATTTAGCGTTAACAGTCGCATATCAATTTTAATTTAAGTTGATTTACCTTTCAATAATTCGTCAAAAAATAAATTGCAATTATAAAAACAGAACGTATTAATAAATCGTTGTAAATTATAGTAAATGAAATGTTAATATGTATTAATACTTGTTTTATTTTAATAAAATTCACGTAATTGCCAAGTTTATGCAATGTTATGTAGTGATGAAGGCCGAATTGATTGATTTTTATTTCTAGTGTTGACGTGTGAAATTGAGAATCACGAATATTCGGGTTTAATTTTTTAGTTGACTTCCCCCAATCAATTGATAAAGAGCAAAACGCATTCAGAATTAAATAATATGAACTTGTGTCGGCTAGATTGTCTCCACTATAAAATGAAGTTTTTTTCTAAAGAAGATTTAATATTGAATATCTTTTTTTTTTAATTTTCATACAAAATTTATTTTATAAAATCCGATTTGTATGAAAAATAAAATAATTAAAATGAAGATATCAATTTTCTGACTTCAACATACCATTTATATGACCATGTTAACATGGGCTAGTGTCGGCTCATATACCCATTTACCTAACACCCTGTATATTTTTAGTCTGCACTCTGTATCAATTTTAACTGTGGAAATTTTGCTGATTTCTGTCCTATTTTTTGTGTGATTATTTGTCTGTATAAAAAAAATTGTTTGTTTCCCTAATATAAATAAATAAACTATAATGTGTATTGCTTTTTTGGCGGTCTTTAGAGTTTCTTCTAAGATCTGAGACGGTTTTTGGGCGTTATTTTCAAAAATTACTAGGACCACCCTCGACGTTTATCGGCTTTTCGGATTCGCCTCAACGAGCCCTATCCATAGACACCCCGTTTGTAGGGATCCGACGTCAAAAACTAAAAATTATTTACAATTGACAAGTTTGGGGATGACATTAAATTGATGATTGCATGTAAACCCCTTTTTACCCGACTACGCAACGCAAAGGAGTGTTAATGTGTTTATGCTTGAACTAGCTTTTGCCCGCGGCTTCATCCGCGTGAAATTTCGTTTGTCACAGATCGTCATGTAAATTATAGCCTATATGTTATTCTGGGTTATAAACAATAATACTGTGAAGTTACATCAAAATCCGTTCAGTAGTTTTTGCGTAAAAGAGTAACAAACATCCAGACATCCAAACTTTCGCATTTATAATATTAGTAGGATAGTCTGTCTTGTTGGGTGTCTTAAATCCCAACTAATATTATAAATGCGAAAGTAACTCTGTCTGTCTGTCTGTCTTTTACGCTTTCCCGCTTAAACCTCGCAACCGATTTTGATGAAATTTGGCATAGAGATAGTTTGAGTCCCGGGAAAGAACATAGGATAGTTTTTATCCCGGTTTTTGAAACAGGGACGCGCGCGATAAAGTTTTTCTGTGACAGACAAAATTCCACGCGGGCGAAGCCGCGGGCGGAAAGCTAGTAAATAAATAAAACAAGTATTTTTATTTTTACAGTCATCAGAAACAGCGGTGGGCGGTATATCACGTACAACTAGCACGGCACTATCCCGCAAAGAGAGCTACAAGGCGCAGCGGCAGCACTATAGGAGAGAGAAGAAGCGAGCCGCGTCGGCGCTACTACATTCGATAGAGGACCCGTCGGTCGTCGTGCTCGCTGACTGGCTCAAGGTATGTACATATCAAACTAGGAGAGAGAGAGAGCACTATGAGAGAGAGAGAGGGGACTATAGGAAAGAGAGAGCACTATAGGAGAGAGAGGATGGTATATCGCGCACTGCTAGCACGGCACTATCCCGCAAAGAGAGCTACAAGGCGCAGCGGCAGCACTATAGGAGAGAGAAGAAGCGAGCCGCGTCGGCGCTACTACATTCGATAGAGGACCCGTCGGTCGTCGTGCTCGCTGACTGGCTCAAGGTATGTACATATCAAACTAGGAGAGAGAGAGAGCACTATGAGAGAGAGAGAGGGGACTATATGAGAGAGAGAGAGCACTATGAGAGAGAGAGAGAGAGAGAGAGAGCACTATGAGAGAGAGAGAGAGCACTGAGAGAGAGAGAGAGAGAGAGAGCACTATGAGAGAGAGAGAGAGAGAGAGAGCACTATGAGAGAGAGAGAGAGCACTATGAGAGAGAGAGAGCACTATGAGAGAGAGAGAGAGAGAGAGCACTATGAGAGAGAGAGAGAGAGAGAGCACTATGAGAGAGAGAGAGCACTATGAGAGAGAGGGAGAGAGCACTATAGGAGAGAGAGAGAGAGAGAGAGAGCACTATGAGAGAGAGAGAGAGAGAGAGAGCACTATGAGAGAGAGAGAGAGCACTATGAGAGAGAGGGAGAGAGCACTATAGGAGAGAGAGAGAGAGAGAGAGAGCACTATGAGACAGAGAGAGGGGACTATAGGAAAGAGAGAGCACTATAGGAGAGAGAGGATGGTATATCGCGCACTGCTAGCACGGCACTATCCCGCAAAGAGAGCTACAAGGCGCAGCGGCAGCACTATAGGAGAGAGAAGAAGCGAGCCGCGTCGGCGCTACTACATTCGATAGAGGACCCGTCGGTCGTCGTGCTAGCTGACTGGCTCAAGGTATGTACATATCAAACTAGGAGAGAGAGAGAGAGAGAGAGAGAGAGAGAGAGGGGGATAGAACACTTTAAGAGTGAGAGAGAAAACACTTTAGAAGAAAAAAGTTGCGTCGACACTACTACATTTTCTATAGAGGACCCGTCGGTTGTCGTAGGTACTAGCTGATTGGCTCAAGGTATGTAAATATTAAACTAGGAGAGAGAATGCACTATAGAAGAGTGAGGAGAGAAAGAGAAAGAGCATTAACAGGAAAGAGAGAGCCCTTTAGGAGAGAGATATGATTAAGGAGAGAAAGAGAGCTCTATCTTTAAGAGATAGACAGAACTTTTTAGGCGGAGAAAGTAGGAAAGAGAAAACTATAAGAGAGAGGGGACAGGGTTAATGGAAAGAGATCCCTTTAGACGAGAGAGAGGTTACTATAGAAAAAAATAAAGTACTTTAGGAGAGAGGATGATGAACGAGGAAAAATAATTTATTTATTTATTTATTAAGGCCACATAATGATCTTATTGCCTTACATGATTCACATTTTTTTTGCAGTTTAAGGTATTATTCTATTTATTGTTTATTTATTACTACCTTTTGCCCGCGGCTTCACCCGCGTGATATTTAGTGTCACAGATCGGCATAAATTATGGCCTATATGTTAATCTGGGCTACAAACAATAATACTGTAAAGTTTCAACAAAATCCGTTCAGTACTTTTTGCGTAAAAGAGTAATCCAAACTTTCGCATTTATAATATTAGTAGGATTAACCAAGATAACATTGTTTGCAGGTCCGAGGCTCGCTCAAGTCGTGGACGAAGCTATGGTGCGTCCTCAAACCCGGTCTGCTGCTGCTTTACAAGAGCCCTAAAGCAAAGGTTAGTGATCTGAACTGGTTTTAGATGTAAGTATAGTCAGCATTAAATAAATTCGTGACACCTAGTGACCAATAAGTTGACAACCTTATTCCATTGTAACATAGACGTGTTGCGAACTTTTGGGTGCTTTGGGTGTCACAAACTATTTGACACTGACTGTAAGGTTTTTTGAACACATTAAAGATAAATTAATTAAGGTGGACCGACGACCTGATAAAGGTAGCAGGAAGGCGCTGGATGCAGGCCGCTACCAACCGTGTGATGTGGAAGTCATTGGGGGAGGCCTATGTTCAGCAGTGGACGTCCTGTGACTGAAATGATGAAAGATAATAATAATATGAAACAACAGACTGGCACATCAAACTTATGAAGGCGTCGACCTTTTTTAAGTATCTCAAACTCTGGCAGGTTGGCGCCTCAATAAAATTTTTGCCCCGGTAGATCCGTGGGCTGAGGCTTATGCCCGTTTTCACCATCAATCCCTAAATTTAAAGTGGCCCCTATGAAAAAAAAAATGTCTGTTAAGTGTCACCATAGGGGTTACTTAAAAGTAAGGGATTCATGGTGAAAAGGGGCATTAGACCTCCATTTGTCTCTAAATTGGTCTGAAAATGACTTGATGATGATGAAAACTACTGTCTGTCTAATGAGCAGTAATGGTTGTTACCACATAACTATTTTATCACTGGCTCGTCGAGAGTTATACAAATTATTATTTTGAACTAGGGATGTTATGGATATGTAGTTTCGGTTACGGATATAGGAATAATATTATACCGGTTTCGGTTACGGTTACGGATATCTGTGCTTTAGAATACAAATTGCAATAGTTGTCCAAAACGGTTCATTTATCGCCACACACTTTACATCGAATAAAAAGTAATAAAAAAAAATTTGATACTAGATGGCTTATAAAGGTCAATCAGGCTATTATGCCTTTATAATGCTAAACAAAAAAAAAACACAATTTTAAACTGCCTCCATCCGAAACTATCCGAAACTCTTGAATCGGTTACGGTTACCGTTATGGATATTTTATTATTTCGGATATCCGAAAGTTTCGGTTACGGTTACGGATATCCATAACATCCCTGTTTTGAACTCTATTCCATTCTCATAAAGTCACTTTTCCTTTCACAGAGCAGTCACTGGGTGGGCACGGTTCTGCTGACGTCGTGCCAGGTCATCGAGCGTCCCAGCAAGAAGGACGGCTTCTGCTTCAAGCTCTACCACCCTCTGGAGCAGAGCATCTGGGCGCCAAGGGGGCCCCATAACGAGACTATAGGTACGAGATAGGGGGCATTTTGGACCCGACGGGGGCGTTCTGACCTCGATGGGAAGCATTCTAGCCTCAGATGGGGGCTTTATAGCCTCGAGGGGCCATTCTGGCCTCGATAGGGGGCATTCTTAGCCTCGAGGGGGGCATTCTTGCTTCGAAAAGGGGAATTCTTAGATTCGAGGGTGCATTCTAGCCTCGAAGGGGGCATTCTAGCTTCGATAGGGGCATTCTAGCCTCGAGGGGGGGCATTCTAGCCTCGAAAGGGGCATTCTAGCCTCGATGGGGACATTCTGACCTCGATAGGGGGCATTCTTAGCCTCGAGGGGGGGGCATTCTAGCTTCGAAAAGGGGAATTCTTAGATTCGAGGATGCATTCTAGCCTCGAAGGGGCTTTCTAGCCGCGAGGGGGCATTCTAGCCTCGTGGGGTCAAGACTTAAGAGTCTAAAAGGTAGCATTTTAGGGGGGACGAGGGCAGGGGAAATCAGCTACCCTTCCTACCAATGGTACGCTTATTCTGCTGACGTCGTGCCAGGTGATAGAGCGTCCCAGCAAGAAGGACGGCTTCTGCTTCAAGCTCTACCATCCTCTGGAGCAGAGCATCTGGGCGCCAAGGGGGCCCCATAACGAGACTATAGGTACGCGATAGACTGGGGGTCATTCTGACCTTGATGGGGGCATTCTAGCCTCAGATGGGGGCTTTATAGCCTCGAGGGGTCATTCTGGCCTCGATAGGGGGCATTCTAGCTTCGAAAAGGGGAATTCTTAGATTCGACGGTGCATTCTAGCCTCGAAGGGACATTCTAGCCTCGTGGGGGCATGACTTAAGAGTCTAAAAGGTAGGGCAGGGGGAATCAGCTACCCTTCCTACAAATGGTACGCTTGTTCTGCTGACGTCGTGCCAGGTGATAGAGCGTCCCAGCAAGAAGGACGGCTTCTGCTTCAAGCTCTACCACCCTCTGGAGCAGAGCATCTGGGCGCCAAGGGGGCCCCATAACGAGACTATAGGTATGTGATAGACAGGCATCATAGCCTCTAGGGGGCATTCTAGCCTCGAGGGGCCATTCTGGCGTCAATGGGGACATTCTAGCCTCGATAGGGGCATTCTAGCCTCGAGGGGGCAAGTCTGACACCGAGGGCGGGCAGTCTGGTCTAGGAAGGGGGCAGTATAATCCAGGAAAGTTGACAGTTTGACTCCGAGGGGGGAGGAGGGGGGAGAAGTGTGACCCTGAGGAGACAATTTGATCAAGGAAAGGGGTAGTTTTGTGTAGGAGGCATGCCACATTTCTTTGGGCAGATTTTTAGAAGGGGGGGGGGGTAATGGGATTTCGACTGTCTCCTAGAAATAGTGCGTTTGTTCTGCTGACGACGTCGTGCCAGGTGATAGAGCGTCCTAGCAAGAAGGACGGCTTCTGCTTCAAGCTCTACCATCCTCTGGAGCAGAGCATCTGGGCGCCAAGGGGACCCCATAACGAGACTATAGGTATGTGATAGCCAGGGGGCATTTCGATCTGAATGGGGGGCATTCTGACCTCGATGGGGGCATTCTAGCCTCAGATGGGGGATTTATAGCCTCGAGGGGCCATTCTGGCCTCGATAGGGGGCATTCTTAGCCTCGAAGGGGGCATTATAGCTGCGAGGGGCATTCTAGCCTCGGAGGGGGCATTCTAGCCTCGAGGGGGCAAGACTTGAAAATCTAAAAGGTAGAAGCGTAGCATTTTAGGGGGGACAGGGGCAGTAGAAAACAGCTACTACCCTTCTTACAAATGGTACGCTTATTCTACTGACGTCGTGCCAGGTGATAGAGCGTCCCAGCAAGAAGGACGGCTTCTGCTTCAAGCTCTACCATCCTCTGGAGCAGAGCATTTGGGCGCCAAGGGGGCCCCATAACGAGACTATAGGTACGTGGCAGACAGGGGGGCCATTATGGCTTCGAGAGGGGGAAATTTTTGCCTCGAAGGGGGCATTATAGTTGCGAGGGGCATTCTAGCCTCGAGGGGCCATTCTGGCGTCGATGGGGACATTCTAGCATCGATAGGGGGCATTCTTAGCCTCGAGGGGGGGCATTCTAGCCTCGATAGGGGGCATTCTAGCTTCGAAAAGGGGAATTCTTAGATTCGAAAGGGGCATTCTTAGCCTCGAGGGGGGGCATTCTAGCCTCGATGGGGAGCATTCTAGCTTCGAAAAGGGGAATTCTTAGATTCCAAAGGGCCATTCTTAGCCTCGAGGGGGAGCATTCTAGCTTCGAAAAGGGGAATTCTTAGATTCGAGGGTGCATTCTAGCCTCGAAGGGGCATTCTAGCCTCGATGGGGGCATTCCAGCCTCAGAAGGGGACATTCTGGCCTCGATAGGGGGCATTCTTAGCCTCGAAAGGGGCATTCTTAGCCTCGAGGGGGAGAGTTATAGCCTCGAAGGGGGCATTCTAGCCTCGATAGGGGGAATTCTTAGCCTCGAGGGGGCATTCTAGCCTCGAAGGGGCATTCTAGCCGCAAGGGGGCATTCTAGCCTCGTGGGGGCAAGACTTAAGTCTAAAAGGTAGCATTTTAGGGGGGACGAGGGCAGGGAAAATCAGCTACCCTTCCTACAAATGGTACGCTTGTTCTGCTGACGTCGTGCCAGGTGACAGAGCGTCCTAGCAAGAAGGACGGCTTCTGCTTCAAGCTCTACCATCCTCTGGAGCAGAGCATTTGGCGCCAAGGGGGCCCCATAACGAGACTATAGGTACGTAATAGTTAGGGGGCATTTTGGATCTGAATAGGGGGCATTTTGACCCCGACAGGGGTATTCTGACTTCGACGGGGGCATTTTAGCCACGAGAGGAGCATTCTAGTCTCAATAGGGGGCATTCTAGCCTCGAGGGGAGCGTTCTAGACTCGATGGGGGCATTCTAGCCTCGTGGGGGCAAGACTTAAGAGTCTAAAAGGTAGCATTTTAGGGGGGACGAGGGGAGGGGAAATCAGCCACCCTTCCTACAAATGGTACGCTTGTTCTGCTGACGTCGTGCCAGGTGATAGAGCGTCCTAGCAAGAAGGACGGCTTCTGCTTCAAGCTCTACCACCCTCTGGAACAGAGCATCTGGGCGCCAAGGGGGCCCCATAACGAGACTATAGGTACGTGGCAGACAGGGGGGCCATTATGGCTTCGAGAGGGGGAAATTTTTGCCTCGGAGGGGGCATTATAGTTGCGAGGGGCATTCTAGCCTCGAGGGGCCATTCTGGCGTCGATGGGGACATTCTAGCATCGATAGGGGGCATTCTTAGCCTCGAGGGGGGGCATTCTAGCCTCGATAGGGGGCATTCTAGCTTCGAAAAGGGGAATTCTTAGATTCGAAAGGGGCATTCTTAGCCTCGAGGGGGAGCATTCTAGCTTCGAAAAGGGGAATTCTTAGATTCGAGGGTGCATTCTAGCCTCGAAGGGGCATTCTAGCCTCGATGGGGGCATTCCAGCCTCAGAAGGGGACATTCTGGCCTCGATAGGGGGCATTCTTAGCCTCGAAAGGGGCATTCTTAGCCTCGAGGGGGAGAGTTATAGCCTCGAAGGGGGCATTCTAGCCTCGATAGGGGGAATTCTTAGCCTCGAGGGGGCATTCTAGCCTCGAAGGGGCATTCTAGCCGCAAGGGGGCATTCTAGCCTCGTGGGGGCAAGACTTAAGTCTAAAAGGTAGCATTTTAGGGGGGACGAGGGCAGGGAAAATCAGCCACCCTTCCTACAAATGGTACGCTTGTTCTGCTGACGTCGTGCCAGGTGATAGAGCGTCCTAGCAAGAAGGACGGCTTCTGCTTCAAGCTCTACCACCCTCTGGAACAGAGCATCTGGGCGCCAAGGGGGCCCCATAACGAGACTATAGGTACGTGGCAGACAGGGGGGCCATTATGGCTTCGAGAGGGGGAAATTTTTGCCTCGGAAGGGGGCATTATAGCTGCGAGGGGCATTCTAGCCTCGGAGGGGGCATTCTAGCCTCGAGGGGGGCATTGTAGCCTCGAGGGGGGCATTCCAAGCCTCGAGAAGATATTATAGCCTCGATGGTGGGCATTCTAGCCTCGAGGGGGCAAGATTGAAGAATCTAAAAGGTAGAGGCGTAGCATTTTAGGAGGGACGGGGCAGGGGAAATCAGCTACCCTTCCTACAAATGGTACGCTTGTTCTGCTGACGTCGTGCCAGGTGATAGAGCGTCCCAGCAAGAAGGACGGCTTCTGCTTCAAGCTCTACCACCCTCTGGAGCAGAGCATCTGGGCGCCAAGGGGGCCCCATAACGAGACTATAGGTAAGTGGCAGACAGGGGGCCATTATGGCTTCGAGAGGGGGATATTTTTGCCTCGATGGGGTCATTCTAGCCTCGATGGGGGCATTCTAGTCTCAATAGGGGGCATTCTTAGAAATCTAGCTTCAAAAAGGAGAATTCTTAGATTCGAGGGTGCATTCTAGCCTCGAAGGGGCATTCTAGCCTCGATGGGGGCATTCTAGCCTCGAGGGGAGCGTTCTAGACTCGATGGGGGCATTCTAGCCTCATGGGGGCAGGACTTAAGAGTCTAAAAGCAGTTTAGGGGGGACGAGGGCAGGGGAAATCAGCTACCCTTCCTACAAATGGCACGCTTGTTCTGCTGACGTCGTGCCAGGTGATAGAGCGTCCCGGCAAGAAGGACGGCTTCTGCTTCAAGCTCTACCACCCTCTGGAGCAGAGCATCTGGGCGCCAAGGGGGCCCCATAACGAGACTATAGGTACGTGATAGTTAGGGGGCATTTTGGACCCGATGGGGGCATTCTAGCCTCAGATGGGGGCTTTATAGCCTCGAGGGGCCATTCTGGCCTCGATAGTGGGCATTCTTAGCCTCGAGGGGGGGCATTCTAGCCTCGATAGGGAGCATTCTAGCTTCGAAAAGGGGAATTCTTAGATTCGAGAGTGCATTCTAGCCTCGATAGGGAGCATTCTAGCTTCGAAAAGGGGAATTCTTAGATTCGAGAGTGCATTCTAGCCTCGAAGAGGCATTCTAGCCTCGATAGGGGCATTCTTAGCCTCGATAAGGGGAATTCTTAGCCTCGAGGGGGACTTTCTAGCCTCGTTAAGGGGAATTCTTAGCCTCGAGGGGGACTTTCTAGCCTCGATAAGGGGAATTCTTAGCCTCGAGGGGGTAAAGTCTCGAGAGGGGCTTTCCAGCCTCGAGAGGGGCAGTCTGACCACAACCACACCACAGGGGGGCAATCTAATCCAGGTAAGGGGGCTGTTTGACCCCGAAGGGAGGGGGCAGTCTCATCCGGGAAAGGGGGCAGTTTTGTCCAGGGGGGCGTGTCAGATTTCTTGGGCAGGACTTAAAAGTACGTAATGGTGTGCTTTTGGGGGGCCAGGGGAACGCTTGTTCTGCTGACGTCGTGCCAAGTGATTATGTTCAGCAGAAAAAAAATTGGATTCTAATGGTGAAAGAATTCAAATCTTTCCTCTTTATTATGTTAGTATGGATAAATAACTAACCTTTTGTTCCCACAGGAGCAGTGGTGCAGCCGCTTCCGACCGCGCACCTGATCTTCCGCGCGCCGTCGCAGGCCGCCGGCCACTGCTGGCTCGACGGGCTCGAGCTCGCCTTAAGATGCAGCAATGCTATGCTCAGGTACGTTATACAGGAGCTTCTCCGCTTCATCTCCGCTTCTCCGCTTAATCTCCGCTTCCCCTCTCAGCGTCCCGCTCCCCTCCTAAGGTTGCACGTCTCCTCTTCCTCTCTCTGCTTCCTATCCGTTTCCTCTCGCTTCTCCGCTTCCCTTCCCCTCTCAGCTACTCAGCTACTCCCCCCCCCTAAGGTTCCGCTTCTCCGCTACCCTTCTCCGTTTCGCTTCCTCTCTCCAGATCTTAGATTAAACCGCTTTTACACTTTTAAGTTTAACGCCCGTATTCACAAACGATGCGTGCTTGAGTGAAGCAGCAAATCGAAAGCACAGCGTTGAATAGAGCTCTGTGATTGGTTCGTGTCACCTTGTGCGTCCACGCGCACTGTGAGACCTCATGGTAATGTTTGTGAATACGGGCGTGACAATAGTGGCTGACTGAGTTTCTTGCGCTGCTTCTTCTCAGCATTGGCCCATTTATTGGCTTATGTGTCAACTCGCCAATCTAAAAACTCGTCCATTGGCGAGTTTACCACTTATAATTCCTTTGATGGTTATCTCGCCATAAGTTTTAGATATTTTTGGCGAGATAACCATGCCTGAAATTGACAATGGTAATTTCGACTAACATATACATATAGATGACCTACACTGCAGTGGTAGGGTTAATACTGGGACGTGTAAAAGTGCTTTTTAAAAGCCTACTTGCAAAAATAAATGAGTTTTATGGGTTTTTTTATGAGTTTTATGATGATAATCAGATGTTCCCGGTCGCGGCCCGAGCAGGAGGTCGCGTCGGAGGCGCCGGCGACTCAGACCAACATATCGCACGAGGAACTCGAGAGGCACTTCACGGAGCACGGTAAGTCATTCTTTGACAGTATTGACAGCTCAGTCAATTTAATAGGCTCAGTCTGCGTCAAATACACGCGCGAGAAAAAGTATGGAAGCGCCCATTTTTTTTTCGAGCGATCGTAAACTAAATGGCTAATAGAAGATAAAAAAAGATACGTGCATAGTCATTTAGTTCTTAAGATTGCTCTGAACCGAACACAAAGGGGTGAAAGTTATTAACGTTAATATAAATTTTACAATAAGTCACACAAGGCATAACATACATGATGTAGGGCAGTAAGCTACGGTCAAATAGGTACAGCTGCGTCAAATACTTGATGACTCTCTAAGGCTGAGTTGCACCATCGTACTTTAACTTTGAATGACGTCAAAAATCTGTCAAACTCCATACAAAAAGAACCGGTTATTGTTACGGTTAAATAAGGTTCTGCAACTCAGCCTAAGTGACCAAAAAGTTGACAACAACGTTTTTCCATACTTTACAGTGTGTGTAAAAATTACATTTAATTACTACTATGTAGTTGTTTTGTTATAAAACCTAATTTGATTACAGTTTTTGTACTTTAACTAAGATTTATTTTTCATGTAACTAATATTTAAACCTAATTTAAGTTGAAGTTTAGCATAACAGGTCACAACAAGGTAAACTAACAAATCTATTGCACCTCCAACCTGCACTATTGCACTTATAATCGCTACGAAACTATGCTAAATGTCAAAAACAGTGCTAAAATCTATATCTTCGTGTAGTTCCCCCACTCCTCTCATGTCAGTGTCAGATTACTCCCCCAAAAGGCCGAATTCCGCTGAAAGAAAGGTGACATACCAAGTGTCAAAGAAACCAAAACCGAGAAAAATATCAAAATGGGCTCAATTTGTGGAGTCTATTGAAATAATGTCAAAAGAGCATGACGTTTCGACTGAATCGCCAACTCCAGACAACGAAAAAAAAGAAGGATTTCTAGATTTTCTATGGAAGAAGGAAACTTTTGACAGACACAGTCCTGGAACGTCATCTGTAAGAGACGAAGTTAAAGCGACTAAAGGTTTGCGATTGACGAAAAGTCTCGCCTCCAGTCCCTTGAAAGTCGAAGCTAAAAAGTCGCCGATTCTCAGATGTTTTGACATCCCAAAGCTGCCAGATAGGAAAATAAAGGACAAAGCAATCTCCCCAACGGGGTTGCTAGAAGACAATTTGGTTAGATTCATGGCAACACTGCCCAAAAGGCGGAGTTCAACGCCGTGTACTTTGAAAACGTTGACTCAAAAACGTATAAGCGAGTTGAGAGAAAGCGGCGCGAAAACTGACTCAGAGAATGATGAAGTGTTCTTGAAGGATTTGAAGGATATAAAGAATTTGCCCAGGCGTAGACGTTTCAATGAAGATGTCGTTCTGTGTGATACACCAGAAAATATAATTATTACCAAAACAGCGCCATCTACTGAGACGTTTCGGAAGTATAGCTCCTCGTCCAGTCTCGATGAGGGTCTAGAAGTTAGAAGGTGAGTCATCAGGTCATTTAGTCTCCACTGCTGGAGCACGACCCTCTAATTTACCAGAGGCAAATGGAGGATTTGTCCTACACTCCCCACGCTGTGGCCAGACGACTTGGGGAGGCCTGATGTTCGCATATTTGTCCCTTAGTCGCCTCTTATGACACCCGTGGAAAAAGTGGGTGTGGTTATTCTACTCTGCCGGAACCACACGGCTAATCCTGATATCGCACCCTTAATAATATAGGGGCACAACTCAAAATTTTTGGTTTTTTACTTTTTGTACTAGAGAGGCATATTTTCGTCAGTTCTACAAGATGGCTTTCACAGAAATCGAAAACAATGATCAGATAAAAGAGTTCTACATTTTGTGCCCCTTCCATACTTTCATCTATCTTCCCGCTAGAAGGGCTGAATCAGAGACATGCCGATATTTGTCGAATCCGGCCCCCGCGACTGTGGTCCAATTTGGAGTTGTGCCTTTGTGTGACAAACTTTTAAGTAAGTGTTAGTGAGCTAAGTCTAATTAATTCCATATATTTCTAATAATATGTTACATTTTCATTTTTATTACATTGATAAAGTCCCGTNTGCCATATAAAACAATTCAGCCTAAGGATTAGATGGGCACAAGTACAAGTAATACCCAAAATCACAACAACAGAAATAGTAAAATAAAGGCCTAACTTTGAAATATTTTTTTATACAATTTTTTTACGTACTCATAATCAATATTTTCAAAAATGTCTTATGTCAAATTATATAACAGATACCAGTGATGAAGTATGCTTAATTTGAAAGTTGTAGCTGATAAAATAAATATTTTAGAGCCAATTATGTAAAAAACCGCGATCCGCCGATTGGTTTTTTGGCTTTTCCCAAAAAACTGAATTTTGGAGTTGTGCCCATTCATTATTAAGGGTGCGATATGCTACTTTGTGCTTTAAAAATAGAGTCAAAATTCGTGTACCATCTTGCAGAATGCCGTTCTTGTTACCGATCTTTTACTATAGTTATTCTTATATAGTCTGGTATGTGAGCACGTAGAATTTTGTCCAATGACCCCAAGCTACCCATCCTTATCGCTTGCGCGTAATTATGTTGCTGTCGCGCTCGCACACTCACTGCGGGCGCCCGTCGCACAGTTGCGAAAGCATTATAATTACGCGCGAGCGATAAGGATGGCTAGCTTGGGGTCATTGGACAAAATTCTACGTGCTCACAGACCGGGCTTTAGTAATAGTCTAAACTCTCATAAAATTGAACCATCTAGAACGTCGCAGAATGGCTCGGCTGCTGGTGTAGACATTTTAATTGGTTCTTATGCATATAGTAATACGGTCTAAATTTCTAGAATGCCGCAGTTCCGTTCCGCCACTGCATCCCATACTCCAGAGAAGTTCTCTCTCATAGACTTCCATAAGCTACCATCAGTAAGTCTTGATGCTTTGAGGAATCAACGAAGAGATGACAGATTCACATCCCAGAATGTCTATGTGGCTGGGAAGATCGTTAGGAGCGGTGCGATTTTCGACCTTATTTTGTAGTCGCTAGAGTGTGGATTTGATTGATGAGATTGCTGTGACGTTTTGGTTTTTGAGAGTGGGAATTTGAAGCTTATGGTGTAGTCGCTAGAGTTTGGATTTGGTTGATGAACTAGCAGATGCTAGATGTTCTCTTGCTAGACTGTTGTAAATTGTGGTCGGAGTTTGAACTTTATTATGTACTTAATAGAGTTTACAAACTTTCCCCCGGGACAAACTTGACCTCCACTGGTTGGGTTTTTATTGGCGGTCAAGCTGTAGATCCTGGCACCACAGGAGTTGCAGCGGTGGGAACGAGAGGTGGGAATAGTCCCGTTTTAGAGCTTTGATTCGGATGGTTTTAGTGTAGTACATGAACTACCTTCAGCAAATGTTATAACGTTTTTCTTATTGAAGTTAGGTGGGATTTTAAAGCTTCGGAATTTTTAGTGAATTATTGAGAAAAAATAAACAGGGCAAGCTAAATAAAACCGTTTAAAATCGTATCATTTTTAAAACCCGAAGGGCGGTATAAGGTAGATAAACATTTAAATTGACTGATGGCACCTTTATGTACTTGCAATAAGTACGTATTTGCAACAACAACGTATATCCTATGCTGGTATAGTCTGGTCTGCGAGCACGTAGAATTTTGTCCAATGACCCCAAGTATCCTTATCGATCGCGCGTAATTATGTTGAAGTCACGCTCGCACACTCACTGCGGGCGCCCGTTGCAACGCGCAAGCGATAAGGATGGGTAGCTTGGGGTCATTGGACAAAATTCTACGTGCTTACAGACCGGGCTTTAGACAGTACAATCAGCGTCAAATAGTTCGTGACACCCAAAGTGGCCAATAAGTTTCGCAACACGTCTTAATTATTTGGAATAAGGTTGTCAACTTTTTGGCCACTTTGTTTGACGTTGACTTGTACTATATCTTATATCTTGTAACACCGTTCACAAACATCTTAAAATAAACAGAATGTTCTATGTGCTCGGCGTTGCGTGCTAATGTGACCTTTAAGTTGGGTACACAAGGTTGTTTGTCCTGTAACTTTGTTTTACATTGTAAATGAGCTGTAGAGTGAGTTAAGGGTAGTCTACATAAGATCATTAATTAAATTATTATATTTCGCGCCCTACTCGGACAAAAATTGGCACTTTAAACTTTAACATTTCGCAAACGGATCCCTAAAGCGAAAAATGGTCTTAGAAACCCCTAAGCCATTTTAAAAGAGCATACCTACCCCACACGGTGGGGTAGAAGATGAAAGAAAAAATCATCCCCACTTTATATGTAGGGGTTACCCTAAAAAAATTTTTTTTTCAAAATTTTATTCTACATTTTTGTCGGTGTGATTAATGTGTTTACCTCCACAAAATTGCAACTCCCTAATGCCAATAGTTTCCGAGCAAAACCTCGGACAGACAGACAGACATTCGAAACTATAAAGGTTCCTTGTCAGGACTACGGAACCCTAAAAATGACAAGCTGTAGAATGATAAATTCATAATTTTAAGAATTTTACACACAAGGGACGTACATAGATGTTAAAAACCGTGATTTTGTAAATAAATACTGTGACGCTCTGTAATTATATTACTGTAATGATATTATTATAATATCAATAACTTAGCCCCAAATTAAACAGAGTATATTATGTACAGTTACACAAGCACATTAAACTGCATGTTTATTGCAAAGTCGCCTCTATTAAGACAGACATAAGATACCACAGTGCTTATCCTGAGTTAAAAACTTACTACACTACTTAAATAATATACTTATATGTATCCGTCCAAAAAGCAGTAAGGCAGCAAGGTTCTGGAGTGGAGGCCACGTACCAGAAAGCGCAGTGTAAGACGTCCACCCACAAGGTGGACCAATGACCTCATAAAGGTAGCAGGAAGGCGCTGGATGCAGGCCGCCACCAACCGGCCATTGTGGAAATCATTGGGGGAGGCCTATGTTTAGCAGTTGACGTCCTGTGGCTGAAATTATGATGATGATGACGTCCAAAAAGCATAACTGTGTTGATATGCGCACTATTTGCCCCCATGATGATTATTGCCTAAAGTAATCCGCAAACCATCAGGTCTAAAATAATCGGTATTATCACCTCATTATAGCATTAATATTAATTTTAATGAAAAGCAGCAACGTTTATCAAAATTGATTAGATAATGTCAGCGCTTGAGCCAAATTATGCGGACAATTTGTAAACAAACATTGGGCGTATTATAGGTTGGTACTCACTGATAGGTGTTAGTTGGACCGACGATCTGGTAAAGGTCGCGGGAAGAGTCTGGATGCGGGCAGCGCAGGACCGTTCATTGTGGAAAACCTTGGGGGAGGCCTTTGTCCAGCAGTGGACGTCATTTGGCTGAAACGACTACGACGACGACGACTTTTTTTTTTAATCATTTACTACATTTTGCTCGTAAATTAGCCTTAGCCGCCCTTTTTTTTTAAATATTCAAGTGATGTGTTTGCAAAAAAAAATCTAAAATGAGTTTTGTGCTGAGATTAGATTTAGACGGAATAAAGAAAAAGAAATAACTTTACTTGTCATAAAAGAATACACAATAAAATACAATATAGTTTATCAATCATTAAAAATAATAATCTAATCAGTAAATTAATCACAATCACATTGAAATTTAAATTACATTAAAATTGTAGTTATCATTGAAATAAATGTCAAATACGACATAATGTACCGACAAAAAATACTGTTGCGAATAAATCACACCTTTTTAGTATTCGCCAATAGCCTTGAATGCTTAATTAACAAAACAAGCATCTAACATTAACACTTGTCTAATTGTTTATTTACTTAAACACTAAACATTTGTGCAAACAAAAATAAATCTAAGGCCGTTCATATGTACCCAGCCTAACAACACTGACACATTCATTCAATAATCGACTCAAATGTCATTATTCTTGAGTGCGTTTTTGAACAGCATTGATTTAGTCACTGACTAATTCAAGCAATTATAAACGTAAGTGCAAACCGTTAGAACACATTTTTCTATTGTTAGCTTATCTTGCTTGATACATTTGGAAATATGTTTTTAAGTCAGTTGCGTACGGAACGCCATGACTGGCGGTAGATTGTATGGGAAAATGTTGATAAGATAGTATAGTGACTGTGTATGTAACAGTGTATTTGTTTTTTGTGATAGTGTTATTTGACGTGTGATTTGTGAGATACTGGTGATTTTTTAGTTTAACAAAAAGTTTAAATCGTGTTTAATAAATTTTTGAATAGTGACTGAGTTTCTTGCGCTTCTCTCAGCACTGGCCCGTTTATTGTCCCGAACAGTGGTAGGGTTAATACTGGGACGTGTAAAAGGGATTTTTAAAAGCATACTTGTTAATAAAATGAGTTTTGAGTGACAAAGTGACAGTGTTTCTGCCACTTCTCAGTATCAGCCGATATTTTGTCCCTAGGTGGCAGGGCAAGCTCTGTGCAGATTCTGCCATACAGAAGAAGAAACGGCCATGCATGTTCTATGCTCATGCTTCCCGCGTATGAGCAAAAGAAGTATCCATCTCGGGCGACACATCATGCACCCGGATGAGATAGCAGATATCACGCTCCAAAGAATCTGGAAATTTATAGACTCAACGGGACTAAGCAGTGAACTCTAAAGACAAGGGCTGCCACAATAGATCAAACCTGGTCGAGTTGGCGCAAGTAAAGGCCCAAAAACCAATAATAATAAATAATAGGGCAAGCTATAGGACGTGTATAAGCCCTCAAAAGGGCCTACTAATAAAGAATTGGAATAGGAAAGAATACTGGTGATTTTCTGGGAATTCTAAGAAATAAATACATGATGGAAGGCGTCGCATTATGTTATACAATGTATACTGACATTATGAAGTTATTTTGCTACAAAATATTGTACATGTCGTGTTGTAGGACTACAAAACAACGCTGTAACGGGACTATTCCCACCTCTCGTTACCACCACTGCAACTCCTGTGTAGCCAGGATCTACAGCTTGACCGCCGTAAAAACCCAACCAGTGAAGGTCAAGTTTGTCCCGGGGGAAAGTTAAACTGTCATTAGACCCGTAACAACGCTGTAACCTCGATGAAATCTGTCATAAACAGGGCCGTCTTTAACCTACTGGGGGCCCAAGTAAGGGAAAATGCAAAAATATAGAACTACTAGCTGTGCCCGCGACTTCGTACGCGTGAAAATAGTTTGAATAGTAATATTTCCCGTGCAACATTTTTCTGTAGGCTGTAGGGTGATGCCTAAAGATTAGATGTAAATATCTAGCATTCGATTTTAATGTTCTACATCGTATAAACATACACTCATAATTCTTTCACAATGTTTATCGTAGTAGAACGTATTTACGATACAATATTGTGGAAAAACTGTACGCACGGGTTAATTTATTAGCTACTAGCTGACCCGGCGAACTTTGTTCCGCCTTAATGGCAATAAATAAGCAGACTTTTTTTTTCGAACGGGATAAAAAGTATCCTATGTCCTTCTCCTGGCTCTAAACTACCTCCCTGACAATTTTCAGCTAAATCGGTTCAGCCGTTCTTGAGTTATAAGTGGAGTAACTAACACGACTTTCTTTTATATATATAGATGTGCAGTTTAAAATATGTTGTATACAGTCAGCATCAAATAGTGACGCTCAAATTGGCCAAAAAGCTGACAACACAACCTTATTCCAATCGTAACAAAGACGTGTTGCGAACTTTTTGGCTGCTTTATGTGTCACGTACTATTTGACACAGACTGTACTAGTTTAAAAGGTCGTATTTTAGGCCTAAGGTTCCCAAACATTTTTTGATATTCCCCATTTTTAAATTTTTTTAAACAAGTAAATCGATCCAAAACAAAAGACACACTGGCCAGACGGGTTAGGGAGGCCTGATGTTTGCATACCTCCTATGTTCGTCAGAAATAATGTGGGATTCTAATAGTGAAAGAATTTTTCAAATCGGTCTAGTACCGTTATCCGCTTTTCACTAGTCGAACCTTAACTTCGAACTCCTCCTATGTTCTTCTGATTAATTTCGTTGCGGGTCCAATAACAGTTTGACTTTCCCCCGGGACAAACTTGACCTTCACTGGTTGGGTTATTGGCGGTCAAGCTGTAGATCCTGGCTACACAGGAGTTGCAGCGGTGGGAACGAGAGGTGGGAATAGTCCCGTGTAGGTCCAGTAGTTTCGGAGCCTGTTCAATACAAACAAACAATCAAAATCTTTCCTCTTTATAATATTAGTGTAGAGAAACATTAACCATCTTACTTACTCTTAAACTAAAGGAAAAAGTCCAATGAAACTTATGCAAAAGTTTCGTAATTGAAACGCTTGCATAATATTTTTTTCCTTACGGAAGCAGTAAACAAGGATGCCATAACGATTGTTATTTTTCCTCAAACTTACTGTAGACTAGCTGTGCCCGCGACTGTGCACGCGTGAAAATAGTTTGAATAATATTTCCCGTTTTTGCAACATCATCATCATCACATCAGCCATAGAACGTCCACTGCTGAACATAGGCCTCCCCCAATGATTTCCATAATGATCGGTTGGTAGCAGCCTGCATCCAGCGCCTTCCTGCTGCCTTTATGAGGTCGTCGGTCCACCTTATGGGTGGCCGTCCTACGCTGCGCTTTTCCCGAGCCTTGCTGCCCCATCGGCCGTCAGTTCTGCGTACTATGTGCCCTGCCCATTGCCACTTCAGCTTGTTAATCCGTCGGGCTATGTCAACGACTTTAGTTCGTTTACGAATCTCCTCATTTCTGATCGGTGTCAGTATGATGTGTTAATTTTGGACACCCTGTATACACTTCTAAAAACCACAAGGAAAGCTTATTTATTAAGTCAAATAGGAAAACCAAAACATCTAATATTTACTCTAAACTACTTCTCCAGGAAATTATTGTTAATTTTACCACTAATTGTTTAAATAAGTATGTATTTGAGAAACACTTTCAAACAATAATAATAATAGTGTTAAGGAAGGAAATATTGTGGTGGGGTAATTATGATAGTTCTATTCTGGAGATTAATTAATATTGTTATTGAATGGAAAGTGGTATATTTAGTTATTTTTAAGTTAAATATCAAACACCACCTGGAAAAGGTAGCAGGAAGGCGCTGGATGCAGGCCGCTACCAACCGGGCGATGTGATAGTCATTGGGGAGGCCTATGTTCAGCAGACGTCCTGTGGCTGAAATGATGATGATGTGGATCTAACACCACTGTGGTTTCTCTAAAGCTATATCTAAAAATAAAAAAAGAGAAAGAAAATAAATAAAATAATTTAGTAAATCAAGTATCTTCCAAACAATTTTACGTTCATATTCATCATATTAAAATTGCCAGCCAAATGACGTCCACTGCTGGCCAAAGGCCTCCCTTTAACGACCGGTCCTGCGCCGCCCACTAGGTGGACCGATGATCTGGTGAAGGTCGCGGGAAAAATTAGTTATTTTTCTTGGTTTCTTAAAAATCAAAATTTTTTGCAGTGAGTGCAATAAAAATAAAGTAGACAAAATACCAACAAACGAGTGAGTCGTGAACCTTGTTATTAAGGTCATAGTATGATATTAAATGCATAGCATACAATATTTTTTATTGCAAACTCGCCTCTATCACAACTGCATAAGGCCACAGATATTAATTGCATAGCAAACAGTTCATTACCGGTTTTCCTCCGATACCTATTTATAGTTGCAAAAACTGTGCAATATGTTGTAACTAATTTTTGCTATGATTTCCGTAGGTAATAGAGATGTAAGAAACTTGGGTCATTTAGTTTTTATTTCGAGACTTGAGTCTATTTTCAAGACTACGCCTCGTTAGTCACATGAGTCCGAGTCCTTTCGAGTCTTAATTTCTTTGAGCTAGACTGAGCCATGAACTTTAGTTGGTGTATTATAATAGGTAATACAGGGTTCATCCATAAACTTTAAAAAGACTCAAGGAAAGAAGGAAGTCGAACTTTCATTTGAATTCCCATGTTCATCTGATTAATTTCGTTGCGGGTCCAATGACAGCGGTATACGAATCATTTTAGATAATGATTAGTATACAGACTGCATTATGCGTTTTAAACAGCGTTCCAAGGTTGCTCGCAATCATTCTATTGACCGTGCCATCATCAATAATTATTATGAATGTGTTGACATTACACACATTATAGCATGTCATACTATAAAATATTGTTGGAATATAGCCCCTTTTACAAGTACGTAAAATGCCACCGTATATTTAGCTTGATTTGCAGTGTATACCTACCTATAGTCTGGTCCGTGAGCACGTAGAATTTTGTCCAATGACCCCTAGCTAGGTAGCGAGTAATTATGTTGCTATCGCGCTCGCACACTCACTGCGGGCGCCCGTCGCACAGTCGCGACAGCAATATAATTACGCGCGAGCGATAAGGATGGGTAGCTTGGGGTCATTGGACAAAATTCTACGTGCCCACGGACCGGGCTTTAGTCAGCTTCAAATAGTTCGTGACACCCAATGGCCAAAAAGTTGACAACACAACCTTATTCCAATAGGCTAGTTTCCTAAAAAAAAGTTTTAGTCCGTCAATATTATCAAAAAATATTGGACACGTATATTTTTATTTGTCAATCAAACAAGTAATTACGAAGTTCTGGTGCGTGGAAGTTCCGCGTGACGTCACGAAGTGCTACACTTAAGCACACCTTGACGTCACGGGCCTCTTCTTTAGAACTTTGGCGCGCATTATCTCTTTCAATTTTCATTAGTTTGAAAAATACGTGTCGAGTATTTTTTGGTAAGTTAACTGACGGACTAATTCAAATTCAAACTCTTAATTTTATACCCAAGAAACATCCCTATTGTAACAAAGACGTGTTGCGAACTTTTTGGCTACTTTGGATGTCACGACACGAACTATTTGACCCTGACTGTACTGTTTGTCGATACAATAATTTTGCTTGTATATTTTGATTGGATATTGGGTCTAAATATAAATTACAATTTACAATACCAGGAGTATGCATTTGCGCCGTATCAATAAAGCAGTCCCGTTCTTTGACAGATAGGTTGGTTAAACTTGATAATGTTTTCATGTAGTTGAGGTAGTGTATTTTGTTTTAATGCGAGGCAGGTGAACGTGCAGAAAGAAAGAACTGATTTTATTGGGCTTAAAGAAGTAAATCGCCAATGATACTTTTATTCTTAAAATTTTTCCAACTCCTAAGGTCCACACACAGCTTAACTTTCCCCGGGGAGAAACTTGGCCTTCACTGGTTGAGTTTATTTAGCGGTTAAGTAGATCCTGATTAAACAGGAGTTGCAGCGAGCGGGACGAGAGGTGCGATTGAATAGTCCCGTTTCTCAAATTTATGTAATAACCATCTTTTGAATTTCTGTCCGTCACAGAAGACTAAAGCACGAGTGTTCCAGCATTGATGAAACAACGCTGGCTCACAGTGTAACACATAATATGATAATTTCGATGGTTTTACCCAACATCTCTAGCATAATGATCAGAGCAGCGCCTGTGAAAGCGTTTCCGACTTGAAGCAATCGATTTTTGAAAACTTTAAAAGAAGTAGTTGTAATAGTTTATAGTTTGCAACTAAAATGTTTTTTCGAGAATGAGAAGTGGGAATAGCATAATTTTTACTTTTTCTTAACTTGTTCGCAGACGTTATTATAGTTTTAATCTATTTTCTTCAACGTTTCGAAACTGGGATCGGTTTGTTGCTCCGGGACTTAATGCGTTACTAATAATAAACACGATTAAGATGTATGTCAGTCTGTTTGTTGAACACCGAAAATAGTACCTTTCTGCGTGTGTAGGTAAATATTTGAAGTTTAAATTTAAAGTCAGTGCCTTTTTAGAGTTTATTAAGATTAAGTTGAAAGATATTGTCAATTACAATAGGTTTTAACAATGTCATCATCAGGTCATTTAGTCTCCACTGCAGGAGCACGACCCTCTCTAATTCACCAGAGGCAAATGGAGGATTTGTCCTACACTCCCCACGCTGGCCAGACGGGTTGGGGAGGCCTGAGGGCCTAGTGTGAGTTTACATCAAACTAGTGAGCGCGTCAAAAAATGACATTAAATGTATGACGGATTGTACAGCGCCACATATTTGTTCCTTAGTTGCCTCCTGATATTTCTTGGAAAGATTGGGAGGAACGGGACTATTCCCACCTCTCGTTCCCACCGCTGCAACTCCTGTGTAGCCAGGATCTACAGCTTGACCGCCAATAACCCAACCAGTGAAGGTCGAGTTTGTTGCGGGGGAAAGGTAAACTGTCATTGGACCCGCAACGAAATTAATCAGAAAAACATAGGAGTTCGAAGTTTCGGAGTAGATAGAGTTCGAAGATTGGGAGTAGTCATATTCTACTATGCACAAAGATGTTTTTGCCTTTGTGATAGACCAATTCGAGGTGAAACTTTGAGGGCCAGTGGCTGAAAATTTTCACATAATCTGTTTGCTAACGTACAACTGTGGTAATCTTAGTAAGTTTATGACAGTTTATGCTTGGATAATTATAATCTGTGTTTCTCGGAAAAAAATATCACTTTGTGCGTAGTAAATTACGAGTAGCACATAATATTATAGGACGAACGCATAACTGTGTTGGTTTTTGGGGTAGATGAGCGGTATTTGGACCAGTAAAACCAGGTTTCAGTTTAATTATATTGTTTAGACGAGTTCTCACTAGCAAATGCATTTTTTTTTATCCACAACGAGCAAGCTCTTGGCCTGTATCTCACCTGATGGTAAGTGACGATCAGGCCGAAGGTGGAAGCGAGCTTCACCTGGAATCCTCAACCACCCTTACCGCAAAAACCGTAGGCATTGCAGAATCCCGCAAATTTTGCTGGGGCAAGGTCCTGTTAATATGTATTACAAAAATATTTTGGGACGTGTAAAAGTGTTTTTTCTTTATTTGCAAACTTAGTGAGAGCAGATAATTTTTAATTAAAATCAGGAATTTGTCAGCAAGATATAAAATATTTTATGTCTTAAGCCTTCATAAAACAGTTCTCACTGGAAATAATTTATAGTCAATGTCACTATACCTTACCTCTCGGAATTTTATTATCTTTCTTATCAGTTAATACTGGATCTTAAGTTATTTAGCACGTCAAGCTACACTATGGTATCTATACGTATGTACAGTCATCGTTAAATAGTTTTTGGCCACATAAAGTGTCACGAAGTTCACAACACGTCTTTGTTACATTTATTATTATTATTGGTTTTTGGGCCTTTATTTGCGCCAGTTCGACCAGGTTTGATCTATTGTGGCAGCCCTTGTGTTTAGAGTTCACTGCTTAGTCCCGTTGAGTCTATAAATTTCCAGATTCTTTGGAGCGTGCTATCTGCTATCTCATCCGGGTGCATGATGTGTCGCCCGAGATGGATACTTCTTTTGCTCATAAGCGGGCCGCATGAGCAAAGAACATACATGCATGGCCGTTTCTTCTTCTGTATAGCAAAATCTGCACAGAGTTTCTTCGGTCATGTTTGTTACATTGAAAGAAAGAAAGAAAGAAACAATTATTGCCATGGACATCACAAAAGACAAAAGATGTAAATAAAAAAAGCAAATAAGACAGAGGTGACATAAAACATATAATGGAAGAGAAAGTAAACTGAGCAGTGCCACCCTGTCGCACAGCGATGTCCATCGCAATGGGACCCCACTCAGCATATGCCGTGGCCCCCTGTGAGGAAGGCCACGACGCTGGTTTTCAGTGTGCCCCATGCCGAGTGGGATTGGAATAAGGTTGTGGTGTCAATTTTTTGCCCACTTTGGGTGTCACGAACTTACTGTAAAATGTGCTATTTCGCAATAACAAGTATAGTCGGATGTGCTGTTGACTACAGTTAACTAATTATACGTGATCTGATTATGGTGATAATATAGTATGCTATTTTGAAATTGTTCCGGCGTTTCTTCTCAGCACTTGCCATTATGCTTGTCTCGAAGCGCCGGTAGGGCCCAAAAGATTAACGCTGGGTTGCACCTTCTTACTTTAATTTTGACAAATGTCAAAAATCTGTCAAACTCCATACAAAAACACCGGTTATCGTTAAAGTTACGGTCCAAAGTTAGGTGGTGCAACTAAGCCTAATGCCCTTTTTCACCATCAATCCCTAATTTTTAAGTGACCCCTATGGTATGGTGGTTTTCATAGGGGTCACTTAAAATTAGGGATTGATGGTGAAAACGGGCATAAGAGACATGTAAAGTGCCCTTTAAGGGCTACACTTTTTTACTGTATTTTGACGTTCATAAGTGCCACTAGTGGTCTAAATTGAGTAAAATATTTTTGATTTGATTTTGATTTTGAACCGACTGCAAAAAGAGGTATTTTTATAAGGATATTTCTTTGAGTAATCATCAATTTTAACCGACTTCAAATACCCGATCGGGCTAACTGCAACACCTCCCCGCGTTCGCCCCGTCCGTACCAGAGCGGCGATGTGACGTCACGGCCGCCAGGTGTACCGGTGTGACTCGACCAGGTTGTACACGATATTTGCGAGTGTACTAAAAATCACCAGCATTCTTTCACTGATTTAATTCTTTTAGTAAAAGTCTAGACACAAATAGTCTGTGATAACAAGTGATAACGATATAATGTGTGTACATAGATACTACTTAAAATCTTCGAGGACAAACATTAAACAAATAATGTCATAGCAAGAATGGTAACAGTTTGAAAAACAATTTGCAATTCATGAAAGAAAATGTTGGAGAAAAAACAAATGACTGCAGGAAACAAAAGAGAATCGATTACAATAAATTGAAACTACTTTGACAGAGTTGGAGCAATAGTTGGCCGAAATTGGAGCCAACATTTGCTAACGTGAAAACGTATAAAAACAAATGCCTACACAAAACAAATGAAGATCGATTAGAATAAATTGGTGGAACCTAATTATCGACCAATTAGACAGAAGTGGTGGCCAATAGTTGGCCAAAATTGGAGCCAATATTTGCTAACGTGAAAACATATACAAATGATTGAAAAGAACTACAAATCCGCGATGGATTTGCAAGAAGAAATAATTGAAAGGAAGGCGAAACATAAGTCTGAGAGGAGACGGTCTAGCATTTTCTCTTTATTAAATATACAGAAGAAATTGAAACGGCAGGCTTCGGAGCCAGGATACTTTGCGTCCAAAAAGTTGAACAGGAAATATTCTGTAGACTCCGCCATTTTGTCGGACTTTGGTAAAACCAATGGGGTTAAAGACTTCATGCTTGAGACCTGTAGCGATGGAGTTTCAGTGTGCAATGGAGGTTGGTTTGCTAGAATAATTATAAAAAAAATGTCCCAAAAAGAGTGTCACATACTTTTTAATCATTGTTTTTGGATTCCCACTGCCGTATAAAGGGTTAAGAGGTTAAACTGATTTGTTAAGAAGATAAAAATTAACAAGTTTGTGATGGTCTTTTAAGGACTTTTTTTTGGATGTTTTTTTATAGTTGATCAAATAAAAAGGGTGGTTTCTACTACTCAAACTACTACTTTTCCTCACCCGATATCAAATACCTACCAAAAAACATTTTTTAGGTATTTTTTAATATTTGAACTTCGGTTCTTTGAGAATAGTTGGTCCATTTGAGCAGTAGAATTAATCTTTTTTGTTGATTCAAGTATAAAATAAATAGATTATTATAGGTTGCTAATTATAATGAATTGATATTAGCTATGTTATTATTTTGGCTAATACTGTTGTTAGTGTGATGACGCCTAAGTGTGTTTTTATTAGATTTTCGAATTAGAGCAAATAAAAAAGGACTGTATTTCAATGAATGTTTTAATGGCGACAAGCATAGATTAAAGAGCTACCACAGACATCTTTTTTTTTTTTTTCTTTTTTGCCAAAGATAATAATAGCATGAACATTCCGCCCACCAAGAACTTAGTTCTTAAATAACACTTTAAACTTAAATATTTAAATGCTTAATATATCAAATTTTACATAATAAGTTTGTCTTAATGTACCTACTTGATACATTTAGCACTGCTATAGGAACATATTTATGCTGTGAATAGATACTAATAACTTAATAATGAACTTAAGTAGGTTTTACAAATATGTAGTTACACAAAACTAAACCGTTAACCAGCATGAACAAAACCTATTTAGTAATTAAACAGAGCTTACTTACTGGACGCTTGAATATACCAGATTTACATTTGACAGATACAACTCTTGTAATGTTATCAGAACCAGGATGTTTTTGTATAATTTTACCTAATAGCCATTTAGCAGGCGGCATATTATCTTCCTTTAAGATTACAATATTACCTATTTCAGGTTCTTTATTTTGTGAATTCCACTTATATCTCTGATTAAGATTACCCAAATACTCTCTATACCACCTATTCCAGAAATGATTAACAATTCTTTGAGTCATCCTCCATCTATCTAAACCCTTATAATTACCATCGACTTCTTGATCAACAATATTTATTAATGGTTCGCCTATGAGAAAGTGGCCTGGTGTCAAAGGCAGGGGATCGTTAGGGTCATCACTAATTAAGCTTATGGGACGCGAATTTAGACAAGCCTCCACCTGTGCCAGGACCGTTGCCAGCTCTTCGTAGGTAAGTGTAGTGTTTCCAAGCATTTTACGCAGATGTGTTTTAGTGCTACGCACGCCCGCTTCCCACAACCCTCCGAAATTGGGTGAGTGCGGAGGTATAAAATGCCAATTTGTGCGCTCTAACACAAGCAGTTTTGCTATCTCTTCAGGAAGTGATGATTTGGCATTATTGAACATATCTTGTATTTCCTTGTCGGCGCCAACAAAATTAGTGCCGTTATCACTCCATAAGTCTTGACAATGGCCACGTCGTGCTGTGAAACGCCGAAAGGCCGCAATGAATGCCTTTGCGGTCAAGTCAGTGACGGCTTCCAAGTGTATGGCTTTAGTAGCCATGCACACAAAAAGACATCCATAGCCCTTATAGGATTTGGCTCCTCTACCTGGTGAAAATCTTATTTGTATTGGCCCAAAATAATCTACTCCTGTAGATTTAAAGGGTTTACTCGGTTTTAATCTTGACTCTGGAAGAAGACCCATCAATGGAGTGTTCTTCCTTGATGTATATCTCAAACAAGTCACACATTCTCTAAAGGTCTTTTTGACACGCTCTTTGGCTTGTATGATCCAGAACTTAGACCTTAAGAAATTAAGCGTAGCTTGCGGACCTCCGTGAGCAGTCTGATGATGCGCATCAACAATTAAAAGCTTGGTAAAATGACTTTTAGCAGGCATAATCATTGGATGTCGCGTATCATAACTTGCGTCTGAATGTGAGATGCGACCTGACACTCTTAAAATTCCCTTTTCATCCAAGAAAGGACATAAAGTGCGCAAAGGACTTTTCTTAGGTACACATCCTTTAGCTTTCAGGTGTTTTATTTCACTCTCAAATTCTATCTGTTGGACTTGTTTAACGCAGATCAATAATGTCTCTCTAAGTTCGTCAACTGTTATAAATTTCGGTAAGTTTAATCTCTCATCTCTTGGTATCTTAACTCTTCTACAGTATGACAGGACCTTTAGTAACCTCGATAAAGAAGAAAATCTCGACCAGATAAAGTCTTCTTCAATGTTGGTTGAAACAGTTAGAGCCTTAACTTTCTCTTCCTCGTGCGTGTCTTCAATTGATGTAGTATTCGTCTCAAGTTTACTCTTCGACAACCACTGCGGGCCCTGCCACCATAAAGGATGTGCAATGAGATCCCTCGGGGTCACACCTCGCGAGGCACAGTCTGCAGGGTTTGATTCTGTAGGTACGTGATTCCATTGTTCAACGTTCATTATATTTAGAATAGTGGACACCCGATTACTCACAAATGTAGTCCACCGAGATGCGCCTCCTCTCAGCCATGCGAGCACGATCGTGGAGTCTGTCCAGCCAAACAAATGCTCTTTGGGTATCTCCATAACCTGCGATACTTCCCATATGAGTTTGGTCGCCAAGGTAGCACCGCACAACTCCAGCCTCGGGATCGTGATTTCCTTCTCTATTGGGGCCACTTTGGTTTTTGCCGTTACCAGGTGAACATGAACATTGTTTGATTCATCGGTGACTCGTATGTAGACAGCAGCTGCGAAGGCTGATTTGGAAGCATCTGAAAACACGTGTAATTCCTGTTTAGAACCTGGTGTAGCGTTAAACCATCTTGGTATTTTCAGTTCCCTCAAATCTGCCAAGCTACTTCTATACTCCAACCACTCACTCAGGATGTCCTCAGGTAAGCTTTGATCCCACAATAGTCCTGATTTCCACAGTGTTTGTATAAATTTCTTGGCGTTAACAACGACTGGAGCAATCCAGCCCTCTGGGTCGTAAAGCTTTGCTACATCAGCTAACACTTTTCTTTTGGTAATCGGTTCCTTGGGATCTGGTAACTCCACTGTGTACACAAAATTGTCTGTTATTCTGCACCAACTCACTCCAAGGACCTTGATGGTCTTGTTCAATTTAATAGGTGTTACTTGCTTACCATTTTGCTCATTTTTATCTTGTATTTTCTCTACTATGTTTTCACAGTTACTATTCCATTTTTGAAGTTTGAATCCACCCAATTTCATTAACCTATTCATCTCATCGTATATTTGTAATGCCTCACTTTCTGTGTTTGCTCCAGTAATTAGATCGTCCATATAATAATCTGTCTTAGTTAATTTGGCTGCTAGCGGATACCTATCTTCCTCTAACTTGGCTAGGCTCTGTAAAGCTTTGACTGCCAGATACGGCGCGCATGCAGTACCAAACGTCAGGCGTAATAACTTGAAGTGTTGGATGGGTTCATTTGAAGTGAATCGCCATACAATTCTCTGAAAATCTGTATGCTCGTCCGCTACACAGATCATTCTATACATTTTGACGATATCCGCGATAAGACATATCTTATGGTTTCTCCATCTCATCAGAATATGTCTTAAATCTTGTTGCAATTTGGGACCAACAAGTAGGTCATCGTTGAGTGATACATTGTTGTCTCCTTTACTCGATGCGTTAAACACGATTCGTAGTTTTGTAGTCTCCTTATCTTCTCTTATCACGGCATGGTGAGGAAGATACACTGCCTTGTTATTCTCCAACTCATGTTCGTAAACCGGTCTCATATGATTTAAAGTCAAATACTCCTGAAACACTTTGTTGTATTCTTCTCTCAGCTTAGGATCTCTCGATAATTTTCTCTCTAATGACTCCAATCTTTTGATAGCAATCTCTTCAGAATGACCATATTTACTTTTAGGATCATCCGTTGCAAATGGCAATCTCACAACAAATCTTCCTTCCTCATCTCTCACTGTTGTTGCTTCAAATATCTTTTCACATAACTTTTCGCTCTCTGTCATTTCCTTTTGTATTGTATTAGGCTCATTCTCCATTTCCCAGAACTTCTTCAATAAGTCATCCTCCTCAATATGTATGTGCATGCTCGTAAAATTAGCTTGTGATGACTCACCGGGCTCTGGTGTCACTTTCCCTGATATTATCCATCCGAATACTGTGTTTTGCGCCATCAGGCTCCCTTCAGTCTGCTTGATTACTCCTTCCAGTATTATTTCACTATAAACGTCTGCTCCAAGTAAGACCTCTATCTTCCCTGGCGTTGCATAGGTGGGGTCAGCCAATGGTAGGTTATCAATATCTGACCACGATGGTGTGCTGAGTTGTGTAGCTGGAAGCAAAGATGTTAAGGAATGTAACACATATGCATTTACTTGGATAACACGTTGTGGATTATGGCGTGACACAAGGTGAAGTGAAACTGAGTGTTTAATTCTAAAAGAACCATCCCCCAACCCTGACACCCAACCACTTACAGGTTTACGTGATAAACCAAGTAACTGTACTGTGGCCTCAGTCACAAACACGTCACAGCCTAAGTGTGTTTTTACTAGATTTTCGAATTAGAGCAAATAAAAAAGGACTGTATTTCAATGAATGTTTAATGGCGACAAGCATAGATTAAAGAGCTACCACAGACATCTCTTTTTTTTTCTTTTTTGCCAAAGATAATAATAGCATGAACACCCACGGAGCTGGGGTTGCCATACTGTTAAGACATTTTCAAGACTCTCCTAACTCTAAAAAAAATATTGAACAGAATATTTTGTGTAAAATGTGTGCCGTTAAATGCGTGGTGCTTTGAGATTTCAATTTCCGATCCTTTTTCTAAGTTTCTTTTTTGTACAGCAAAATGTAAATAGATTATTTNGGTTTACGTGATAAACCGAGTAACTGTACTGTGGCCTCAGTCACAAAAGAAGCCTGAGACCCCTGATCAAGTAAAGCTCTTACAGTATGTTTACAATTAGTTGAACTAAATACCTTAACTCTAGCCGTTGCTAACAGGACACAGGTTGGCTGAAGTTTGCCTCTAGAAAATGCTGTAGTAATATGGGTACCACCTGATGATGTACTCGTTCTCTCACATTGGTAATCTCTAGATGTCACTGTGGCTCCATCTCTCTCGTTCGCTGCAGTAGTTTGCTGATTGGAATCTCTGTTCTCTCTCTCATAATGTAGGGTAGTATGGTGACGACGTCCACATCTCTTGCAGCTCGTTGGAAGACGACACTTCGCGACGGAATGTGTAGGTGATAAACAATTGAAGCATAGCTTGTTACTTTGCACAAAATCTTGTCTTTTGTTGGGTGTTAACAATCCATATTCTTTGCACTGATTAAGGAAATGGTTTTCTTGACACATTTTACATTTGTTCTCAATAGAAGCATGAAAAGCTTTAGGCTTAGCAGCTGGTGTGGTGCGTGCTGGTATGGTGCGTGTCACATTTGTATCAATCATCTCTAAAGACCTGAATCTGCTCTCTAAATATTCTCGTAATTGTTCCCACGTCGGTAGCTCATCACTGTTTACGGAATTCATATGTTGTTCCCACTGTTTGATTGATTCAGTGTCTAGCTTTGACACGACTAAAAACACTATAATCGCATCCCATTCACTCGTGCTAACACCTATGTTATCCAACGACTTCAAACATGTTGATGTAGTATCCAGCAATTGTTTAATCAAATTAGCCGACTCATTATTCAGTTTTTTCACTGAAAACAAATTTCTCAACACTGCATTACTTATGTATCTCTTATTGTTATAGCGTCTCATCAGCTGTTTCCAAGCTTCCTCGTAGTTCGCATCTGTAGTAGAAAAGTTACTCAATAGGTTTTGTGCTTCACCCGATAAATTACTCTTCAAATAATGAAGCTTTTCTACTGCCGTAATATGTTTATTTTGATGTATTAATGATGAGAACATGTCGAAAAATGTTTGCCACTCTTCATACTTTCCACTAAATGTCGGTAATGTAATACGAGGTAGTTTTAAGTCGCATTGACCAAGATTTTGGGTAACCACTGGTGTTGTCGTTGTTGTCTGTGTAGACGTTAGTAATGATTGTAGATTCTCTCGCAACAACGCCTTATACTGAATGTATAGTTCCTCGAAATTTTCATATTTATCTTCAATGAAGTACGGGTGGTTGCGGTCCGTCAAAGTTTCGGACACTATTGCCTTATGTCCTTCCTTGAAGCTATAGTATAAACTCTCTAGTGATTCCAGTCTAGCTTCCAAATATGGTCTTTTTAACCTATCTCTAGGTGATTTCTTGAAATTTGTTTCCGCTTTCACTAAATTGTTTTTGCACTCATCTTGTAATGCAAACAACACTTTTAGTTTTCCAGAGTCTTTCGCCATCTTGAAATTGCAACAACCAAACGTAGGAGGTTATAGTTCACTGTGAATTGCAATGCTCGCTCAATATTGTAATTGCCAAGTTCACAACACTAGAAACCCAGTTTGTATAGTAATCGTTCGTATTGTAGATAATTCGCACTGATAACTGAACTTGCAAAAACCGGCAGCCGAGATTTCTTTGCATTCCAATGCACACCACATGCGCAGTTTATTGTTCACATAAATTGTTCACTCAAAAAACTCGGCCCACCGCTCGAAACACACTTTTTCTTGTAGTTCNTGTAATTGTCAAGTTCACAACACATTAGAAACCCAGTTTGTATAGTAATCGTTCGTATTGTAGATAATTCGCACTGATAACTGAACTTGCAAAAACCGGCAGCCGAGAGTTCTTTGCATTCCAATGCACACCACATGCGCAGTTTATTGTTCACATAAATTGTTCACTCAAAAACTCGGCCCACCGCTCGAAACACACTTTTTCTTGTAGTTCGGCTCGTATCCGGCTCGATTTGGACCAAATGTTAGTGTGATGACGCCTAAGTGTGTTTTTATTAGATTTTCGAATTAGAGCAAATAAAAAAGGACTGTATTTCAATGAATGTTTTAATGGCGACAAGCATAGATTAAAGAGCTACCACAGACATCTCTTTTTTTTTTTTCTTTTTTGCCAAAGATAATAATAGTGTTGAATATTGGGATGGTCAGTAATCTGTCAATTCTGTAACAATATCGCACCGGGTGCGATTGTGTTCAAATACATGCCTAGGGTTGAGATACAGCAACTTTTTTTGGGAAATATTTTCGCTTTCGCTTATGTTGGCATTTCTGGAGTGAAAGAGAAACACATATTCGAAAATACGGCATCTGTAAATGAAACGCCTATTTGAGATAGAAATAAAGAAAGAAATAGACGAAAGGATAAATAGAATAATTTCACCAAATTCTGTGGACCAAATGATCTTAGGGCTATATTTCACCGGGACACCATGGCGGCGCAACCAGTCGCCGGCTACCAACAAAATGTATACAGCTTTGCGCAACCAAACGGACACCAGGTGAGTAACTCTCTATAGAGCTGTATACATTTTGTTGGTAGCCGGNTCAATCATGGTATACCTACATAAATATTAATAATTCGTCCTAATAAATAAGTAGGTAATTAGTAATTATTTTTCTACGTTTTAGTGTAGATTTTTTTTCATTGAATGAATTTAAATCGTCCGCAGTCTATTCTATGTATTTCTATGAAAAAGCATCCGTTGCTAGCGACCACGTCGTCTGCAAGTTTTTATAAAGAAATACATAGAAAGTAGTGTGTCACAGCGACGCCGATGCTGCTGCTATGTGGAGTCAGCAACGAACTTACCTCTAAAGGGTGGTCTTGCGGCTCAATCCGTCTATCAAGCGTCTCTAATACTTAATTGTATAACTTATAATTAAATAATCAATTAACTTCCTTTCCTAACTAAATCGTAATTTCTAGTAGGTACGTGTAATTGTTTGCTATTGCTTTATCGCAGGCGTTTTTAAACTTCATACTATTTTGTACTGTCAAAATCACTTACCTTCCAGTCGCCGCGCGATACGCACTATTGTAATACATTTTCAAATAATACGAAATAGTCATCAAACCTGAGTTTTATTGGCTCCGCGAATATCAGCGAAGACAGGTGGTCACCCTAACCTGAGCTCCATGAGCACATATTTGTCGCCGGCCCGCAAACCGCAGCAATCCCTCCATTATATGACAGCAATAACCCTTAAATTCTGCCGTAAAAAAGTTTCCAAATATATCGCGGTTTACAGACAGGGAAGGATTTTAAATGTGAGGTACGGGACATGGTACTAAATATAAATATAAATCGGTAACAAAGGGTTGACAAAGGTGACAGAGTCTCTCTTATAGTAACTTCTTCTCAATGCCTTTTTGGAGTATGTATGTGTAAGTATTGTCTTTGAAAAAAGGGAATTAAGAAATAATTTTGAATCGAATTTAAACCCTAAATCAGATCAAAACATAACATAATGAATATATTTAGAGCATTGTTTGATAATAATTCAGACGTATCTCCTAAAATTAATTGCTAAGTAGGTACTAATTTTGTCTGCTCTAAATGCTGATCCAGCATAACTTCAATCTATGCTTAAACACCATAAGTAACCACCATCATTCCACAACTACCCTCTTGTCTGTGACGCGGAATGAGGGCCCTTGAGGCGGCCCTGTGCGCGCGCAGTTGACTTATAACACAGAATACAGAAGGTATACCTAGCTTGAAAGCTTGTGTATGGACAGTCTCATCAGAGTGTACCTGACATAGTGATCTATCAACGCACAAGCCAAACCACTGGACGGATCGAGCTGAAATTTGGCAAGCAAGTAGATGTTTTGACGTAGGCATCCGCTAAGAAAGGATTTTACGAAACTCCACCCCTAAGGGGGTAAAACGGGATCCACGCGTACGAACTCGCGGGCGGCCGCTAGTTTAAAATCAGAGGCCACATTATGAAGGTTGATGTGCTATTCTCGCCTGTACTTAATGTTTCATCCCTCCCTACACTGGGTTGCATGCAGCGTCAGGGCTGTTTCCTCTCAGTATTTTATGCTCACAGTAAGAGCTCATAGAATCATCGTGAACGCAGAAGGGCCACTCGTATAAATCATAATACAAATATTGCTAGAAAGACACAGTTTTTACCGGCCAAGCACGCTGTCAACGTAACAATTGAATTATTCACACGTTACTGCCAATAACTAATTATTTGAAGCGAAACCAGAGCATAACCCATAAAATAGAATCATTATTTCAAAGAAAACGGTTGATTCTGGTTCAAAAATATCTTTCATATTTGAAAGATTCAGAAGAGAAAATTCTGCTGCACTATCCATTCTTTGGCATGCCCGGCTGCCTACAGAGGTACAGTGACGTACGCGAGCGTATGTGAAATTNTTTCAATGAATGTTTAATGGCGACAAGCATAGATTAAAGAGCTACCACAGACATCTCTTTTTTTTTCTTTTTTGCCAAAGATAATAATAGCATGAACATAACTAATTACGGAAACAAGGAATCATGCTACATATTACACCTAATTAAAATGTAATTAATACAATAAATTAGTAATTAATATTAGCAACGCTATTTAGAAAGATAATACGAATGTTTTGTTTTAAAACAACACATAGCTTATATGCATATTATGCGCGGTGAACTATCAACGCACAGTCCAAACCACTGGACGGATCGGGCTGAAATTTGGCATGCAGGTAGATGTTATGACGTAGGCATCCGCTAAGAAAGGATTTTACGAAACTCCACCCCTAAGGGGGTAAAACGGGATCCACGGGAGTCTTTAATAAAATGCTAATAAATAGCTAGTTTAAATTCCCAGTCGCGTTTGCACTTAAAATAGAATAAACTTGATCCTGAACGTAGCCTCGGCCGCCATTTGCAATGCGATAGCGTCCCTGGGGAGCGGCTAGATAAGGTCTTTCAGATCCAGATGTTATTTATAGAAGTCTAAAGGCTATTTGTAAATTAATTTGACATTTCATTCAAAGCCGCAACTCGGGTTGGTATCGATTTTTGGTCTAATGAAGTATTTATGAGTAAAAGGGTTGTATTAACCGATTTGTTTCATAATTACAGAGAACTACCATAACTTCAAAGCCAGTCTAAAAATGCTGTTCGTGCTTTTCAGCTAAATGACGTGTATGCAGGACAAAGACGGCCCTCAAGGATTTCTACAACGACCGGTTCTGTACTGCCCACATCCAGCGACCTTTACTAGATCATCGGTCCACCGAGTCTATAACCGAGTGGGAGAATTGCCTACACTACGTCTTCCGGTCCACGGTCGCTACATAGTTACGATATACAATACCAATCCTTTCTATGTAGTTATGTTTAAGGTTTCTATTTACTTTTAGGTAACTAACAAAACAATATGAAGGATACAGATAAAATTCTTTTATTTTTAATGAACTGTGGCATCTAATGTAATTTGTAATAGGTGTTATTTTCCAGCATATTTTTTAATCTTTTTTTTTTATTTGACAAGAGGCAAACGAGCAGACGCATCACCTGTAGGCCTAAGATGCGCGCCGCGATAAGCGGTTATCACGCCATTTTATCGATTTTGCCCATACATTTTGACGACGATAAAACTTATCACGGCGCGCATCTTAGGCCTACTGATGGTAAGTGATTACCGTCGCCCATAGACACCCGCAGTACCAGGGGCGTTACAGGTGCGTTGCCGGCCTTTAAGGTGAAGATACGCTCTCTTCTCGAACGTTATGTGCCAGAGACTGTACTAAAGAGTATCTGTCTATAAATTATATCTATTTTCTCTGACTACTGCATCAATCAGGCAAAACAAACGGCTCACCGGAATAGGTTTCTCCTTAGATCTTCAATTATAGCACTGACGGCAAGCAAGAAGCCTTAAAAGCACTAGAAATGTATCGATTCCACAAACTAGTTTGTAAAGTTACTTGTTCGTGGATGTAGGGAAAATACAACAGTCAGTCTCAGTAGGGTGCGTTGGGTAATGAAGTTTGAACAAGTGGATCTAATGGGATAAACACCTACTTCGGGAATTAAAGAAAAAATAGAATACATTCTAAGGACTAAAGAATCTTAATTGTGCTTACTTAAGTAATTAGAACTAGGCTAAGTGGGGGTGGCTTTTCAGAACAAACAAGGTAGAGCTCGTTTTGTCCATAGAAATTGACAACGTCACTTATTCAATTGAGGTGTCACAGTAGATTTCTCTTGATGCAAGTGCTCTATGTAGTAAGTATTATTTCTACGAATTGTTGGTTAGGCGGCCTAAACTGATAATAAGTATCAACGAATTACAATATAATATAATATATTGTCTTTTATCTTTTGAATTAAGAACGCTTGGTAAAATAAAATAAAAGTATTCATTGCTTTTCATCATATTTCTTGTCATTAAAACTCCTTGTTTTTGACTGGCTGTTTTCGTTAAACTTTTGTACTCAGTCACAGGAGTCCGGTCACGACTAGTCGGGATGGTTTTAAATCCATTTGAAAATAGACTCTCAAGGCAAAACCTTTAAGTTGTATTTTCATTAACTGTGCCTTTCAAAGTTAGGTTACCTAACTTGAACGCTAGCCCTGAGTGAGTTGGTGAACTTTAAAAATAGGTTTGTTTTGTTTATTTTTGTATTGGGTGGTTGTGCTACATTCCTCTACAGTTCCTTTTGTATTTTGTTTTCTAGTAAAATCGATACTATAGTTCAATTTTATATGTATGTGGTCTGTAAAATATCATTTCTGCTAGCATGTATTCACTTTATTGCTCGCACATGTTATTATAGCAAAAGTACAAAATAGAGAGCTTAATGCCAATTACCAACCCCATTCTTTACCAGATTCTTACATGGGGACTGAATTTCTTGCACTGATCTTCTCAGCACTGGTCCGTATACACATCTGCAGCGGTTCTGCATACTAAAAACAAGAGTGTCAATATCTTGTTGTGGAATACTGTCCCAAGTCCTGTACTATCCCGAAGCAGTGGTAGGGATGAAGTAATATTGGGACGTGTAAAAGCGCTTTTTAAAAGCCTGTTTGCAGAAAATAAATTACTTTTATGACTTTATTCAATTACTACAAATTAGAAATTAAAGCCTGACTCGATTGTAATAAATTTACTGGAATTTGTTATTTCATCATAGCTCATCAAAAGTTACAGAGTTTGATTATCAAATTACGAGGAATATGATCTTTCATTAATTAAAACTTCAATGAAATTTTGTTGTTGTTTATTCGCAATTTAGGAGATGATAATAATTTATTTTAATGTTGTTTATGTATCAAATTGGTAAGTAAAATAATTATTTCCTTATTGAATGTTGGACTTAAAAAAGGCCTCAAGCTGGGCTTCAGTGGTGTTTTGATCAGTGTTTTGTTTTCTGTTTAAAATAAACCACTAATATAAATTATTTCAAAGTAAAAAATAATTATTGTATTGTACCTATTTTAACTAACTTTTATTGTTGTTAAACTAATTTTAATTACAAATAAAATTGTCTGAAAGTCTTAACTATTTTTTAATCAAGTAAAATAGTTCATAACAATAGTAATTGACAAAATATAAAATGAAGACAAATGTAGCTGCTACTTCCTTAAAACAATTATCAAATTAAACACTTTAAACAATAAATAATGTTCAAACCAGATCAATTATATTAGCACGTCAAACCAGCCGATTAGAGAGTGAGCGAATAATAAATATAATGTAATAATACCCGTAACTAAGTGTTGTAACACTTCTGGGGCAATATATTACGTCGCACTTCCGTTTTTATTGTGGCTCTGTAGTAGGGTGGTCCTTATTTTTCGACTTTTGAATTCTCCCCGGGGCACTTTATATACCTCTAAATATGAAATTAGCTTTTTTTGTTTTTTTTTTGGTTAAGATTTAGAGGTCGCTACCAGCTGTCAAAATATTTTCAAAAGCTTTGAAGATCTTAAATCATGGTTTCATAAATGTTTTATTTAAGTGTTTATAACACTTTTTAGGTGCAAATGAACATCGCATAGATAGAATANTCATTTAATGCGTTTGATTCTATTTCTAAAATTTTATAAAGTCTAAGGGCTATATTTCACCGGGACACCATGGCGGCGCAACCAGTCGCCGGCTACCAACAAAATGTATACAGCTTTGCGCAACCAAACGGACACCAGGTGAGTAACTCTCTATAGAGCTGTATACATTTTGTTGGTAGCCGGCGACTGGTTGCGCCGCCATGGTGTCCCGGTGAAATATAGCCCTTAGACTTTATAAAATTTTAGAAATAGAATCAAACGCATTAAATGATTGGTGGTGTCAACACGTCTTTTACTATTCTGTTACATTTCTGACCATCCCAAGTGTTCCGTACCAGCTAGCTATCACTGCACACTCCTCCCTTCTGCCCTCAGAGCTAGCGGGCGTGGCATCGGACTCTGACAGCGAGGCGTCCAGAGGGATGAACGCTCCCCGGGAGGACACCGCCTCCAGGAAGCATGACGTCATCGCCCGGATAGAGAGCTGCTACGTGGAAGACCCCAACCGGGATACGGGAGCGGTGAGTAGAAAAAATGATTGGCATTAACAGGTCATTTAGTCTACACTGCAGGATCACGACTTTCTGTAATGAGGGCTATCGTTTTTATACTTAACAGTTGGCACCTCTGGCGATTGACAGGACCTTACTCTACAGTGGCGCCATCTTGATGAGTGCAAATGCGATAGTCCTCCTACCACTTTAGCGCTCACCAGTTGGTGCCACTGTCTTCGCTACTAGCAAGTGACAGGACCTTAATCTACAGTGGCGCAAACTGGTGAGCGCTAAAACGATAGCCCTTATTCAGCAGTGGCAAATGGAGTCTCACTCGAAAGCATGACGTCATCGCTTAGAGAGCTGCTATATGTCGAGGACCCGAACAGAGATACTTGAGCATCGAGTCATCACCATCAGGTTTTAGGCTCAGTTTTCTTTTTTTATCCACATCGGAGAAGTTCTTTGCCTGCGTCTCTCAAGCGATCCACTTGGAATCCTCAACCATAGAGGAGCTGGAAATCCCACCAAAATGGAGAAGAGAGTTGTCTTTGAAAAACCGATCTTTCCGAACCAAAACAGAACGGAGAGGTGAAGTGCAAATAAAGAAATCTCATTGGTTGTTCAAACACATATCCTCACTTCTTCGACTTGGTGTAGTGGCCTCGGACTCTGACAGCGAGGCGTCCAGAGGGATGAACGCTCCCCGGGAGGACACCGCCTCCAGGAAGCATGACGTCATCGCCCGGATAGAGAGCTGCTACGTGGAAGACCCCAACCGGGATACGGGAGCGGTGAGTAGAAAAATGATTGGCATTAACAGGTCATTTAGTCTGCACTGCAGGATCACGACTTTCTCTAATGAGGGCTATCGTTTTTATACTTAACAGTTGGCACCTCTGGCGATTGACAGGACCTTACTCTACAGTGGCGCCATCTTGATGAGTGTAAATGCGATAGTCCTCCTACCACTTTAGCGCTCACCAGTTGGTGCCACTGTCTTCGCTACTAGCAAGTGACAGGACCTTACTCTACAGTGGCGCTAAAACGATAGCCCTTATTCAGCAGTGGCAAATGGAGTCTCACTCGAAAGCATGACGTCATCGCTTAGAGAGCTGCTATGCCGAAGACCCGAACAGAGATTGAGCATCGAGTCATCACCATCAGGTTTTAGGCCCAGTTTTATTTTTTTATCCACATCAGAGAAGTTCCTTGCCTGGATCTCTCAAGCTCTCTCTCAAGGATTCCAAGTGAATACTTGGAATCCTCAACCATAGAGGAGCTGGAGAGTCCACCAAACCGGAGAAGAGAGTTGTCTTTGAAAAACCGATCTTTCCGAACCAAAACAGAACGGAGAGGTGAAGTGCAAATAAAGAAATCTCATTGGTTGTTCAAACACATATCCTCACTTCTTCGACTTGGTGTAGTGGCCTCGGACTCTGACAGCGAGGCGTCCAGAGGGATGAACGCTCCCCGGGAGGACACCGCCTCCAGGAAGCATGACGTCATCGCCCGGATAGAGAGCTGCTACGTGGAAGACCCCAACCGGGATACGGGAGCGGTGAGTAGAAAAATGATTAGCATTAACAGGTCATTTAGTCTCCACTGCAGGAGCACGACTCTCTCTAATATAAAAGTTGCAAATAGAGGAGCTTCCACTGACCGTATCCAGGTGCTTCTCTAATTTAACAGAGGCAAATGGAGGATTTGTCCTACACTCCCCACGCTGGCCAGACGGGTTGGAGGCCTGATGTTCGCATATTTGTCCCTTAGTCGCCTCTTACGACATCCACGGGAAGAGTGGGGGTGGTAAGACTGTTATAATAAGGTATGATTACTATGCCAGATGTCGCGGGTTCGATACTCGCTGAGTATAAACATTTGCGGGCATAACCATACCAGTTTTATGGTATTCGGTACCCGTAATAAGTTTTGCTTAATTTGGAACTAAGAATGTAGTGTGAAATGTCCAAGGATATTTATTTATAAGTTTTTGTATTTATAGATAATAACAAAAGAGTGCGTAATATAATACCGGAAAAAATACGCGTATACAATGCGTAGTAATCGCTCACACAATCGTTTGACAGATCAGTGAAATCAATAACCGTAAACGTACAAATTGTGACGTTTGAAACTGACATTGACGAATTGTTTGACATTGAAAAATACTGTCTTACGATCGGAAAAAACATGTTTTCCCTTAGACTATTAACACTTAGATGGATAGTTGTAGTGAAACAAGCGCTTCGTCTAAAATGGGGCAAAAATTATGTTGATTTGATGGGGGCTGCGTTTACTTTAACCTGACCTTTTTGACAGACCGCAAATTTTGTTTTACCACCTGTCATCAGCTTTGTACTGGAGCAGTCGAACCTTAACTTCGAGCTCCTCCTATGTTCTTCTGATTAATTTCGTTGCGGGTCCAATGACAGTGTAACTTTCCCCCGGGACAAACTTGACCTTCACTGGTTGGGTTATTGGCGGTCAAGCTGTAGATCCTGGCTACACAAGAGTTGAAGCGGTGGGAACTAGTATCGTAAAATGCATCCAGTGGGGTAAATTCTTTAGTAGAAGAAGTGTCGAATTGATGACTATAATGTTTTTCTTATCCACAACGACGAAGATCTTGGCCTGTATCTCACCTGATGGTAAGTGACGATCAGGCCGAAGGTGGAAGCGAGCTTCACTCGGAATCCTCAACCACAGAGGAACTGACTATCTTACCTCTAACTGCCGGAACACAAGTTACAGACTTAGGTAAGATGGTGTTAGATAGCCAGGCAAACTCAGAACAAAACCGAACAGAAAAATCTGCCCCCACTGGGAATCGAACCCGGGACCTCTGCGTCTGAAGCAGGTGGTCTTACCACTTGACCACAGAGGCGGTTATGTAATGAACTTTCTTCTCATCTTCCAGGCAGGGGAGTTGGTAGAAGAAGTGGCAGAAGAAAACAAGTCCCTACTCTGGTTCCTGCTGAAGCAAGTCCGGCCTGGCATGGACCTCAGCAAAGTGGTCCTACCCACGTTCATACTGGAACCCCGCTCGTTTCTGGACAAACTGTCCGACAATTACTACCATGCGGATATACTGGCGCAGTGAGTATAGTAGTATTTATTTAGCTGATCCGAACCGTGATGTTTTAGTAACTCATCATCATCATCAACAGCCCTTTATAGTCCTCTGCTGGACTATGAGCCTCCTACACCATAGTAGAGGGTTTTGCCATAATCCCCATGCTTAGCAGGCGGGTTGTGGATCGCAGTATAAAAGATCGATGTTTTTCAGAGAGCGTAACTTTTACGGTGGCTTTTTCTGTATATTCAATAGACTGTAATTCTACTTACGTTATACTCGTACCATAAAATCTGATTTTTATGTATAATATTTGGGCAATGTTAGAAGTTGTTTCCACATCAGGCAGACAGTTTTGACAGTTCCAACTCCTTGCCAGACAGTTTTTTTGGGATAGCTGCCAAAGCCACGATGACCCAAACTTCATGATTCACCAACATTCCATCCTATATTGGGAGCATACGCTGACAAACTTTCAGCTTTTATAAAATGACGTAGGTCTGGCGTTCACCAGCTCTTAGTCTAGTACGTACTTCTGCAAGAAAATAAAAACATGAAAATGATGTTGTCATATCTCTAAAATTTTCTCTTTCTCTTCTTCCAGAGCGCAAAACCAAGAAGACCCGTACACAAGGTTCAAGTCAGTTCTCCGGTGGTACCTGTCAGGCTTGTACCGCAAGCCCAAGGGGCTCAAGAAGCCTTACAACCCCGTCCTGGGGGAGACTTTCCGCTGCTGCTGGCGCCACCGCGACGCGGACAGCCGGACATACTACGTGGCGGAGCAGGTGCGCACTAGCCCGGACATTCCGGACACATCCCGGACACTCCGGACACTAGCACGGACACTCCGGACACTAGCACGGACACTCCGGACACTAGCACGGACACTTCGGACACTAGCCCGGACACTCCGGACACTAGCCCGGACACTCCGGACAATAGCACGGACACTCCGGACACTAGCCCGGACACTAGCACGGACACTCCGGACACTAGCGCCGGATACTAGCTCCAGACACTCGCGCCGGACACTCGCGCCGCACGCTAGCTCCGGACACTAGGTGCGGGATACTAGGCGCCACCGCGTTTCCCGAGTTTCCCACTGAAAATCAATTTCGGAATTATTATTATTATTTATTATTATTATTACGCTTTTGACTGCAAAAACAGTCAAAAGTGGTTGAAACTGATGCTCTTGGTCAATTACTTTTGACTGATTTTTCCAGTCAAGTGTTTTTTTTTTTACCGATAAACCATATGCTAGATGAGTGGTTCTTAACCTTTAAGTCACGAGGGACCATGTTACCAAATTTCTGTCTTGTCAGGGACCACATATTTTATTACGATGTCTTCGAGGACCACTTGGAATGCCTCCAGGGACCACTGGTTAAGAACCACTGTGCTAGATCCATTGTAACACAGCTGTTTGTTCACAGGTGTCCCACCACCCACCGGTATCTGCTTTCTACGTGTCCAACCGCAAGGAGGGATACGTCATAGAGGGCAGTCTGCTGGCTAGATCCAAGTTTTACGGTGAGTTAACTGTGTTATATCTTGCTACCACCTACTACAAAACTTAAAGGAGAGAGAGAGAGAGAGTTACAGAGCCTTTACATGTCTCAAAATCTTTTTGCCCTAGCGGCACTTCGAGACAAATATTTGGCAAGTGCTGGCTTTCCAAGGCGAGAGTGAATAGGCACTTACAGGGCAGATATGTACCATCCTAGACTGCATCCCACTTAACATCAGGTGCGATTGTGGTCAAATACCTGCCTTGTTAAGCATAAAAATAAAAAAAGAAGTGCCGCAACAAACTGCCGTGGCATTATCGGCCGTTTGGTGTAGTGGTTCGAAACGGACTCCAATGCCGAGCGGTCCCGGGTTCGATTCCCAGCCGGGCAGAAATAATTGAAATGATGAATTTTAATTTCTGTTACGGGTCTGGGTGTTACTTTGCATAATATGTAATGTATTTAAAAAGTATGTAGTATATCCGTTAATCTAGCGCCCATACCACAAGCATATTAGTTGCTTACTTTGGGGCTAAAGCCTGGTCCGTGAGCACGTAGAATTTTGTCTAAATTATGTTGCTGTCGCGTTCGCACACTCACTGCGCGCGCCCGTCGCACAATCGCGACAGCAATATAATTACGCGCGAGCGATAAGGATGGGTAGCTTGGGGTCATTGGACAAAATTCTACGTGCTCACGGACCAGGCTTTAGCTGGCGCTGTGTGAAATTGTCCAAAGATATTTATATACTCAGTCATCATTGTCTGCCGGTATCTAACCTATCTATGTTTCCCAGGTAACTCAACGTCGGCCATCTTGGAAGGCTGCGCGCGAGTGCACCTACTATCTTGGGGGGAGACTTACGTCACCACCGCGCCCTACGCGCACTGCAAGGGCATCGTCATCGGCACGCTCAGCATGGAGCTGGGAGGCAAGGTAAACTCATCATCATCATCATCATCGTCGTCAGTCGTACCAGGCCTGTTCATCTCCGCGAGTTTACATCGAAAACAAAACACGTACGATGGCCCACCTACAGGATACTATTCGACAAGGCCTCACATACGAGCGAACATTGACTCACGCACGCGTATTCTTGTGTATGATGGAAGAAAATAAAGAAAATGTTGTACTAAATACTGTGCAGTATTTAACTGCCTAAATAATAATAAAAACACAGAATGTACTTTTTTAAGTTGCCTCAAGACACTAAAAGTTAAATAAGTAGTTAATATTATTCATGATAATTCATGCTAAATCATGTATTTCTCTCGCCATTTTTCGCAGTTTGACACCTCACGTCACATCATTTTACCGAAGTCAGCCCTATAGCTTCGGCGCAGTGCCGATCACAGACGCTTGTCAACAAAATGGTGCTTGACTCTTGAGACAAGCTAAATTACACCATATTTTAATGACATTGAGCTTACATTTTTTAAATACCTTCGCGAAGTAAAACTTCTGTGCGTAGTACTTATTATTATTCTGTGGTCGTACCCGGCTTCTATCCTGAGGCCGTATACAGAAAGAAAGCTGGAAACTTATAAGCGCTTACCGGCGCTTGACAGCGCTGGTAACCCGCGCAGGAAAATATATGAACGCGCGCTGATAAGCACTGAACGGCGCCGACAAGTTTCAACACGCGCTGGACGCTGCCATATAAAATGCCATTCAACTTGCTTCCTTTGTGAACGAACGGATCAGCGATGACAAGCGCTGATAAGCGTTTATAAGTTTCTAGCTTTCTTACAGTATACGGCCTGGGGCGGGGCAAGACATACCCGGCTTTTGACCTAGGGCGGGGCAAGTCATACCCGGCTTCTGTCCTAGAGCGGGGCAAGTCATACCCGGCTTCTGGCCTGGGGCGGAACAAGTCATTAAGTCAGGTTTTGCCGATTGGTAGCGGCATGCATCCAGCGCCTTTCTTCTACCTTTATGATGTCGTCGGTACACCTTATGGTTAGACGTCACACGCTACGTTTTCCGGTACGTGACCTCTACACTAGAATCTTGCTGCCCCATCGGCCGTCAGTTCTGCGTGCTATGTGCCCTGCCCATTGCCACTTCAGCTTGCTAATCCGTCGGGCTATGTCAGCGACTTCAGTTCGTTTACGTTTCACTTTTTGTAATAATGCTGAATAATTCTAACCTAACCTTGTTATTAATAAATTTATTTTAATTACAGGTACACGTGGTGTGCGCAGATACTGGTTACCACGCGGACGTTGAATTCAAATTGCGGGTAAGTTTTTTAAACAGTCAAATGGCTAGGGATTTTAAAGTTTGTTGGGTAGGGTTGCCAGGTGTCCGGCTTTAGCCGGACATGTTTGGCTTTTTACGGTCGTGTCCGGCCAAAAATTGTCTTGTCCGGCCTGTCCGGCTTTTGTTAGGCTTTTTATGTGGTTGCCGCACCAGGCGAAAGTCGAGCTACAGAATAATATCAAGCGCACGCATCAGGATGTTGGGCAACGTTGATGATGATAGAATTCACTCGTAAGCTTTGACACTAATTGCACCCCCCTTCCCACCCCCGTGACATGTCCGGCTTTTAGGGTAAAATATCCGGCCAAATAAAGCACAGAGTCCGGCTTTTGTGTTTTAGGACCTGCCAACCCTAGTCGGGTTGTTTCGATTGTATTCTACCTAATTTCGACTGGGCTCTTCCATCTGAGCTACCCTGATAGCTCAGATGGAAGAGCAGTCAGCCGGCAAGCGAAAGGTCGTGGGTTCGATTCCCGCCTTAGGCAATTCGATTTTTCAAGTTATATATAACTAGCTTTTCGCCCGCGTGGAATTTTGTCTGTCACAGAAAAACTTTATCGCGCGCGTCCCTGTTTCAAAAACCGGGATAAAAACTATCCTATGCCCTTTCCCGGGACTCAAACTATATCTATGCCAAATTTCATCAAAGTCGGTTCAGTGGTTTAGGCGTGAAAGCAAGACAGACAGACAGACAGTTACTTTCGCATTTTTATAAATGCGAAATTAGCTAATATTATTATTAGTAAAGCCTGGTCCGTGAGCACGTAGAATCCCGTCCAATGACCCCAAGCTACCCATCCTTATCGCTCGCGCGTAATTATATTGCTGTCGCGACTGTGCGACGCGCGCCCGCAGTGAGTGTGCGAGCGCGACAGCAACATGATTACGTGCGAGCGACAAGGATGGGCAGCTTGGGGTCATTGGACGGGATTCTACGTGCTCACGGACCAGGCTTTATGGATTTTGATTGTATTCTAACACCAATATTTCAATCCACAGTCGTTCCTAGGCGGCTCAGACCAGACCAACGCCATATCTGGCCGCATAAAGAAGGGGAAAGACACCATAGCCACCATAGAAGGCTACTGGGACGGCAAGATCGACATCAAAGACAAGAGGACTGGGGTGAGTTATTACAGCAAAACAGAAAATTAAAAAATAATTTTGGTTCTATACGAGGGCATAAGGTTTTGTGAGCGGCCTCAACTTTCGATGAACGATTTATACTCGTACGAGGGCATTAATAGAGTTCAAATTGCACTGATGAAAGCATTAGCTATATTTTTTTTACAATTATTGTATTGTAATTATTTACGAGGCTAGTTGTCATGAATTTGTACTCTATTGGTGTCGTCTTACCTACAGAACCTTTATGCCCTCGTATAGGTCGTTCAACAAAGGTTGAGGCACACAGGCACACTTACACTAGTGTAATATTTGAATAGATCAAAAAATTATAAAAATGAATTTTGAACCTTATTATCAAGCAGCAAGGGTTATGTATTGATTGGGTAGTTGACAAAAGCAGTAGGGTAGTTGACACTGCCATGATTATAACACCTACAAAGTTCATAAAATAGGGCAAGTGACACACTTTATCTCTTAAAACGGTAAGAGCTATGGGAAAGGCTGTGATGTCACTTTTCATCAACTCATTTCACTATTTATTGATTTCAAAACTACTTAATTTTTTTTAATGTAATATTGTCCTTGGCCATTTTACACCGTCTCTAGTCCCAAACAAAGCAGAGCTTTTAGTATGGGTACTAGACAACGGATAAATCCTATAAAATGTTTTGTTTATATTATTTCTACAGGAAGAAAGCAACCTCCTAGACGTGGCCTTGCTAAAGGAGCAGCGGATGACGCGGTACCTCATGAAGCTCGACAGCCAGCAAGAATATGAGTCGCAGCGGCTCTGGGTCAAAGTGTCAGAGGCTATTGCCAATGATGACCAGGTCAGTTCATTCATTCGTTCATTCATTCATTTACATACCATAAGTCAGTTCATTAATTTGTTTTAGATCAGTTGAATCAGTTCATACTTCAATTATTTATTTGAATTTAACATACATTCGTTCGTTTATTCACGTGTTTAGATCACTTACAGTCTATCCAATATAGCTTGATTAGAATGACAGCTGTCAAACGAATGTGACTAGTGCTGGGTATGTTTCGTACGGTTCACATAGATGTATCGATAAGTTTTCGAAAAAATTATATAAAAAAAATGCACCCAATTTTTCTTCATATCTTTATTCATAAATATGACAATTAAAATGTATATTTTTAAAGACAGTAAAATTTAAAATTTATCGTCATCAGTGTTCTTCAGCGGTTTTTTCTTCTCGCTAGAGGGCGGTGGGAATCTCTTCTAGAGCAACGGTGCTATGAATACCCAAAAAAATACCGGTGATTGATTCCCGATGTGATGATTATTTAAGAATGAAACGTTTTTTGGTTTTTAATAGTAAACATTTAGAAAAACGTATAACTTGACGTAAATATGAAAAAAAATTGTTAGAAAAAAAAATAGTTAAATATGTTAAAAAATTAGTTTTAATTTAAAATGACATTTGTCGATATGTCCCAACACTAACATTTTTGTAACTCGAGATAACCTTGTAGAGACGTCGTTAATAATCTAGCTGGATTTTTATAATTTCGAATTACTACTTATTGGTGTAATTTAAAGCTGCATTTACACGAAATTAACAAACAATATTTTCGACGACCTCAGTCTGACCTCAGACGTGAATTATTTCACGTCCGTCAATATTTAGCTCTCATTGATCGCTACTACAAAGTTATGTCGTTACTTTTGATGGCAGCTGTCATTCTAATCAAGCTATATTAGATAGACTATAGTTCCTTCATTCGTTTATGTCAAGGTATCGGTCGTTCTTTGTTACGCAGGCATTATTTTGAAGCAGTCGGTATTTTAGATTTTGTAACTGTTTTACGATATGAATAAGGTTTATTTGAGGACCAGAATCACCCTCTTTCGATTCGTACGGGATTTTTTCAAACTGCAAAGAGTTTGTGCCGTATACACACATAAGTTTTCTATGTATTAACATCTATTTAAATAAGTTGTCATGTAAATTGAGTTAGTGTAATACGATTGATCGGAACAATAAACATCGTTCAAACCACAAGTACTGTGTCGTCTCTCATTAATTACACTCACCCCGCGCATACACGCGCACAAGTTTCATGATGACTCATTCGTTCATTCTCAACTCACTCACTCATTCGTTCTCTCCACAGATCGCAGCGACAGAACAGAAGACGATAATAGAGGAAGCGCAAAGAGCGCGCGCCAGGAATCTGGTGACGCCATGGGTGCCAAGATTCTTCCATAAGGAGTTGCATGTACAGCCACCTGACGGTAAATATCTAAATATAACTCAAAGCTGACTGACTGACTGACATAGTGATCTATCAACGCACAGCCCAAACCACTGGACGGATCGGGCTGAAATTCGGCATGCAGGTAGATGTTATGACGTAGGCATCCGCTAAGAAAATATTTTACGAAACTCCACCCCTAAAGGGGTAAAACGGGATCCACGCGTACGAAGTCGCGGGCGGTCGCTAGTCCTACTATATTTTTCTACTATAGGTCATTCAACGAGAGTTGGGGCCATAAATAAACACGCAAAGGTGCGGATTCGTGAGGCCTAAGCTGAGCTTTGCAATAGGTTTTTAACACCACCAATCAATTGATGTACTTTTTAAAACTGTCAAAACGAGACTTCCATAGATTTTGTATGGCAATACTAGCCTGTGACGTCACTATTGAGTTGACACCAAACTACTTTTATCAATTACAATGCAACGAAAAATCCTAATTTACAATTAATTTGATATAAATTAAGTTTTTAACACCAGAATGAAGTGAGTTTTAAAAAAAGTCGTGATTTCGAATTATTGGGGAATAGTGTCAAATATTCTATTGATTAGTGGTGTCAAAAAGTTTATAGTCTGGTCGCTGAGCACGTAGAATTTTGTCCAATGACCCCAAGCTACCCATCCTTATCGCTCGCGCGTAATTATATTGCTGTCGCGACTGTGCGACGGGCGCCCGCAGTGAGCGTGCGAGCGCGACAGCAATATAATTACTCGCGAGCGATAAGGATGGGTAGCTTGGGGTCATTGGACAAAATTCTACGTGCTCGGAGACCGGGCTTTAGTTTGTCGACGAGCGACGTATACCTTTGAGTGATTTTTTTTAAGTTTGTCAAAGGCTTTATTTTAATTGTTGTACTGATATTTTGCAGGTATCATTGACCAGGGGTGGAGATACAATCACGTGAACACTAGGTAATTATCTATACTAAATATTATAAACGGGACTATTCCCACCTCTCGTTCCCACCGCTGCAACTCCTGTGTAGCCAGGATCTACAGCTTGACCGCCAATAACACAACCAGTGACGGTCAAGTTTGTCCCGGGGGAAAGTTAAACATTGGACCCGCAGCCAAATTAATCAGAGGAGTTAGAAGTTAAGGTTTGACTTCCAGTGCAAAGCTGATGACAGATTTAATATACTCTAATTTTGTCGGCCGGTTGGTGTAGTGGTTCAGAACGGACTACTGTACCGAGAGGTCTCGAGTTCGATTCTCGGCCGGGCAGAAATTGAAATGATGAATTTTAATTTCTGTAACGGGATTGGGTGTTACTTACTATGTATAATATCTATGTATGTATATTGTATTTACAAAAAAAAGTATTTAAGTATGTTTATATCCGTTGTCTAGTACCCATAGCAGGCCTGTTCATCTCCGCGAGTTTACATCGAAAACAAAACACGCACAATGGCCCACCTACAGGATACTATTCGACAAGGCCTCACATACGAGCGAACATTGACTCACGCACGCGTATTCTTGTGTATGATGGAAGAAAATAAAGAAAATGGTGTACNAGTTTAATTCTAACCTACAATTTTTTTTTGTTTCGCAAATGCTATACGTAAACAAACATTAGTTAAGTAGTTAGTAATAACTATAGTGCATTTCATGGTGATAATATTATGGATTCAGAGTTTCAAAGTTCATTTTAGTATTTATCACCAAGGTATCCAAGTGGCAAGTACATTAGATACTAACTTACGTACTACCAATTTTGTTTTGAGAAATTATTAAGGTAAAAGACCCGACCATGGAACGGGTTATGTACATAGATGTAGATGAATATTGCGAGTACTTAAAAAAAATCAGACTTTAAATCCTTCTTTTTCTTTTTAATACATAATTTGATACCTTTTAGAGTAAAAAGGCTATATACCTTTATAAGTTCAATTTTAATGCAATTTAAAGAGAAAACGATAAAGACTGACTGATTATAATAACGTTTTCTTTATTTTTCCCTCAAAATATGATTCCAGAGATTTCCTGGGCCCATAACCTGTTAATTGGTAGGTTTTGATGGAACATATCAATGAAATTGAGATTTTCTGATGCACATTTATTGCAAGTAAGAACACTGTTCCTAGACCACAGTAATAGACAAACTTTTTTTTTTTTATTACATAGACAATATTTTATTGCTCTATGACCAAACCATTCATCAACATACAGCCAAGAGCAATATTCTAAATAAAATTATTATATACTTAACAGAGTCTGTATTGGTTTTTGATTTAGACGCAGTACAGTGCGAGCGCGCCGCAATGAGCGTCATACTGGCTATCGACATTTGGCTACTGTATAAAAATTATTTGTTCGAAAATAACTGAAACGTTAATATTGTTGCATGCATACTCTTAAACAATTATAATTTTGACTCGGCGAACTTCGTACCGTCTAACAGACAATGATTGTTGCATGCATTGAGATGGTGCGTATTACGTCGCGGACTACCCACATCTTATTGAATAATACGCTAAAAACATTATTCTTCTTTTTTAGGTAGTTGGCTAGCTACCTCTATATCAAATTTGATCAAAATCTGCCCAGCCGTTCTTGACTTATAAATCGTGTAACTAACACGACTTTGTTTTATGTATAAAATAAAGAACGGCTGAACAGATTTTAATGAAATTTGGCATGGAGATAGCTGGAACCCTGGACTAACATATCCCGAATTCCCGACTACCCAAAAAGAAGGGTAATGTTTTAAGAGTATTATCTAATAAGTTGTGGGTGGTCTGCGACGTAATACCATCTCAATGCCAACAATCATTGTTTTTAGGCGGTACAAAGTTCGCCGAGTCAAAATTATAATTATTTAAGAGTATGCATGCAACAATATTAACGTTTGAGTTATTTTCGAACAAATAATTTTTATAGAGTCGCCAAATGTCGATAGCCAGTATGACGCTCATTGCGGCGCGCTCTCACTGTACTGCGTCTAAATTAAAAACCAATACAGACTCCATTCTACAACTTTACACACGTTATTTATAAACTACTAGTTATATTTTAAAACAAAAATTAAAAATTAAAAAAAACCCGAAGTTTTGTAAAATTCGATTTTAAAACTTTACTTCCGGTTTTCTATGTGAACAAAAACGAAATTTCAAATTTGTAGTAAATAATAAGAAACACAGTTATTTATTCACAAAAGTCCAATAGTTAGTTTATTTTTAATAAAATGTAATAATAGCAGTAATAGCTTCTGAAAAATCTGTTCCTAAAATTTTACCAAATTTTTGAACGCTCATAAAAAATAAACTAAGCTTCATAAAAAAAAATAATGATGCACATCCATTCAGGTCATATAGCAGTACATTTAATCCAAATATGAACAAAATCCAAAACCTGACATGAGGTAAATAAGTAGTTAATATTATTCATGATAATTCATGCTAAATCATGTATTTCCTCCGCCATTTTCCGCAGTTTGGCACCTCACGTCACATCATTTTACCGAAGTCAGCCCTATAGCTTCGGCGCAGTGCCGATCACTGACGTTTGTCAACAAAATGGTGCTTGACTCTTGAGACAGGCTAAATTACACCATATTGTTAATGACATTGAGCATACATTTTTTTAAATACCTTCGCGAAGTAAAACTTCTGTACGTAGTACTTATTATTATTCTGTGCCCATAGTCCCAAGTCCGTAGTAGTAGTCCGTAGTCCCAAACTAAACAATGTTTGTTGTTTAGTTTGGGACTAGAGGCGCTGTGTAAAATGTCCAAGGATATTTTATTATTATTTATAATACTTTTCTTCCAGCCCATGGCAATCAGACGAGGTGATAGAGTACGAGGACGAGTTCGTGATCGGCTCCCTACGGGGCCCCGGGCACGGCAGGGCCCCCGTGTCGGCGGGGCCCCGAGAAATATCCCGTCGGGCTTCCGACTCCGATAGCCGGGACGAACTAGCCAAGCGGTCCAGCAAAAGTACCACGTGAGTTGAGTTTTCATAAGGGTATTGAGATTTCGTAGGATATCTACGGGGTTAAATGGCGCATTGGCTCTGCCGTCGCTTCGCACGCGTGAGGACCCAAGATCAAATCACATCAATATTACAAAAAATGGAAAATTGTTATCATAATAATTAATTTCTTTGGTCTAACAAAACTTACCAAAAAATGAAAATAAAATAGAGAGAGCAAAATGAGACAGTATGGAAGAAGGAAATACCTGCTTCGCCCAGGGTTGCCATGTCCAAAATCACAAAAGCCGGACTTTGTGCTTCATTTGGCCGGACATTTTACCCTAAAAGCCGGACATGTGACGGGGTAGGGGGGGTGCAATTAGTGCCGGTGCCGGACAAGGCAATATTTGGCCGGACAAGTCCCTAAAAAGCCAAACATGTTCGGCTAAAGCCGGACGCCTGGCAACCCTAGCTTCGCCTGTGAGTAATATTTAAGGTTTCTCATAGGTCGTTCGAATGACAATAAATCTCCTGCAAATCTATCCCAGTGGTGAGGAATCTAAGCCAGAAAAGATACACTATAGTCTGGTCCGTGAGCACGTAGAATTTTGTCCAATGACCCCAAGCTACCCATCCTTATCGCTCGCGCGTAATTATGTTGCTATCACGCTCGCACACTCACTGCGGGCGTCCGGCGGAGTTTGACAGATTTTTGACGTTTGTTAAAGTCAAAGTAAGATGGTGCAAGCCAGCCTTCGTAAAAATACATCCAAAAACCTCACTTATCAACCTTTTTGTCCACAGGCGTACCCTCAAACAAACTCTATACTCCATCGACACAGCCCTACGAGATCACACGCACGCGATAGAGCGCTTGCAAAAAACCGTAGAGTCCCTCAACGAAGGACACAGAGCGACCGCCTTCCGCCCACAAAACGTGGGCAGGATACCCACTACGACCCACTCGTGGGACCTATTCGGGGGATTTGTACTAGCTATAGTACTTCAAGCGCTGTTAAACTGGCTGTTCTATCACAAAGACTGAGTTCCGGTGAGCTGGTTCTATTTTTACTGTTAAATTTCACTGTCTTTGGATTTGGAACGGTTTTGTCTTTGGATGTTTTGTTCTCTTTGGTCACTCGAGTCGAATTCGCATGTGTGTCAAGATGTTTGCAAATATGTTTTTGAAAATATATTTGTGAGAGGCGATTATTTGTATTGCTAATAAAAAAAAAATCATGTAAAGTGATTTCCCATTATTTACAAAGAATAATACTTTCCAAAAACTTTATCACAAACTTGTCTGTACACATCTTGACACAGTAAGTCTGCAGTCAAATGACGCGTGCTTATTTTTATGTTGCCTTCACACAAAAATAAAGACACATTTTGACGTGTCACAATAGTTAATATGACACTTTGTTGACTCGAATACAGTGTGAAATGGATTTTATTACCCGACTGCGCTTAAAAGAGGGTTATGTTTTAAAGGTAAAATCTTATACGACTAAAAAGAGCTATTACAGCCAAATACGAAACCGTTTTAAATGTATACGTCCACATACATTTTTCCATTCACGATCAATGAATTTTTATGGCAATTTGAAGTGAAAAGTGTGACTTTTTAGACTAATAATATCTCAGGTCTATTCGTTATTCTAGCGGTTATTCTAGCGCATAACCCAGTTAGGCCCAGAACAGACGGTGAAACGCAACTGCAACGAAACTGCAACTGCTAGTTACTTTTGAGTTGCATCTAAGTTTCTGCCATAGCGTCCGTTGAGAGACCACACATGACGCGACCAGTTTGAAACTTTCAGTTTCAGTTTCATTCATAAGAATCATCAGAAAGTTGCAGTCTCGTTGCAGTTGCGTTTCACCGTCTGTTCTGGGCCTTAGTGTCTGAGGTATGAGAGTGGCACGGTCAGATTTTTATTACGTCAAAATTAAATGTCAGCGAGACTTCGGATTTGTGTATGTTCTGTCACGTCATTATTATGTCAAAATTACCAATCCCGTCCGCTCCCATACCTCAAGCACTGGCTGAGTTAACCACTAGACTTATACTACAAACATGTTCATGAACAAAATGTACAGTTTTGAAGCTGTTAATTGTATCTATAAAAGAGATGGTACATTATTTTTTTACTGTTTGAAGATGGTTTTAGACACTAGAACAGTATTTTTCAACCTTTTTCGGCGACCCCCCGACCGTTCGCTTTTTTTTTCATGCATATTATAATGTTACAAAGATGTTGTAGGGACCGAATACTTCAACCTATACAAGATTTTAGCATAATTAGATTTCGAATAAATCTGTCGTTATAAGATTTTTTTACTGAGTTAGTTTTTACGACCTCTCGCGACCCCCCTGTAGAGGCTTCGCGACCCCCCAGTTGCGACCCACAGGTTGAAAAACACTGCACTAGAAAATTAACTAAAAAGTCAACCTTTATACTTCAATAAGTTTTTCTAAAGTGTTAAACACGACTTCCAGCAAAATTATTTCAAGAAAGGTATATCCACAATACACCTTTAACTGTGCTCTTTCTCGTGAAAGAGTTGTTCACAAAATTGAAATAATTTTGCGTACAGTCAGCTTCAAATAGTTCGTGACACCCAAAGTGGCAATAAAGTTGACAACACAACCTTATTCAAATAGACAATTTGACACCATTCCCAAAAAAAAACGCTCCATTCTGGCCTTAATAATTTAATTAATTTTAAATTACCTGTAAATTACGATTTTTGGTCGCATTGTAATTGAAAAAAGTAGTTTAATTGAGTTGACAAAATACTGACGTCACTTGCTTGTAGTGTCATACAAAATCTATGGGAGAATTTTGTTTTGACAGTTTTAAAAAGTTCATCAATTGATTGGTGGTGTCAACACGTCTATTGTAACAAAGACGTGTTTTTGGCTACTTTGGGTGTCATGAACCATTTTAAATTTGAAGCTGACTGCACCTCACATATACCAGTGCAATATTAATACATAGATATACTTACACACTTAAAAAATAAAAATTTGCAACCCTCCAAAGGGAGCACTGAAACACTTAACTATTGACAAAGTTCTTATGAATGTAATATATTTAAAATTGCTTATTTACATTAATTTAATAAGCTGCAATTATAAATGAATCGAAAAATATTATATGGGCTCACCTAGTATGATAATAAATAAATAAATCTATATTAAACTTCCAAGTTATTTATTTATTACTTTGTGTTACTTTTCCTCACATTCTTTACATTTAAATCTAAATTAAATAACTTCGTCCCTTTCACACCTCACACGTTAGACAAAGATAGCACGAGTTAACTTTAAAAGGATTTAAATTGAAAGGATGCGTCTTAATATTTAAATTAACAATATTTTGATCATCAAATTGAGAATAAAATAGCTTATTAACTATTAAATATTATAATATTTGCAATGTACATTTTACTGTGTACGTTAATTTGTAATTTAAAGTAATTGCCATTTGTTCTTGTATTTTTCATTTTATCGCTCGAAAAACAAAAATTGACAGCCTTATTAAACAATTCCATGTTGGCCAAATTAGAGATCCCAAGCATGATTGAAGTGATAAAAAAGCAAAATTGGTTGACAGCTGTCAAGTTGACGACATGTACTGACGGTGATAAAATTAAAAATACAAAACACTTTTTTTTGTTTCGGTACTGTGGGTACATTGACCAAAATTAGTTTAAAATATGTTATAAAATAATGAAGACATATTTTCTTGTTTTTATTTTTGTTGTGGGACTAATGTATGGAATATTTTGAGTTAAAATTTTCTTTTATAATCAAATGATGCTAAATTTCATCATAATTGGTTTAGCTTTTTATAAATGCGTGAAAATGTGGCAAAATGACACAGATATAGTTACTTTGGCATTTATAATACTCGTATTAGTATAAGTTCTAAATAAAGAACAAAATATTTTCTAGTTCTAAATAAAGAACAAACTGTTTTCTAGATTCAAAATGAGTCTTACTACCATACATTTAAGTCCCAAATTACTGCTTTATTTGTCGATATAGTTTTTAAACAATTTTGATAGTAATTAGAAAACGATTGCAAATGAAAATTGAACTATTTTTCTTATTTTAGTTGGTGATGTGAATAGTGATATTAGGTACCTAACCTTAATTCTTAGCAATAAGCACTTTCCCTTTTGATTTCGGTTTAAATAAAAATGACTCCATAGTGACAAAAAATTCATGAAATTATGCACATATTCCCTCGAACCGTTTTCGAGAAATCAAGCGTTGCTACTTGCAAACATTTTTGGCCCACCCTATAGTATATTTTTTAAATTATATCGACAAATATTACGTACCGTTCACTTGCCAGAGCTTTCCTAGTGTTTATGGTTTAGTTAGGCCAATGACGACTTTACAGTATTTATTTCATCATCATCAGCCCTTTACAGTCCACTGCTGGACTATGAGCCTCCTCCACTATAGTGGAGGGTTTTGCCATAATCTCCACGCTTGGCAGGCGGGTTGGAGATCGCAGTTTAAAAGATTGATGTTTTTCAGAGAGCGCTGCTGCCCATTCTCTGTTTGATGTGTAGTCCCTAAGTCGCCTCTTACGACACCCGCGGGAAGCGTAGGGGTTGGTGACAAATGTATTCTACTCTGCCGTCACCACACGGCTAATTTTATTTATTGTCTATGAAAGATCGTACTATCTGATCGAGCTCACTGCGCACCTCGCTGGAATGTGACTATCCGCACAGCTCCCCGCGTTCGCCCCGTCTGTAACAGACTGTCGATGTGACGTCACAGCTGCCAGGTGCGCAGACTCGACCGGGTTGTACTTGTGTCCAAAAGCTGATTTAAACGTATTAAGTAGTTCAGTATTTAACAAAAATTCAACTTAATTTTAAGCGATCAAAATGCATCGTAACTCAATTTTAACTTAATTCCAAACGTCAAGCTCTTGTTTACTATGAAACTGCTTGTCAAAACGTATCAAGTGACAAGCCCCGCCCACCAACTTGACAGAAAAATTAAGTAAAAATTTTGTTATCTACTTAATACGTGTAAATCAGCCTTATGTCCATGCTCCGTATGCAGATTAGTGGTTGCTCAACGAGAGTTGAGGCATCAACACAAGCAAAGATTTGTATCTGTATACGTTGTTTTGCGTAGTAGCACTGACGAATGCTTTCTGTCTCGCTTGCAGACGTTCATTTTCGAGGTTTTAAATCGATGAATAAAAATGGAATAAACTTTTTAATGTAACATTGGAATTAAAAGTACTAATATTAGAACATCTGTTTTTTTTAATTTAAAAAGTATTTTTTTTTGTTTTCGTAAAGTCGTTATTGTAATTAAATTTGGAGTGTATGTCCATTAATGAGTAGCTGACACCATAAATCGTGCTTTTTACCCGACTGCGCCAGAAGAAGGGTTATGTTTTTATAAGCTGCCAAAAAGCGATTCCTTCATATATTGATTTTATAGTCAAACGAATCTTAAACGTCAAGTGGCAAAAATCAGAACTATAACCAGTATTGATAGTAGCGCCTTCCTGTAAAATGTCATAATTATAATGTGACCCATGTGTCTAATGTGGCAAAAATCGGAACTATCCAATATGATAGTAGCGCACTACTATCAATGTCATAGCTGGGACGGTTCAGTGTTGGACAGCTATTTTTTACCATAGATTCGGCACAATTTACATCAACAAAAATTATTGAAATTGAGCAAACTTGCAACCAATAGTAGAAATAGGTGTTAATAACGCTATCTAACATTGCCCTGTCAAATTGTCGTAAACGACATTGCTATAGTCTGGTCCGTGAGCACGTAGAATTTTGTCCAATGACCCCTAGCTACCCATCCTTATCGCTCGCGTGTAATTATGTTGCTATCGCGCTCGCACACTCACTGCGCGTGCCAGTCGCACAGACGCGACAGCAATATAATTACGCGCGAGCGATAAGGATGGGTAGCTAGGGGTCATTGGACAAAATTCTACGTGCTCACGGACCGGTCTTTACAATGGTGGGAAATTATACCCTTCTTTGTTTTGAGCCAAAATTAACCTTTGACTTAAAATAAGATTTTTTAAGACAAATGCAATTGACTTTTCGGTTGCTGGTGTCAACTACTCCATTTAGAAGAAAGAAACATGTTTCTTTCTTTCTATTTATGTAGTTTAGCCTAAACTGAGCTTGGTATAATAATTTTGATGTTAAATATTTTGTAACGGTTGATTGACTTGTAAGAATCGGGGCCGGAATTACAGTATAATGTGTAGATTTTTATATACATAGAGTGCTTAAGAATATAATCTAGCTTGCCTGTACAAAAAAGTTGAGAAAATGTTTGTAAGTATTCAAGAATTCATGAAAAAATTGTCTATCGATTGTAAAAAATGTTAAATAACCCATTTAAAATGTAAAAAACGAATTATACTGTAATTCTGAGTACTCCACTCATTCCATAGGTTAACTTAGTACGTCCTAATTTCGTGTGTTTTGATTAGTGTGAGTAGATTTTTACATGACGTATTGAAACCTTTTTCGTGGTTACGATGGAATTGATTCCTGTGTGCGGCTTGAAAAAAAAAAACAAAGCGGTGACATTAAATTTGGCGGGAAATGTGACGCGTCCCCAATGTTGCCAACATAAAAAATAATGCTTCCATTTCGGAATCTCGAAGGTATTTTTGTGAAATCTTTATGCATGAATTCCGGGGACTTTGAAGGTGTGGCCATTCTATTATAAGTATTATTCCCATTTACTGTAGATAATTATACTTTGATTACTGTATAATAAATTAAAGTATCTGTCATCGCCTCCTATATAAAATCTAAAGGAAGTTCACTAAATAACTTTTGTAAGTGACTACATAGCGTGAACTTGCCATAATGATATATTTGTATTGATTATGTAATTAAATATTTCAAGCATTTAGATAATTCTTAGATTGTTGATATTTTGTTGTTTTATCCAGTGAATTATATTTTTTTCCAGATTAATGTTTTGTTTTATTTAACTTCTATAATTAACTCACTAATATCGGCACAGTGCATCAACTCCTTAACCTTAGCCTTGTAAGAAATAAATTTAAATAAGTTTGATAAGGTGAGCATAAACTAAGAGCATTTTACTTGTAACAGAACATCAGATTTGATGGGAAATCCTTTGGAGGCCTTTGTCCAGCTGTGGGCGATTAGGCTAAAAACGACGAACGAAAGGATATTTATGAAAATATTTATTTAAAAAATTACGGTCGAATAGCAAAATATGGGTATCGACCTTGAGGTCCGTTGAACCAATAGTACCCCAAGTTTTGGATGTCTTCTGGTTCCCAATGGAACCTTTTGGGTAAGAAGTGCTGTATTCTTCTTCTAGCATCTTCTTCAGAGCTGGGACTCACTAACCTGGTGCCTTGGAGGTAATATTCTTTCTTTACCGGTTTTTTATTTGCCGGTTTTTTGTACGGATTTGTATTTATCGGTTTTTTCCTCGGTGTTTTGTACGGTTTTTCATATTCGTCATCGGATGAGTCATCACTATCTTCCGGATTTTTGTGCGGCTCTACATTAGGTCTTTTCGGTTCTTTATACTGATTTTTATGTGGCATTACGTAAGGCTTTTTATATGTTTTTGCGTTTGGCTTTTTATAAGGTTTTTTGTATTCAACTGAAGAATCATCACTATCGTCATCACTCTCTTTTTCTTTAGATAAAATGTTTTCTATCACTTGAAACCTTTTAGGTTTTTTATAATAACTTTGCTTCTGTATCTCGATCGATTCATCAGAGTCGGTGTCGGAGGAATCTGAAGCTCTGTATATTATGTTTGTATTTCTTCGTTTGGCTTTCAAATTACGATTTTTCTTTTTCATTCTCAAATCTCCAATATCAATATAATCGGTTGAAAATCTATCTTTTAAATCACTCCTCTCAGACTTTTGGTTCAAACCTACAGCTCTTGTAAAATCCATGAATGGGTCTTTCAAATCGATCAATAGCTGTGGTTTTTTCTGACTCAGTTTCTTCATTTCTTTTTTCGCTTTAAGTTTTTTTAAACACAATATCCTTTGCTCCTTCGTCCCGTATATACTACCAAAGAGGCGCGCGCACTGGTTTTCAATCGTTTCATGTTCAGATTTTTGTTGGCTTTTGTCTATAATTTTTAAGAGGTCCAAAATTGTCTGTCTAGGGTCAGACCTCTGAGGTTTGGTGAATGGTTGAGCAATCGGAGGAACGACGTTTATAATGTGTCTGCTGATGGGATTGTAGTAAAACCAAAATAATTTTGCTTCCAATAGCGGCAGTGTGGCTGAAAAAAAAGGTCACTTACTTAGTCTCCAATTGCAGGAGCACTACCCTCTAATTTACCAGAGGCAAATGGAGGATTTGGCCTGCAGTCACCACGCTGGCAAGATAGGTTTGGAAGGAATGCACATAATATCTTATTATTTTGTAAAAGAAAATCGCATAAAAATATTAAGTCCAGTTTTGAGGGAACACGTACTTAGTGCTGGATCCCCCAAAACTGGACTGTACTGTGAACACCATGTGTGTTTGAAATTCAAATTACAAATTTTAAAGGATTTTTTTTTGTGATACTGCAAACTAGATATTCGTTTGAAGCCAGAAAAAATATTTCTACAGGGTGGAAACGATAAGTGATCTCACTCGATTATTTCTAAACTATACAAGATATCGAAAATCTGGTTACTGGTCCTGAAAGTGCTTCACGAGCTCTTTCAAACGGTACCAATAACAGGTTACAGAATAAACGGGATCTATCCGAAAATTCAATGTTTCCAGCTTCCATATTAAATGTATGCCAACCACGCAATATTAGAAGTGTATTTTTTTTAAACTTTAAATAAGTAAAATCGTAAATTGCATTCTTATTTAAAATTATTTATGGAAAATTAGTTTTAGGCATTACTTGCTATAAAGTTTGCTATAATATTATCAAGAGATAAGTACCATTAGGTATCTGTGATATTACTTAATGTATGGAAGATAAAAACATTGAATTTTTAGATAGATCCAGTTTATTCTGTAACTTAATATCGATACCATAGGATAGAGCTCGTGAAGCACTTTTAGGATCAGTAACCAGTTTCACGATATCTTTTGCAGTTTTTAATATTATGGGGCTGTACCAAATGTATGGAAGCCGGAAACATTGAATTTTCGGATAGATCCAATTTATTCTTTAACCTATTATTGGTACCGTTTGATAGAGCTCATGAAGCACTTTCAGGATCAGTAACTAGTTTTTTGATATCTTGTATAGTTTAGAAATAATCGAATGAGATCACTTATCGTTTCCACCCTGTATAGGTCCCTATTTATAATACTTACCGAGAAAAATAAGACAAGTTAAAAAAATACTTTTAAACTTAATTTCTACCATTATTGATTTATTATTATTTGTTATTTAAATCACAATATGTAAGCATGATCATTTTTATTCAACCAAGTTTAGTTAATAAAGTTTTATGACATTTTGTTTGCCTCGTGCAGAATTATTATCATCTACATAAATCTATAAAATATGTAAGTATGTTTGCCTTTGTATATTGAGGTAAAAGAGGTATTTTTTTGGACGTGTGTTCTAAAAACCGGGAAAGTGCGAGTCGGACTCGTATACCGAGGGTCCCGTACTAAGTTGTCCCTGAAAATAAAAAAATCGGGCAAAAAGCTCAGCAAAATAACGTTTATCGTTTTAACACGTTCAGTGCCACGACTTGCCAGTTTTTGCAAATATTTCCAAAATGCATACGTATTAATTTACTGCTCAAAATTATAATTTAGACTATTTCTACTACAGGGGTGGCGAACTGGCGAACCTTAATTTTTTTACCAACTTTTTATGTATCAACGTGCCTAAATAACACAATGAGGGGTATCGAACAAGTGGCGCCACTGGCGTATGACGGACCTTACTCTACCTACTTCTGTAAAAGTGCGTTTTAAGAGCCTACTTGCAAAAATAAAATGAGTTTTGTACAGTGCCATTAACTGATGAGGGCAAAGACAATAGGCCTAGAATTCAAAATATTTCCATTTTAATTTATAGTGAATTTTGAGATTTGTGGCGGCGCGGCCCGCGTGCCCTAAGGTAAATATTGTGGTGCGTGCTGCGTGCCATATCCTACTGAACTATTCCTATAGTTCATAAGTGCCAAAATGCTGGTCAAAATTGAATAAATATTTTTGATTGGGTTTGTTTTGGTTATCCAAATTGAAGAAAAAGCAAAACCACAGCACAAACTAGTGTAGTATTAAGTACTTATTCACGCTTGAAAACCCATTGTAATGGGGCTTGTCCACTCCATGTACTATTAATTGAAAACATGATTAAACATACTATTTAATAAAGCCATTTCATTACCCTGTTCATAGCTTGTATGGGACGCTGAAAACAGTAAATAACTTAATTTTAATAGACTGGAAGATTTTTTTTTTAAATATTATTATTACTTAGTAACTAGCGGCCGCCTGCGACTTCGCACGCGTGGATCCAGTTTTACCCCCTTAGGGGTGGAGTTTCGTAAAATCCTTTCTTAGCGGATGCATACGTCATAACATCTACCTGCATGCCAAATTTCAGCCCGATCCGTCCAGTAGTTGGGGATGTGCGTTGATAGATCACTATGTCAGTCAGTCAGTCAGTAGACCTTTGAGTTATTATATTTAGATTTGTTATTAAATTACTAATAGTCCTGTTAGCCCCTCGTACTAAGTTAAAATGCTTGTGTCACGAGTGGGCTCACCACAATAGTCGAGCGGCGGCGAGGACCGAACCCGCGTTACCGGATCACGAGTCGGCCAGTCCGACCCCTTCACCGTTCGGTTAAATCGTGGCTTCATTGGGGGAGGCCTATGTTCAGCAGTGGACGTCCTGTGGCTGAAGTGATGATGATGATAATAGACTGGAATACCTAACTTACTTGGGTCAGCCTGTAGATACGAAGAATTTGCTCTCTACGACTAAGTACTGTCAGTTTTTTGATCCTAGACATGCTTTACTGGTAAATCTACAGGTCTAGTGCCTGATTAAAAAGGCGCCCACTGATAATCACGCCCGTATTCACAAACAATGCTTGCTTAAGTGAAGCAGCAAATCGGACGCACAGCGTTGAATAGAGCTCTGTGATTGGTTCGTGTGTCACCCTTTGCATCCACGTGCACTGTGAGACCCGCGTTCCTTAGATCACGAATCCGCCAGGCCCACCCCTTCATTGTAAATGTTTGGACCAAAAATTAACAATTTATCTAAGTAGGTATAAAAAGAAGTAGGAAAATGTTAATAAAATACGTGAATACATTCGGAAAGTTTATTACAAAAGCAGATACAAAATCTTTTACACTTAGAGATACACAGTTCTGCTAAGTCTCACATAATAACTATGTACAAATGAAATCTAAGTATTATGTACTTATACAAAATAAATAAATGAAGGTTTGTATATTCACTTTGCGAAATAAACATACAGGATGTTATCTTGTAAATAACTTTTTTAGTTATACTAGCGTCACGCCCCGGCTTCGCACGGGTAGATATAGGTTTTTAACAAAAAATAAGAACATTTTATAATGGGAAAATGTTTTTTCTTCTACTTTCTAGTTTCGTCAATTTCCCAATCTTATTAGACATAAATGTTACAACAAATCAAATATCATGGAAATCGGTTTTCGAGTTAAGTTTTCTAAAAATCCCGACTTTGTTTTTTTTTTTAAGATTTAATGTAAGATAGACACTTTTTAATCTACTTACAATATAAAACATTTACAAAATAACACCCTGTATAGATAAAATAAGCAACATTTTCAGATTTTCAACCAAAATATTTCACTGGCTATGTTATTGAAAAATCTTAATTTTAAAGTAAGTAGCTCTTGCAACTCACGAAGGCGAGTGAGCTTTACTTGTGTGTGTACGTGTATATGCACATAACGATAGTGTAATGTCTATCAATACTTTTGGAAATGAACAGTAGCGAGCCACCACACATGTAAAGCTCACTCGCCTTCGTGAATTGCAACAACTATACAGAAAAACAAAGATCTACAACCCGGTCTGTGAGCACGTAGAATTTTGTCCAATGACCCCAAGCTACCCATCCTTATCGCTCGCGCATAATTATATTGCTGTCGCGACTGTGCGACGGGCGCCCGCAGTGAGTGTGCGAGCGACAGCAACATAATTCCGCGCGATCGGTAAGGGGATGGGTAGCTTGGGGTCATTGGACAAAATTCTACATGCTCGCAGACCAGACTACAGAAAAACAAAGTTCTAGAATGTTTAAACATTGCATTGGTGGCAAAAGGTAGTAGCGGCTCATCAGACTGAGCTGAAGAATAGATCCTATTTGTCTGATCATCCAAGAGTGGGTCAACCTGTTTATTAAAGTTTTGGAAGTAGAGATATTAATGAACTGAATGTAAGAAGATTAGCAGAAGTTTCAGGCACGTACAATTAATAATTGAAATACATCTAATACTAAGTACCGACCATCAAATCTTTATTTCAAACAATTTAGAAATTACAATTACGTACTAAACAATTCTGAAAACATTTCAAACTCATGCACACAATCATAGTTTTTTGTTTTGAATGTTAATTTACAAGCCGGTCGAGTTAACTGCGCACTTGGCGGCCGTGACGTCACATCGCCGCTCTGGTATTCCAACGAGGTGCGCAGTTAACTTGGTCCGATTTTACAAGACTAAAGCCCGGTTTGTGAGCACGTATAATTTTGTCCAATGACCCCAAACTACCCATCCTTATCGCTCGCGCGTAATTATATTGCTGTCGCGACTGTGCGACTGTGCGAGCGCGACAGCCACATAATAATTACGCGCGAGCGATAAGGATGGGTAGCTTGGGGTCATTAGACAAAATTCTACGTGCTCGCAGACAAGGACTATACTAATTGTTTTTCGCTGGTAACTTTTTCCATACCATTTTTTTTTGCATAACTACAACACTCAAACAAGAGATACACAACCAATTTCCTACCGTATTTCTGACTATCATGGTCGGATTTCATTCAAAAACCTACAAAAATCACATGTAAAAAGATTTTATTTGATCTACAAAAATATACAAAAAGATTTCACCCTAAGTTCTCTTGGTCACAAGTAGAAAATTCACTAAACGATATTTTTTTCATTTTTTTTAGACGATTTCAAATGTGTATTTTTTATTAATATTTTTTTAGAAAAAATGTTGAGTACCTAAGTATTTATGTTTTTTTTTACAAATGACTAATACGACTACGATTTTAAGTGAAAAATAAAAGATACGTCCAGAAACCATACTATTCTTTTCGTTTTTCCAAAGATATTGTAAATACTTATTTAAAACTAATCTTTTGTGTAGACTACTTTTTTTTTTCTGAGGTCTTTAAATGGATCTTTGGAACCACGAAAATAGAAATACATTATAAGTACATTTTACTCACAAATAATACAGCTTCTGAATCCGGAACTGTATTGAAAACTTCTAATTGATAAAATAAGCTATAGGCCAAATAATTAAGTAGAATAATTTAAACATTAAATACTATATTATGATGACATTAATGAGTGATAAGGTAACCATTTTTATAATAAAATTTTTCAGTTAAAATCTGCAGAATTTAGCTACATACAGCAGAAACTAGGAATGATTTAAAACAAGTTTAACCAAGACTAGCGGCCGCCCGCGACTTCGTACGCGCGGACCCCGTTTTACCACCTTGGGGGTGGAGTTTCGTAAAATCCGTTCTTGGCGGATGTCTACACCCTATAAAGAACCTACCTGCCAAATGTCAAATTTGCAGGTGTTTAATTTCTGAGATTTCGTGATTAATCAGTGAGTGGTATTTCGCTTTTAAATATTTAGAATGATAGGTAGGTATTTAACAACTACTACAAAATTGTTTATTAAATATTAGGTCACTCCTGGGAAACGAATTCAGGACCATATTCTGCGGATTTTAACTGCTATTAAATATGTATAATAAATATAAATATAATTTGTGCGCAAATAACTGTGAATGCGAATAACCGATATAAATGTTTTAATACTGAATTTAATTGCATATTTAATTTATAATTATGTAAATGTAGTTCTTATTCTATACTAACTATTTTAAATGAAATTTATTGACACCACTTTCATTTATTAAAAATAAATGAATGAAAGGGGACAATGATAATGAAGCGTAGTCAATGATTTTCGGAATCAATTTTCCATAGAATGAAATGGAAAATGAAATCATTAGGTACTTAATTATGAATTATTTTCATCATTTATGATTGTGGTGTCAAAATGCCTATCGAATTGTATGTATAATTTTAGATTCTACCTTTTAATGAGACATAAAACATACATTTTTCATATTTCATTTATTCTAAATGGACAAATAATGGATCGGTATAGTTTTTACATTTATGTCGTAATTAACCTAAAATGAATTTTAAAAATAATAAAACTCTTACATTACCTTTTTCGCCATTGTTTTTAATTTCTAATGTATTTAGATGATGTCAGTCAGAATGAGGGTTTTCGCGATTAAAAATCCGCCAGATGGCGGGACGCGTACGTGGGGTCCGACCATGAAGCTACAGATAAAAATGGAGGCCACACTCTGAATACCTACTTGAAGCACAAACTAAGTATCACTATCTCGCTCTCTGTGGCAGACTCGCTCTTTCTAAATAAACAAAAAATATAAAATTGCTCAAATTCAATGAAACCAATGTAAAATCTTTATTTCTTGACATAGGTATCATTAAAAATGATGAGTTTAATTACTGGTAAAACGTTTTAGGAAGAAATTACTATAAAAAATGTGAAAAATGTTTACAATGATCCAATGTCGGAAATCACGAAATAAACACTTACGCGTGGAATCTTATGTCACTTCCAGGACACCACGTACTACCGCAACCACGCACTACAAAATTTTGCACCAATTCTTGTGATAAAACAATGATTATTTCCTGTAAACAATCTCAAACGAAATTAACTGCTTAATAAACAAAATAGTAAACAACCGCCATGATGGGCCGGATTGGGCCGATGTTGCCACATGGTACCGATTACCCAGGAATTGGGATTGTAATTCCCTGATTCGCCAACACATTAAGCCTAAATGGCCGACAATTTTGTGATTTTTTATTTAACTAGGTAATCTTAGTTTCAAATATTAATTATTTATTTGTTTAACTTCTGATTTGGTTAGTGAATTGGCTATTTCGAAGAATTTACAAGGAGATTTAAATCAGAAGATAGCAATACTACAGTTCACACTAAAAAGAGAGGTAGGGCCGCAGAGAGCGAGATAGATATAAGTAGGTATTTGACTCAAGTTTTTGTTCCAACTCTGCCCTCCATTTTTATCTTTAGCTTCATGGGTCCGACCGCTGCGTGATTGGTGGATTTTGACATATCTGTCAATGTCATGTCAAAAATAACCAATCACGCTGCATCCACGTATCGCCATCTGGCGGATCCTTCAATCGCGAAAACCCTCATTATTTTCGCAAACTAATAATGGTTGGTTAAACCATTTACCTACTTTGTAACTACAGCCCAGTCGAGTTAACTGAGCACCAGGCCAGCCGTGACGTCACATCGCCGCTCTGGTACGGACGGGGCGAACGCGGGGAGGTGTGCAGGGTGAGTGCGAGGGAGTGTCGCATTCCAGCGAAGTGCGCAGTTAGCTCGACTGGTTGTAAATAGCTAATATGGTAGGTATTAAGAAAGTTTCTGAATCGAGATTTTTATTTTGAAAATTATAAGTTGTTGCATCCTGTCACTTTGGCAACTTCATTGTTATCCAACATTCTGTGCATGTCGTGGCAACCTTTAATTAAGGCAACACCCTAGCTTAATTTATTTTTAAGGAAACTGTGAATGTATGGTGTATGTTTTGTTGGTTGTCCTTAAATAAATAAATAAATAACTGAAAAAATCGAACTGCCTAAGGCGGGGGAATTTAACCCACGTTTTTTAGCTTGAGCGTGCTCAATTTCTAAGTAATATTATGTATGAATTTAATGAGAAAACTCTATATTCATAAAGAAAAACCTCAAGTCAGTCGGGCATAAGCAATAAACAAATGACAAGGATGGCTTGAAAATGCTTATGGCTTTTCTAAGATACATTTTGTGTTTGTAAGATGTATACAGTGTTGAAGTAACTTTCAGTAGATAAGGTCATAGCAGACATATCAACTCGGAAAATGATCAACACCGTATGGTCATCGTCTTTCGCGAGCTGTCATCGTCTTTCGCGAGCTGTCATCGTCTTTCGCGAGCTGTCATCGCCTTTGGCGCGCTGTCAACTGCGAGGCGAGGCGTTTACGACGGTGCGGATAAGGCCCAGAACAGACGGTGAAACGCAACTGCAACGAAACTGCAACTGCTAGTTACCTTTGAGTTGCATCTAAGTTTCTGCCATAGCGTCCGTTGAGAGACCACACATGACGCGACCAGTTTGAAACTTTCAGTTTCATTCATCAGAATCATCACAAAGTTGCAATTTCGTTGCAGTTGCGTTTCACCGTCTCTTCTGGGCCTAGTGTGCGTTGCAGTATGGAGTTTCATACAAAGAATACAGACTGCCTCGAGTTGATACGGTTACGATCCCTTTCCGGGTTGGTTACGCTACGTCCTTTACTTGGTTCAATGCTTGTGCACAGCGTTGAAGTACCTTAGCAGGTCTGCGTCGGCTCGGGCCACCCATGCGGAGTTTAAAGCAATCGTGTCGAGGGCGATTTGAGCACCGCGGTACTCGCCGAAGAGCTCTTTGAACTGAGAAAAACAAAATTAAAAGTTTATTGATACACACATATTACTTACAAACAAAGTAGTTAGGTACCTAGGTACATAAAAACAAAAATTAGGATTTATTTGTAGTAAAAAAAGCCTCATCAATACAAAAGTAGCACAGAATACCTAGTAGCAAATTACTTAGTTAGGTTTTCGGACGGTTAGGTTTTCGAGAGTTAGATTTTCGAAAAGTTAGGTTTGTAACCTAACCTAACCTAACCGTCCCATAAACCTAACTAAGTATTCATAGTTAGGTTTATGGGACGGTTAGGTTTACGAATAGTTATTAGGTTTACGAATAGTTAGGTTTTCGAAAAGTTGACAGGTTCGCAAAAAGTTTAGCATTTAACATTTAGTCACAAATTAAGTCCCAGTGAAATCATAAATAAAAAGGGTCTTACTAAAGTCTTAGTCTTTCTGTGGAGGATGAATGTCTTTACTCACCCTATAATAGTCGTGGGGCTCGTGCAGACAGCGGGCGGCGGCCAGCAGCGCCGGCGGCGGCAGCGCGGGCGCCGCTCGCAGCACGCGCCACGTGCCCGCCGCGCCGCGCCACCTAGCGGAGAAAATATAAAGTGATGTGATAAGTCAAACGATTCTTCTTCTTCTTCTTTTTTGATGATGTTGGCAATGCACGTCGAGGTCGACTTGATTTGTGCCATTTTCAAGTATTTATGTGATACGAGTTACAAAATGAGATTAAGTAATGATATAATGAAGGATGATAGATCACCCTTTGAGTCTCAGTAAAGTTGTGGTGCTTTACTGAGACCTCCTATGGACAACTTGAGGAATCACGATGCACTGTTCTGCTTCACTCGCCCACACTCATGAACGTTCACGAACACTTAATGGTTAATAATCTACCATTATTACACATTAATAGTCGCCCAAACACGAATTTGAGGAAATACAACAAAACCGCTAACATGACGCTTCAGATTCCCGCCAAGAAGTCCAACGATTCTTCTTCTTCTTCTTTTGTTGATGGCGATGGACTTGTGTTTTTTCGCCACTGGGGGCACACTGTTCCGCCAATGTTACGTGCGCAGCTTTTACACAATGATAGAAATAAAGTAAAAAGAAAAAATAAAACAACTGCAAAACTAAGCGGACTTATCGTACCTAAAACAAAAAAGACATCTGAAACAGAGTAAATACAAATGAGTAGGTTATCTTCATAGAAACGCACCGAGCGCGGTTTGTATGTGAGCGCGCCAATACGTATGCGGCGCGCACGCACACACTGACAAAATTCGGCGCAACCACGACTGGCTCCCCGCTAATCCACGCTAAATTTTGTCCGTGGACAAATTTGGACTATTCCCACCTCTCATCCCACCGCTGCAACTCCTGTGTAGCCAGGATCTACAGCTTGACCGCTCAACCCAACCAGTGAAGGTCAAGTTTGTCCCGGGGGAAAGTTAAACTGTCATTGGCCCCGCAACGAAATAATCAGAAAAACATAGGAGTTCGAAATTAAGGTTCGACTTCCCTCCATTGCAAAGCAGATGACTGACAAACAAAGGGTAACCTTTAAGAGGGAGAGTCGAGTTAGCTCGATCGAGTTGTATAGACAAACCTGCAAGTGGCCGTGCAAAGAGTAGTCACCCAGAGCCGCCACTCGCGACTCCGCTGCGCTTCGGCTGACAGCGCCGTGAATGCGAATCTGAAAATAATAATAAACTATTTTTAACCGCCTCTGGTGTCTAGTGGTAAGACCACCTGCTTCAGACGCAGAAGTCCCGGGTTCGATTCCCAGTGGGGGCAGATTTTTCTGTTCGGTTTTGTTGGTGGTAGGGCTTGTACTAAGTCCGCCTGGCTGGCTACCACCATCTTATTTAAGTCTGTCTCTATTACAACAATGTTAACAGCATTGTTATATTCCGGCAGTAAGTAAGTACAGGCTGGGGATGGTCTCTGGCTACATCCTATGATATAGTCAGACTAGATCCAGCATGTGCACCACTTTCACTTCTGTCGATTATTTTGCGCTTACAACTTTTTAGGCCCCACGCAAGCGTTGCAAAGGACCGGGTCACTTTTGACCCGTGAGAGTTTTGAAGTCAATAAGGTTCCTATGAAGTATCTCCACCCAGCGCCCATCCGGCTCTAAACCCCGAAATCTTTCAGCTCGAGCTGCAAATTCGTTTCGAATGCTTGGGAGACTGCGAATGTGTTGACGAATACAATGACAGATTTGTGGAAATTGTTTAAACGAGCGGACTCGGTATAAATATTAACTTAGTACATCACAATTTGTTTCTCGGCGCGAAATTTTGAACTGTCGGCGGCGGCGGCGGCGGCGGCGCGTCCTATCTAAACGGCGGCGCGCATGTCTCTGAAGCAAGGTCTTACCACTTCAACGGTTATAGACAACAAACTGGTAATATGCCTCACTCAACAGATGGCGCTGGTACAAGCTTACCTGCATCGCGGTGTTTAAAATTCCAACATACCTGTAGAACAGCCAGTCGTCTTTAGCGCTCGCCAGCGCTGCCAGCAGCGCCCGGTGGTTGTGCAGCGGGCGCGGCGCGGCGCACGACGCGCGCAGGGCACGCCAGCACGCGCGCCACGCGCTCGCGCCGTGCGCGCGCACGCCTGCCGTGAACGCCGCCTGGTGGAAACAACGAGTTTCTTAAGATTTTGAAAGAAAGAAAGATAATACATTTATTACAATGGACATCACACAAACACAGGCAATTACATAGACATGACAGTGGCACATAATAATGGAAGAAGAAAAAATAAAAACAAGAGTAAACTGTGGGTCTAGTCAAAACGCACTTTAAAATCGCAAACTCATCGCAAACCAGTCGCAAACAAACAAACAAATCGCAAAAGAGGTCGATAACAAAAAAGGCTTAGTCAAACGGCAAAAAATCGAATCGCAAAGCCCTACCTATCGATAATCGAAAGACTGGATTGAAATTTCCCATACAAAGGCTTAGCCAACATGCATTTAAGACTCAATCAAAATCGAATCGAATCGCAACACCCGCCATTTTCATTGCGATTACTTAAACCCCGGTGATAAGCTTCGATTATATCGAAAACCAATAGGGTGAGTTGCACCACCTAACTTTGACCGTAACTATGACGTTAACCGGTGTTTTTTGTATGGAGTTTGACAGATTTTAGACGTTTGTCAAAGTTAAACTAAGATGGTGCAACCCACCCTAAGGCTGTTTTGACAAATCCGTATCGCGATGTCGTTTTGACAGCTAGTTTGACAGCGAAGCATAGACGTAAACAGAGAGCAGAAAGAAGGAAGAAACTAATTTAAAAAAAAAAGCTAAAAAAAGTAAAAACAATCGCAAAGTCATAGACATTTTTTAACTTTTATTCGATTTTGAATGAACTTTTATATCGCCGCGTCGTTGGTGGTTCAATGTGCATTTTGGCTGCCATTTTCCGATCGAATCGAATTACTGGTGACGCGGCGACTGACATTAGTGAAAACTTCATATTGGTTTGCGATGGCATTTTGACTAGACCCACAGTTTCCATTTTGCCGATTAAGCGTGATTGACAATATGCGTGACAGTTGTGGTGACAGTGACAACCTGCACGCGCAGTGATCGCCATCGCGGTCGCGGCGGTGTGAAACAAATTTTGCACGCGCAGTGGTCGCCATCGCCATCGCCATCGCTGCACGCGTTGGTTTGTCCGAACCTTTAATCTTACTTTAAGTCATCGCAGAAATATAAACAATAATTTAAAATGAGAGAACATTTTTAGCCGTAATAGAGAAGTATTCACAATGCTTTGCGAGACGTACAAATCGGAAAAACAAAGAGAAATTTTCACGGCCATATTTTCAAATCGCCAAAGGGCTTTTTAGCAGACGAGTAATTTTCGAAATTACAAAGTTGCAAGCCGCTTTTAATATCGCAGACAAAGATACGGTCCGGTGCCGGTCGTTTTGCTCGCCGCGTCTGTCTGGGGGCGCTGATGACAGATCAGTGGGTCTAGTCAAAACGCACTTTAAAATCGCAAACCCATCGCAAACCAGTCGCAAACAAATAAACAAATCGCAAAAGAGGTCGATAACAAAAAAGGCTTAGTCAAACGGCAAAAAATCGAATCGCAAAGCCCTACCTATCGATAATCGAAAGACTGGATTGAAATTTCCCATACAAAGGCTTAGCCAACATGCATTTAAGACTCAATCAAAATCGAATCGAATCGCAACACCCGCCATTTTCATTGCGATTACTTAAACCCCGGTGATAAGCTTCGATTATATCGAAAACCAATAGGGTGAGTTGCACCACCTAACTTTGACCGTAACTATGACGTTAACCGGTGTTTTTTGTATGGAGTTTGACAGATTTTAGACGTTTGTCAAAGTTAAACTAAGATGGTGCAACCCACCCTAAGGCTGTTTTGACAAATCCGTATCGCGATGTCGTTTTGACAGCTAGTTTGACAGCGAAGCATAGACGTAAACAGAGAGCAGAAAGAAGGAAGAAACTAATTTAAAAAAAAAAGCTAAAAAAAGTAAAAACAATCGCAAAGTCATAGACATTTTTTAACTTTTATTCGATTTTGAATGAACTTTTATATCGCCGCGTCGTTGGTGGTTCAATGTGCATTTTGGCTGCCATTTTCCGATCGAATCGAATTACTGGTGACGCGGCGACTGACATTAGTGAAAACTTCATATTGGTTTGCGATGGCATTTTGACTACACCCACTTATCACCGGGGTTTAAGTAATCGCAATGAAAATGGCGGGTGTTGCGATTCGATTCGATTTTGATTGAGTCTTAAATGCATGTTGGCTAAGCCTTTGTATGGGAAATTTCAATCCAGTCTTTCGATTATCGATAGGTAAGGCTTTGCGATTCGATTTTTTGCCGTTTGACTAAGCCTTTTTTGTTATCGACCTCTTTTGCGATTTGTTTGTTTGTTTGCGACTGGTTTGCGATGGGTTTGCGATTTTAAAGTGCGTTTTGACTAGACCCACAGGCTAGTTTTGCCATACAAAATCTATGGGAGAGTCTCGTTCTGACAGTTTTAAAAAGTATGTCCATTGATTGGTGGTGTCAAATACCCTATTGCATACTTTTTATCCACCTTAGACCAACTTTTTTTTTTGCTTTTGACTAACTTTGGTTAGTTAATTATCTATCTGGACGAACTGCAGGTACTATAAGAGTTGAAAAAATATAGGTACAAGTCCAAGATGGACTGCAGACCGCAAACTGCAAGCCACCACGGTTTCTATGAAATTGCCTATATGAAATGCGGTCAACCGTAACCTCTAGCCGCAGTGTCGCCTGCGGTCGCAGTCTGCAGCCCATCTTGGACTTAATAGCAGCCGCCCGCGACTTTGTACGCGTGGATCCCGTTTTACCCCCTTAGGGGTGGAGTTTCGTAAAATCCTTTCTTAGCGGATGTCTACGTCATAACACCTATCTGCATGCCAAATTTCAGCCCGATCCGTCCAGTGGTTTGGGCTGTGCGTTGATAGATCACTATGTCAGTCAGTCAGTTACCTTTGAGTTATAAGTATGTACCTAGTTATATTTAGATTGCTTACCTCTTGGTATATGTCAGGTATGGTCTGGTTATCTTTATACCAGGCGTCGAAGAGTTGCACCGCCTGTTTCGTCACTCGAGGGTTCTCCCACTCTACACCAGCGGTTAGGAGGGCGCCACTGAGCCATCTGAAACAAATTGGTTTAATGACGATTTTTAGCAAGCTGTACAAACGATAGTGAACGCCAGACCTACGTCATTTTATAAAAGCTGAAAGTTTGTCAGCGTATGCTCCCAATATAGGTAGGTTAAAAGTGCACCACCCATCCCACCCACCACCATCGGTTCATCGTGGCTTTGACAGCTACCCTCAAAACATTGTCTGGTAAGGAGATGGAACTGTCAAACTATGTAAAGTATTTGGGAAATTATTAGAAGCTGTTGCCGCCGAGTTTACTTGGGGCGATTACGCTTGTGTTTTCCTTGGTCCAATCCAGAGCCTGCTTGGGGATGTGATCGGGATCATTTCGGAGAGTGTGGCCGATTCCACTTGCGGCGCTTGATCACCTACATGTACCTACTTAGGTGCTAAAAATTGACTCACAGCTGGTCTTCGTTGAGAGGCACCGTGGCCGCCGGGTCCAGAGTATGAAACTGAGAGTGTAGCCGATCCAGTTCCACTTGCGGCGCTTGATCACATGTACTTAGGTGCTAAAATTGACTCACAGCTGGTCTTCGTTGAGGGGCACCGCGGCCGCCGGGTCCAGAGTATGGAGCTCCTCAGGATGCAGCTGTTGTAATAGCTCGTGCAAGTGCGGCCCCGATGCGCCGAGGCGTAGTAAAGCGCGCCACCACGACACGTGGGAAAGCACCACGCGCCACGGCGCCCAGTGCTTTTCTGTGCTAAGACGGGCTGCGGAAGAAAAATGTGGTAAGAGGACCGGAATGGCGAACATTTAGATACAACCGAACGAGCGACGTTCGGTTTGCGTGTGAACATCGATAACGAGCAATTTTAGTTCTACAGTTCCAATAACTACACGTTACACTATCGTAACCGTAAACAAACTAAAGTCGCTGACATAGCCCGACGGGTTCTCGTCTTCGTCGACGAGACCGACGACCTCACAAAGGTAGCAGGAAGGCGTTGAGTGCAGGCCGCTACCAACGGTCATTATGGAAATCATTGGGGGAGGCCCATATTCAGCAGTGGACGTCCTATGCCTGAAATGATGATAACACTATCGAAGATTGGTCCTTCAAGCCGGATTTTCGTTTATGTATTTGGATTTGGCATCAAATAAACATTTTTCTTTCTTTCTTTAATAGTTTAGATAGACTTATGATTTGGCGCCAAATAAAATGTTGGTCCTTCGAGCCGGATTTTCGCCAAATTTTGGCGCCAATTTTTTTTAACAGTTTACACTTACTGGCAGCAGCAATGGCCCTGCTAGCTGGGAGGCGACCGGCTCTGCTCAATACAAACGCATCGTCCAGTAACAACGCTCGTTCTGCCGGCGCGCCACTTTCGTACAGCGCCGCCGCACGCGCGGCCGCCGACTCTGCTGTCTGGAAAAGGATTAAAGGACGTAGCACACTTATCAACTCCGAAAGGGATCAACATCGTATCGCGTTTTGCGAGCTGTCATCGCATTTCGCGCACTGTCAATCGCGAGGCGAGGCGTTTACGTTACAGTGCGCATAATATGTTCAGCAGTGGACTCATATGGCTGAAATGATGATGATTATTATGTGACGTAGATACTCTAGGAGAATTATTTTTTTTTAGAAAAAAACACCCCTGTTATGAAGAATTTTAATAGGAATAAGGCTCACTTCCGCAGGAGAACAAAAGTGACCGACATAGCCCGTAGAATTGCTAAAATCAAGCGGCAGTAGGCGGAGCACATAGCTCGCAGAGCTGATGGCCGCTGGGGCAGAAAAGTTCTCGAGTGGAGGCCACGGGCCGGAAGACGTAGTGTGGGCAGATCCCCACTAGGTGGATTGACGATCTGGTGAAGGCCGCGGGAAGAGCCTGGATGCGGGCAGCGCAGGACCTGTCGTTGCGGAAATCCTTGGGGGAGGCCTTTGTTCAGCAGTAGAAGTCCTGTGGCTGAAATGGTGATGATGATGATGATGATGATGATACTCACTTCCCCAGCGTTTCTGTCTTGAGGAGCCACTCTGTAAAGGCCCCTCGCGCCGACGTTGTACCGCACCCATTTATGTTTACCCAAATCGGGTATCACCACTGAAAGGAATAGAAACTGTCATTTTTAAACACATCTATTGGTCTAAAGCCTGGTCCGTGAGCACGTAGAATTTTGTCCAATAACCCCAAGCTACCCATCCTTATCGCTCGCGCGTAATTATATTGCTGTCGCGACAGTGCGACGGGCGCCCGCAGTGAGTGTGCGAGTGCGACAGCAACATAATTACGCGATAAGGATGGGTAGCTTGGGGTCATTGGACAAAATTGTACGTGCCCACGGACCAGGTTTTAGCGCCTAACTTAGTCAGTGCCTGAGTGCAGGAGAGACATTATGACGTGATAGAGCAAACAAATCTAAATAATTTTTAATGTCCCAGAAACATCCTAGCGAGTGAACTGCGCACCTCGCTGGAATGCGACACGTAGCAGTGCGTTGATGTGACGTCACGGCCGCCAGGTGCGCAGTTAAAGCGAGAGCCCCGATTGCGGTAAAAATGGCAATGCCAGATTTTGTATGGAAGGTGGCGTCTTTTTTTTTTCGCGCGGCCATCGACCAAACTTTGTTTTTTGATTACAAAATAGTGTAATAAACCAAACTTACTATGACATGTATACCTCTTAACTCAGTCTGAACTGAGTTACGAGCGTTAGAAGTTTGATGACTTACATACTTACTAGATTTGCTTTTTGCGCGCAAGTTTTGTAAGAAATTGCAACAAAATATTGCGCTATTTTTTTATTGCGCTGATTCTACTCCACACTAGAGGTGGGCGCCACGCCGGCGCGCCGCCGCCGCCGCGATTTTTTTCACGCCGCCGCCGCCGACGACCACCTGTCGGCGCGCCGATACTGATATTGTACCAACTATTTGCAATTTATTTCACACCTATAATGTACTTTCTGGATTCGTGTTTCGAACGCAGAAGAACTAATTATAATATTTATTCTTTAATGCCATATAAATTGGTGGTACACAAGGCGAACTTAGTGCCGTTGATCCCAACTAATATTATAAATGCGAAAGTAACTCTGTCTGTCTGTCTGTCTGTCTGTCTGTCTGTTACGCTTTCCCGCTTAAACCTCGCAACCGATTTTGATGAAAGGACATTGTCAGAAACCGCCTTAGATTCCTGGGCACAGCAGTAAAGTATCAAAATTAATCTCTTACTTTTTGAATACTTAAATATTAATTAGATTGTAACGGACACTTGAGGATTAGAAAATGAAATAATAAAAGTCTTTTATATGTATTCCATAATACTATGACGACATCCGGACATTTTAGGGCGTGGCCTGCTCCATATCCTATGAAGTTCCATAATTTGTGTCGATAAAATCTATGTAAAATCGGCACAAGGCAATGCCGTACTTCATTGTTAGGAATCCATGTAATAGTGATGTTGACTGCGGTCATCATAGACAATAAGATACCGATCTTGTAAATAAAATAAATCGTCCATATTGCTACAGTATGACTAGATTTTAATTAAAAGTTAAAAATATATTGCACGATACTACAAGAAGCTATCTAATGTGTCCAACTGGTCGAAGGTTATGAATAAAATAAAAAGAATTGTGATCATAACACTGATATAGACAATGACAACAATATGGGATCATCTTTAATATATCTGTAACAGTTTCAAAATCCGATGAAAAATCCAATGCCGCTTAAAGTGAGAGAAATGTCTAAAGTTCTAATAGAATTGAAAGTTTTATTCGCTCAAAATGCTTATAACAATAATTGGTAATACATTTCAAATATTAAGTACCTTTATAATGTATCGATAGAACCAAAATGATGTCCTCTCAGCTTGGAAAGGGAAAACCCAGGATTGGGGGAGCGCTCCAGGCAATTTTTAGAACATTTCATAGGTGGTAGTAAATAATATTTATTTTATTATTAAAATTGAATATTTTGATATTGATAAAATTGAATATATCTTTCGATTCAAATACCGAATATTTTTCAATCGATAATAATTATCGAGAATTGTTAATAATATTCAATTAAAAGTTGTTCAATCCCTAGTCATGCATAGACTAAGACGGTAACCATGGAGATAGTTAGTTTGGTAAGTCACGTGTTAAATGTCAAGAGTGGAAAGTAAACATAGGATTCATGTTATTTATTTACGTGCAAAATGTAAGTAAGTAAATCATAAAAGTGGAACGCCGAGCTATTTCCAAAACCCGTCCAATATTATAATACAATTTGGCTGCGACAACTACAATACAGAACATCTCCCAAATCGATGTGCATAAAATAATATAATACAATACTAGAAAGTAAGAGGTTATGATAACAATATTGCTATCAATAAGTTTATAGAATTGGTCCGCCAGGAATAATTGTTCTTACATAAAGATTTGTGTCATTTAGAACCTAGAAAGTATTTTTTCGGCACTGTTGATCTAACGGCGAACAATGTATGGAGAACGAACATTGTCCTTTGGCATAGAGATAGTTTGAGTCCTGGGAAAGAACATAGGATAGTTTTTATCCCGGTTTTTGAAACAGGGACGCGCGCGATAAAGTTTTTCTGTGACAGACAAAATTCCACGCGGGCGAAGCCGCGGGCGGAAAGCTAGTATACTAATAAATAGATTGAATAACTTAATACTGACTATATTAACATTTGATCCAGTACATTATTCAAGTTGCTGCTTGGTCTAGTAAATAATTGATCGCGAGAGGCGCCGCTCCCTCTTGCTGTCAAACAAAAAATCGCCGCCTTCGTCTGGCAGACAACCTGTAGGTGTACTATTGGATTATACTTTAAGAGAATCACTCACACAGAGATTGGCAAATATGTCTCGGAATGCAAGTGGGAACCACAAACTCTGGAAGGCAACAAAGTACATCCCTCAAAGTGTTCTCCGCCTATTAAGTTTGGTAGTACATGAGTGCAAACTGACAAGAAAAATCTCAGACCTTTGCTACATGACAAGCCGGTTTATTTAAACCCAACGACACGGATAATCCAAAAAATCCACAATTCAATTAAAAAAATAAGATCAAGTATTGAAATTGATCCGAGTCTTGCAGCTATGCCTGCCTTTGATTCCTACTGATAATGATGATTCTTTCGACCGATTTCGGTCATAGTGACTTTAGCTGTCTTGGCGGCGCTGGTGCGCCCGAAGATAGCTTACATAGCCGATCTTCGCGGCAAACTCCTCGCACATTGAGAGTATCTGACTATCTGAGCACGCCGCCAACATAATTATTAATTATAGTGAATGGCGGCAGATGGACGAGATTTGCATCATCGCGTTTCGCGTCGAGTTCAGGTGTGCGCTGCACTTTGAACTCGCGGACTCGCCTCTTCACAATCTCCCGCCATTCTAGGCGCTAAGCTCCCAAACCTTCCCATTGTGATTTGAGAGGGCCCATTTTGCATCTTTTCATATGCTGCTTCTAGACATCTTTGTACCTATCTGAGGAGTTGATCGCCATGTTTCCGCTTACCCTCCTCAAGTTAAAAGTAGAAGATTGATTCCTACTACGCTAAGAGAGGATGAAAGACCAGGAGAACCAATGTGACTAACATAGCCAGCAGAATCGCTAAAATTAGTGGGCGTAGCTCGTAGAGCTGATGGCGACTGGGGCAGGAAAGTTCTTGAGTGGCAACCACGAGCTGGAAGACGTAGCGTAGGCAGGCCTCCCACTAAGTAGACCAACGATTTGGTGAAAGTCGCGGGAGGTACCTGGATGCGAGCGGCGCAGGACCAGCAATAAAGATTTGAGTATTGAGTATTGAGTCTTTGGGGGAGGCCTTTGTCCAGCAGTGGACGTCTTTCGGCTGAAACGAATGAACGAACGCTAAGAGAGTTGGCTACTTTTGCTTAGCCAAAATGAACCCTCGTAAAGCACCTTCATTTGATCTGATCACCATGCAGTCCATGGTCTTGACAATGACACACTGAGTGAGATCCTCGCAAGTCTCTTAACTTTGGAAATGATCCATAAGCCTGGCAAGTCGCCTTACGAAATCTCCTTCTATCGCTCAATTAATCTGACATTTGTATTTTTAAAATTATGGGAAAGGATCATTCTTGCTCGTTTATTCCCTGGCCTAAGTATGACCCATGTAATATAGTATACCCGACCATAAATTTTGGCAGAAACCATACCAACCATAGTCAGTACAATGTTTGAAAAAGAAAGAACCCTGTTCGGCTGCTTTCGGTGCGGCTTCAGCTGGGTTTAGCATAAAGGACTACTCTATGGAATTAAAAAGTACCTTCCAGCACACTTTACTACCTTATCTCAGTGACAGACAGTTTTAAATCAAACTCCGTGACAAAATCTTCTCTTTTTAGCTGCAGAGCTGGAGTACCCCATATCTCTGTACTTGGTCCGGTACTCTACAACATTTACTAGTAAAGCAGCCCAGATACCAGAAAGCTACAGCTTTCCTCAAATGCAATTATGATCTTAAAGTGACTAGACTGTTGCAAAGTCAGCTAAATGCCAATAATGCTTGGCTGACCAAGTGGCGCATGTAAGCAAGCCCCGAAGTCTCACCATATTATCATTTAAGACGTCGTCAACTTATACTCCGGCCAATCTAGACCTCGACACATTGCTGCAATCAACCTGCATTAAAAACCTAGACCCATGGATGACATGGAAAGACCATAAATATAAATAAAACAGATCTGAACATAATATTATGGCATCTAACTTTAGTCGACCGACAGTCAGCTAATCCATCATAAACTGTGTGCCTCCAAAGAGCTCAAAAATACATGTTAAGGGCACATTGGTACGCTCGCCCTTAGGAAATACACGAAAACCTGATCTCAGCCAAACCTGCTATCCAATTATCAAAGTATCTATGTATGATCAAGAGACCTAATTTACTAGGGTAAACCACTGTTCTAGTAGCTCTATCGTGTCAAACCCCAACCAACTGCAAATCACCTAATTAGTCTTGACGACACATACTAAAAAAGCAGATTAAAAAAAAAACCTAATGAATAAAGATCAAACAAGGTCACGCCGCCGACGCCGCCGCCGCCGAAGTCAAAAAGTCGGCGCGCCGCCGCCGGCCATTTATATATCGGCGCCCACCTCTACTCCACACTGACGTCTGGAGCCTTTAATGGATGGTATTGTTTGTTTACACATACAATGTCACTATTTTGTTGCAATTTCTTACAAAACTTGCGCGCAAAAAGCAAATCTAGTATGTAAATCATCAAACTTCTAATGCTCGTAACTCAGTTCAGACTGAGTTTAGAGGTATAACATGTCATAGTAAGTTTGGTTTATTACACTATTTTGTATCCAAAAAACATGGTTTGGTCGATGGCCGCGCGAAAAAAAAAAGACGCCAATTTCCGGCATTGTCTTTTCAACTGCAACGCGACTGGACGACGAATGAAAATCAGCTATTTTGACAAATTCGTATTGCGGTGTCGTTTTGACAGCTAGTTTTTTAACGTAGTTAAAATGTAATCGGAGTGCAATTGCGCCTTATATAAAAGCTGACAGAAAGCAACTTTATCTCAAACGCTTCACGAACATTTTCTATGTTTATTAGTTTAAAAAATAAGTTGTACGGATTTTTAATGGAAAGTGCATAAATCCGTTGTTCTTTGTTTGCGCGTGAACTTTACCGAGATACCGAATTGCACTTCAGCTGGAATGAAAATGGAGCGCGACTGGAGATGAAACGCAAACGAATTGGAGACTAATTAGCGTAATCGGGGCTCTGGTTGATTCTTTTTACTCTACAATTGGTAACTCACTCTCAGTATCGTTCATCCATATCAGGTGCATCACGTTTTCAGCCCATCTTGATGTCTTCGCCGGTTTCGTTTCGTTCCCTATGTCGTACCTGAAAAAAAAAGACAAAATACAAGTCCATATTGCAGCTGTATCTACACTTCTATAAATCTATACTAATATTATAAAGCTGAAGAGTTAATCTCAGGAACTACTGAGGGCTGAATGTGTTTTTTTCAAACGCGCTCACTAGTGAGCGCGTCAAAAAAACTAAAACCCAACTACGACAAAAAACGACGCTGAAAAAGTATAAAACAAGATTTTCAGAATACTGAACTGAACAAAGTTGCTAATGTAGTTGCATAGTAATTTTCATGTTTGGAAAACCGCAGTCACACGTTGTCAAAGTGCTACAGTAGGTAGGTAGGTATATTGTAACGTGTGACTACGCCTTTCCAAACATGAAAATTACTATGCAACTATATTAGCAACTTTGTTCAGTTTAGTATTCTGAAAATCTTGTTTTATACTTTTTCAGCGTCGTTTTTTGTCGTAGTTGGATTTTAGTTTTTTTACTTTTTATTATTTGTAGGCTAAGGCGTCGCTATATTTTTAAACTTGGGAAAAAACACTGATTTATTTCAAACTGTCAATTAAAATCAAAATCAAAAATATTTATTCAATTTAGACCACTAGTGGCACTTATGAACGTCAAAATACAGTAAATAAATAAAAATTGGCCAAGTGCGTGTCGTACCATGCGTAGTGTAGGGTTTCGTAGTTGTCCGTCGTCACCACAATATATTTCAGAAGCAAGCAGTTACTTCATCTAAAGTCACTTTTAATATTTTCTTTTAAGGAATAAACCACGGAATTTAAAGCTGATTTTTTTATTGGAACTAGAATACATATCAGACTATAACTTGCAATTAAAAATGTTTGCATAACATCATAATATCATGGTATAATGGAGAAAAAAAATAAAAAGAGAAATCACAAAAATCATTTTTCCTAATTAACTGAATGCGTTTACGAAGCACTTAATATGCTTATTACGTGTAGTTTTAAGAGCTCTATATGAAGTATTGTAACATTTCTGAATTATATGTTATTAGTTAACGAGTAAGAATATTTTTGCATAATTTTGAAGTAAAAAAATAGGCAACTTTGAATTTTTATACCGCGAAAACTACGCGGAATTTCAAACAGGAGTTTTACTATCATTTTTGTATACTGAGCTCTATAGGGTTCATCAAATAAATGAGAATGTCCGATTATACAGTCTCATAACACTCTGTGCACCGTATTAAAACACTTGTTTAGTTCCTACCTACTCTGAGTTATTAATCCTGCTTTGTTTGTAAGTGCACGCGAACCTTGTTAGTACAGCGCACAGTGTTTAATACACAGTGTTATCACAGCGCGCTAGCACACAACAGATAGGTACAGAAAGCAATATACATGCAAAGTGCGCACGACTAAAACGCATACATAGACACCGCTCACGTGCGCGTTATTTCGGACCAGCTCGGACCAGTGCGAGCGCGAGGGCTGTAGGTTTAAGACACGCGTGTGTGATAGCGAACATGGAGCTTGTGGCTTTGTAACTAATATTGTTACAATTAATATTAGATATTTTTTGTAGCACCTATGATGAACTGTGCAAGCCTTGTATTCAATATCCATAACAATGGGGAATATAAATTAATGGCATTTTTATGTGAACAGAAAAACTTTACTCAATTACTATTTATTTCTATAGGTATTTAACTTCATCATCATCATCATCTCAACAATAGGCGTCCACTGCTGAACATAGGCCTCCCCCAAAGCTTTCCATGCTGCCCGGTTGGTAGCGGCCTGCGTCCAGCGCCTTCCTGCCACCTTTATGATGTCGTCGGACCTTTTGGGTGGACGTCCCACGCTGTATTAAAGTATATAACTTAACTGCGAAAAAATATGTCGCTTGGGGGCAGGTCATGGGGGGTGCAAGTCAGATTTTTAGGTCAGATAGTGACCTAGTTCCTTCAAATCAAAGTGACATGCCACAAAATGGAACCGCTCGGTCAACATTAGCGCGACCGCCGAGTGTAGGTACAAAAAAAGAAGTTACATACATGAGTTCTTCTGTATCTATTTGTTCTATGGCGCAATTTAAATATCTATAGCTCTATAGATATATTGCGGTTTGCTATTTAATTTTGCCGATGCGCGCGCTCACTCTACTATTATCGTGTGGCGCAATCACACGTACTTAGTGTTAATACCTAGCTAGTTGATAAAATAAGGATAACAACTGCGCTTCAAGCGTCTGCTTAAAAACGGTGAGTGTCAATTTGGAATGACTAACCGAATTCACAAACATTACTACGCGGTCTCAGTGTGCGTGGACGCACAGGTTGACGAACCAATCACGCCGTGCTGAGCTCTATTCAACGCTGTGCGTTCGATTTTCGCAAGCATCGTTTGTGAATACGGGCGTAACTATTAAAAATTAGTAGAGTATGATCTTGCACCATTAGGTTTTGTAGGTGTCGATGTGACAACAATCTGCAACATTTTAGAGAATACTTTTTTGATGATTTATATGTGAAGCAAACGTTTTCGAGTTTACTTACCCATTGAGTCCATCTGTGTTACTGTTACGCGTTTAGTTTATTTTCGTATGCAAAACCACGCCCGGACTAAGTATGAGTCATGAATACATACTGATAATAATTAGTGATACAACGAATAGGTACATAGTATTTTAACGAATACGACAGTACATATACGAATATTAAATCTTCTATTCGGTGAATACGAATACGAATAACCTGGAAAAACCACATAATCATGAAATAAGTACTCATAAATTTAACTCTTTTTATTATGGTTATTGTTTTTGGCAAATGACATTTTTATAAACACGTAGCTCGAAACCTAGTAAGTCCAATTCTGCAAAAACCAATCATCAAAACTTAGCAAGATCGTTCGTTCGTTCGTTTTAGCCAAATGACGTCCACTGCTGGACAAAGGCCTCCTCCAAGGTTTAAATTTCCACAATGCACGGTCTTGCGCTGCCCGCATCCAGGTTCTTCCCGCGACCTTTACCAGATCGTCGGTCCATCTAGTAGGAGGCCTGCCCACGCTACGTCTTCCAGCCCGTGGTCGCCACTCGAGAACTTTTATCGTCTCTATGATGACGATTAGTAAGATGCAATTACCATTTTAAAACCTACTTAGTATTTTAAGTGCATGGACTTGTTAGGTTTTAAAATGGTCAATGTGAGAAATGTAAGTCACTAGGCGGCATAAAACTTGCAATTGTTAACTAAGTAGGTACATATATTTTATTATTCCATAAAGTATCTATACTTTAGTTATCTTCAATATAAACATCGGAAGTTATCCAAATCTTTAAGCATTTTAGAAATGAAAATGCGTTTTTCGCTTTCCTGTAAAAATTACTCCGTTGCACAGTAGGTACTTATTATTATTCTGTGGTTGCACTTAGGTAACTACAAGGTTTTAAAATGGACCAGCCGAGTGATGTTATTTTTTGTGCTCATTTCCTTAAAAAAAAAAAAAAATTTCAGATAATTGAAGATTGAAAAACCATGAAAGCCAGCTTTGAAGGTCCTATCAATGAAATACCAAATATATGTGTTGACAACTTTGAAGAAAAGGACAAAATGGCTTACTTATTTCTTGTCACATTTCCATTCAGATCATACTGTTGGAATGATGTACAAGGCTGAAAGTGAGGAATTAAGAAAAAAAGGTGGTAAAATATATATGAGTAAAGAAAGTGAAATCATTTTATTAAATAATCACTGGTCTTGCTATAATACTCGATTGAATGAAATCTTGGAACCGCTGAAAGTTGGTAAGTGCTTAAGTTAATGCCAATTTACATATTAATTATTTATTTTATTTATTACTAGCTTTCCGCCCGCGGCTTCGCCCGCGTGGAATTTTGTCTGTCACAGAAAAACAATAACGCGCGCGTATTTGCTCACCGTTTAGACCTACCCTGGACTACGACAAACATTTTAAAACCAAAATCAGCTCAATCGGCCCAGCCGTTCTCGAGTTTTAAACAGACTAACGAACATCAATTCATTTTTATTTATATAGATAGATAGATTACATTATTTAGCCATTACATCTTTGATTTAAATACTTAGTGTCTTAAATCCTCTTATTATAATTATATGTATTAAGTAGTGTTAAGTAGTCAATTAAATTTTAACTTAATTTTTCGGGTAAGTTGGTGGGCGGGGCTTGTCACTTGACACGTTTTGACATGCAATTTCGTAGTAAACAAGAGCTTGACGTTTAGATATACATAGACTTAAAATTAAGTTAAAATTTTGTTACCTACTTTAATACGTGTAAATTAGCCATGAGATATCTAGTTAATTACAATTTATAATAAACAGGGTACTTTTGTTTACAGGGATGACATATACTATAGACATCGCTGATGGGCAGTCTTTTGAAGTAACCTTAATACCTGTAACACACATGATCGGCGCTGTAATGTTTTTATTTAAAACTAAGAAACACAGGGTGCTGTTCACTGGTGATTTTATTATAGAGGAAAACGATGTGCCGAATTTGGAGAAATTACACGATAAACAAAGAAAATTACATATTGATACCATGTACGTTGATGGTACTTTTGACCAAAGTGATTATGAACACTTTCCGAGGCGCAGTGACTGTCACGCTGAAGTGGTTAGCGAAATTGAAAGATGGCTCATCAATAATAATAGAGTCGTATTACACCAAACATATGCTTTTGGTTACGATGAAATTTACAAAGCGATTAAAAAAAGGCTGAATTTGAACCTTTATTTGGATGACGAACAAAAGCGAAGAACATACAGGTAAGTAGGACTTAGGGTATTGTTCTTACATTAGTCGGCCGTTTGGTGTAGTGGTTCGGAACGGACTACTATTCCGGAGGTAGCGGGTTCGATTCCCGCACAGTACAAACATTTGTGTGCATGAACATATTTGTTTGTATTGGACTGGGTGTTTTCTATGTATAATAAGTATGTTTACAAAAAAAAAAGTATTTAAGTATGTTTATATTCGTTGTCTAGTACCCATAGTTCAAGCTATGCTTAGTTTGGGACTAGAAGCGCAGTTAGGGCATGTAATATCGGAAGGTTTTCAATTCCGATATTGGATTCCGATATTAGATCTCAATATCGGAATTCCGATATTAATATCGGAATTGAGTTCGTGTGCTATAAAATTAATATTTGGTTATATTCGTAAGAATTCTGGATTGCTTACAATAAAATAATGATATTAATCAAAATCTTTAATTTGGTACAAAACAGCACTTTAAAATTGAAGTATTTTAAAACCATTTTTACGTTATGGGTATCCATTGCATTTGATTTTTATGTGACAAGAGGGAAACGAGCAGACGGATCACCTGATAATGAATGGTTACTGATAATGAGCCTATATGGACTAGCAAATAATTAAAGTGTTTTTGTAAAATGACAGGTATCATATCACAAACTTTTTTACTCCTTTATTATATTACCCTGTTTTATGTTTGCGGAACGAATTTTAGTCATTCAAATCACGTGTTACAAAAATTGTAGAGAGTGGTAAAAACTTGAATATGCTTGTAAATCTTGTAATTGAACAAATTACAAGCATATTCAAATTTTTTTCTTCTCTTTTTCTCTTTCGTCTTTTTGATTATCGATGTACAACTCACAAAACCACGAGCCATCATCATCATCATCATGTCAGTCATAGGACGTTCACTGCTGAACACAGGCTCCGATGCTGATTTTCACAATGGCCGGTTGGTGGCGGCCTGCATCCAGCGCCTTCCTGCTACCTTTATGAGGTCGTCGGTCCACCTAGTGGTAATGAGTCCTACGCTGCGCTTTCCGCTAAGGCAGAACCGTTGGAAGACCTTATCACAATGCTCGAAGATCTTAATCGAGTCTCCCAACAGGTAGGCCTTCGGATGAATATGGAAAAACGAAGCTTATGTCGAATGTCCATGTTGCTCCTTACCCAGTTTCGGTTAGGAGCTCAATTCTCGAGATTATTGACAAGTAAGTATGTCTATCCACGTCCACCTACAAGGTGGACCGACGACATCGTAAAGGTAGCAGGGAAGCGCTGGACGCAGGCCGCTACCAATCGATCAACATGGAAAGCATTGGGGAGGCCTATGTTCAGCAGTGGACGTCCTGTGACTGAAATGATGATGATGATGATGAAGTATGTCTATCTCGGACAAACGATCAGCTAGGTAGTTAGATGCAATTTCGAGAAAGAGGTAAATCGTCGAATATGAAGACGAAAGTCTTCAATTAGTGTGTGTTACCAGTGATGATATACGGCTCGAAAACGTGGCCTTTGAATATAGGGAACAACGTGCTTCGGAGAGGGATAAGCTTGGTGTTTCTTTACGAGATCTAATCAGAAATGAGGAGCTCCGTAAACTAACTAAGGTCGCTGACATAGCCCGACGGATTAGCAAGCTGAAGTGGCAATGGGAAGGGCACATAGTACGCAGAACTGACGGTCCATAGTCCAGTAAAATTAATGTTTGAAAGGGAGTTGAGATGTCGTTCTTTGTTGACCAAGTACCAATGGCAAATGCTAAAATTGATTTAGAACAAGTTAAATTAACCATAAATAGTAAAGATATTAAAATATTTGCAGTGGAACAAAAAGTGATGGTGAGAGACATGAGAAAATCATTGGTCTTTGCCAATCATGTACTTTGGGCTTTGTGGTAGGTTGTGGCGAGTTTAAACGCTTTGTTTAAAATCTCAATTAAAACTTTTATCCGATTCCGATATTACGATATCGGGTCGCTCAATATCGGAATTTAAATATCGGATCTCGCAGTCCGAGATTCCGATATTACGAGATTCCGAGATTCCGATATTCATGCCCTAAGCGCAGTGTAAAATGTCTAAGGATATTTATTATTATATTATTTATTATTAATATACCTACTAATATTACACACATTAGTTATTATAACTAGCGGAATAGAGTTCAATAGAGCAACAAAGAACTACTCCCCGATTGCGCTAATTTGTAATGTCTCCAAATCATTCGCATTTAAACTCTAGTCTACACTCCAAATACACTCAGTTTTCATTCCAGCTGATGTGCAATTCGATATCGCGGTAAAATTTCACGTGCAAACAAAGACAAAACAATGGATTTAAAAGCACTTTACATTAAAAGTCCGAACACCTTATTTTTTCACTAAAACACAGCAAATGTTCGTGATGCGTATGAATTGCGTTTGAAAAAAGTAACATTCTGTCAGCTTTTACACAAAGACGCAGTTGCTTTCCGTTATGGTCCACCTTCGTTTGAACTAGCTGTCAAAGCGACACCGCGATACGAATTTGTGCAAACAGTTGATTTTCGTACGTAGTCTAGTCGCGTTGCAGTTGAAATTTTTAGCGCAATCGGGGCGCTGATTACTGAACTGAGTGAACACGTTGACGAACTGTGGCTTCACTGATAAGTGTGACAAGTAATTCTACAGTGGTCTAACAGTCTATTTATTTGTTACAGTGCTTTACTTGGAAATGAAAATTTTGTGAATGATGATTCGAGCAGTAAGATCCATATACATATTTGCGAGAGGAAAAATGAAGGGGGTGGTTGGACAGTCTGTAATTATACTTCAAACGAGAAGACCCTACACATTTACATTTCGGCTCAGCGTGGTTGCAATTATTCGCACGGCGACCCAGCGATTAGCCCAGAAACAAATTCAGGGGATCGCTTGTATTTATGCTACCCTACACATTGCAGTCGGAGCCAGCTGAAACATTTTATAAATTATTTTTCGCCCGCAAAAACTGTTAAATTCCCGAAAATACCGATGTCAACACCCGGCTCTGGGGCAAGTACGCCTTATAGAAGAAACCGCGACCGCGAACGCAGTAGCAGGGATGCTAACGCAGATGGTGTTAAGCGACGTCTCTTTTAATGAATAGGTACCTACTTTAAGTTTTCAAACAGGCCCGATTCGACAAAATTTTATCCGAGTATAACTCCTGGTACCTATAACTGGCACATTGACAGTTTCAGTATGGGAAATATGTCAAAACTGACGATTTATTCTGAGATTTTTACTCTTGTTTGGTCGAATCCACCCGTAGGCCTGGTTTTTTGATTCGAAGTGAAATTAACCAATGGTCAATTTTTGCTACTAATAGTTAAATATTAACAATATGTAAACTAATGGTTAAAAATGGACTAAAAGTCAAGCTAACCATTGTTCGAAAATCATTTTTTTCTGATATTTAACCACTTGTTATTTGACATTTGTCAAAAGACAATGCCGGAAATTGGCGTCTTTTTTTTTCGCGCGGCCATCGACCAAACCATGTTTTTTGGTTACAAAATAGTATAATAAACCAAACTTACTATGACATATACCTCTAAACTCAGTCTGAACTGAGTTACGAGCATTAGAAGTTTGATGATTTTACATAAGGCTAGATTTGCTTTTTGCGCGCAAGTTTTGTAAGGAATTGCAACAAAATAGTGACGTCTTTTTTGTTGCGCTGATTCTGCTCCACAATGATGGCTGGCTATAATCGATGGTATTGTTTGTTTACACATACAATGTCACTATTTTGTTGCAATTTCTTACAAAACTTTGCGCGATCAGCCGGCGTGCAGCGATGGCGACCAATACATTTAGTCTGATCGCCATCGCTGCACGCCGGCTGATCGCGTGTGATCGCGTTGGTTTGGCCAAACCTTTAGAGAAATCAAACGTTGCTATTTGCAAAAAATTTTGGCTCACCCTGTATTAATTAACATTATTTTAAGAGGGAAAAAAAAAGGTTTAAGAACCTTTGTATTGTTCATAATAATTTGATCTTATTTATTTAGTCAAGCTTTTTTACATTATAAGCATAATAGAAACATGACTATGTTAATGCTTTTTTGTGTATTACATAAATTTTGTATTGCACATTTTATATTTTGAAACATAATAATTTTACTGTATTATTCTTTTTATACCTATTTTACAATAACTTTATTTTATATTTTTATTGTGATAAAATATTTAAAAATAATGACGTACTTTATTGAAATGAAAGCTATACATAATACATAATTACCTATATTTTTTATGTATAAGTATATCCTTGGACATTTTACATTGCGCTTCTAGTCCCAAACTAAGCAAAGCTTATACTATGGGTACTAGACAACGGATATACATAAATACATGCATAAATATTTTTTTAGGGTTTCGTAGCCCTGACAAACAGTGGCGGCGTAGCATGGGTTGGCAACTGGGGCGATCCCCATACCCCCCTCCCCTAGTCATAAGTCCATAATTTAAGTTGGGTATACATAATAAAGCGGGGGGCTAAGGGGCCCTAGGAGTTTTGGTATCGATTCGAAGATGAAAGATGTTAATGAGCAATACGATGCCCTATGACCGTCCTCATGCAGATGCGATGCGACAGTAAGTACTGCAGTAAGCAAAAGTTGGTCCCCCCCCCCCCCTCTAACTTCTAAAATAACAAAATGAAAAATCTAAAAAAAACATATGATGTAGATACATTACTATAAAAACTACCAACGAAAATTGTTTTGAACGAGATCTAGTAAGTAGTTTTTTTAATACCTCGTAAATCGTAAACCGCTTATTACCGCGTAATCTTTCATACAAATAACTAAAAGTAAAAAAAAAAAATTCATAAATCAATGGTACGGAACCCTTTGTGCGTGAGTCCGGCGCGCACTTGGCCGGTTTTTCACTTTGCCGAAAGCGCAATTCCACTTTACCCTTGTGATAAGGGCAAAGCGGAAAATTATAGACAATAAAAATAGTTATTTTATACCTAAATAGTTAATAATTCGTTATTTTTTTTTAGAGTTATCTATAATACAATACTTGTAGTATCATTTCGATTAAAACTAGTCTTCATAACTTATCTGGTTCTTTTTATTTTTTCGATTGAAGTTCAGTATTCCTCTATGCCCCCCCTTCCCCTACATTTGTCCTGATAAATGAATAATGTAATTATTTTCTACTTTTTAGTGCAGGTTTTTTGGAGTCGGTTTTAATTTTATTCGATGTAAAGTGTGCCAGTGCGGCCGTGAATAAAATATCCGAAAAAAAAAATCCATAACCGCAATCGATATAATATTATTCCTATATCGGTTACCGTATCCATAACCGAAACTACATCCATAACATCCCTATGACATCACTCTATAATCTCTATGGCTACGACTTACCATGTTCCATTCTGCAGATTTTCTGTTGTATTCTTCCATACTTTAGTGATGTTCTCCAGATCTTCTTCATCCTCCGTGGGTCCCACCACGAAAGTGAGTGGTATAATCCACTTGTTCGGCGGTGGTGGCTTGGTGGTGGTGGCTGGTCGACGCGTGGTGGTCGGCGGAGTAACCGTGGTGGTTGCGTTGACGTCGTCTTCTAAGGACTCTGTGAGGTTTTCTGGAAAAATGAGAGTACTAGGTCTATAGTCTGGTCTGCGAGCACGTCGAATTTTGTCCAATGACCCCAAGCTACCCATCCTTATCGCTCGCGCGTAATTATATTGCTGTCGCGACTGTGCGTCGGGCGCCCGCAGAGAGTGTGCGAGGGCGACAGCAACATAATTACGCGCGAGCAATAAGGTAAGAGCAAGGATGGGTAGCTTGGGGTCATTGGACAAAATTCTACGTGCTCACAGACCGGGCTTTAGAGCTTAACTCGGTCAGTGCCTGAGGTATGGGAGCGGCACGGGAGGGGCGATATTGTGACGTAGGATATAAATCTGAAGATCTGACGTTTAACGTTACAAAAACAGACTCCTGTGCCGCACTGACTGACTTTTTTAAGCGCTAGACAACATAAATTATCGACAAAAAACATAGATCTAGATACGTGGCAGTTTGTCAAGTCAAGTTCAAGAAAATTGCCCATTGCCACTTCAGCTTGCTGATCCGTCGGGCTATGTCAGCGACTTTAGTTCGTTTACGGATTTCCTCATTTCTGATTCGATCTCGTAAAGAAACACCTAGCACACTTACCAGGTTCATAAAATAACTCGTCCAATTCGGCCCTCAAGTCGAAAGTCAGAAGGCTGTCCATCATGGGCGCATCTACTTCTGGCGGGTCTGCTGTCATGACGAACCTGAAAATATAGTTCGTTAATAGGTAAAGCCCGGTCTGTGAGCACGTAGAATTTTGTCCAATGACCCCAAGCTACCCATCCTTATCGCTCGCGCGTAATTATGTTGCTGTCGCGCTCGCACACTCATTGCGGGCGCCCGTCGCACAGTCGCGACAGCAATATAATTACGCGCGAGACCAGACTATAGTTAAGGTCATAGCAGACTTATCAACTCGGAAAGGGATCAACACCGCATCGCCTTTCGCGAGCTGTCATCGTCTTTCGCGCGCTGTTAACCGCGAGGCGAGGCGTTTACGTTACAGTGCGGATAAGTGTGCGAAACTCCATACTGCATAATGGAGTTTCCTACAAAGAATACTGACCCCCTCAAGATGCTACGGTTACGATCCCTTTCCGGGTTTAAAAGTGTACTAGGTCCTTTTTACAGTGACAAAAAACTATTTTCCGCGAATTTAATGCCCATAAAATCATTTCTATCATTGAGTTACACTTAAAATCACTTAAAATTTTAATAATTGGATATTTTGAACGTTCGATATTTTGATCGTTCGATATTCTGATCGTTCGATGAAACGTGTTCGTTAATTTGATTTGCGATCGTTTGTCATTCGACATGGCGAAGGTAACCCCCACTGTACCGTGTGGCTTCTCACTTAGAGCCATTATTTCGGGACTATTCCCACCTCTCGTTCCCACCACTGCAACTCCTGTGTAGCCAGGATCTACAGCTTGACCGCCACAAAAACCCAACCAATGAAGTTCAAGTTTGTCCCGGGGGAAAGTTAAAACTGTCATTGGACCCGCAACGAAATTAACCAGAAGAACATAGGAGGAGTTCGAAGTTAAAGACTTAGAGCCATTATCTTACCTCTCTTGCTTGATGACCACGTTGTCGCCATCTACCGTGGCGCACAGCAGCGGATAGCCAGGCCGCTCGCACCAGCCGTCCCACGCCTGGGCGTGGGTGCTTGTGTCATCGCCGCTGTCATGCTGCAGCGCCCGCCAGAGGTCTCTGTAGGGAATGAAGGGGTTAAAGACAGGGGATTACCACTCTAGCGTAGTATACAGGGTGGAATTTTGTAATGCCACCTGGAGGGAAAGTACTCTTAATACTGTAGATAGAAAATTTTACGCAAAGAAAACACATCTTTATTTTTAAAAAGAAAGAGAACTGCATTCAAAGATTTTAGATTTTTTTTCGAAAATTCACCACCATACCATAAAAATTTCTGTAAATAATTAAAATAATTTAAGATTTCATGGTTTTCCTTTCATTTGATTTATCAAGTTTGTCAGAGAGATTTCATCCTTATACTTTAACCCTAACGATCGATGCAATAAAAATACAGGGTGTAATTTTTAACAAAATCTAGTTGGTTCGATTCCCGGGTGTGGCAAGCAAATTTTTAGAAATTTTTGAATGCAGTTCTATTTCTTTTCCTAAATTAAGAAATGTTTCCTTTGAGTAAAATTTTCTATCTACAGTATTATGAGTCTTTCCCTCTAGGTGGCATTACAAAATCCCACCCTGTAGATCTTTTTTTCATCGCCCATACACTCTCGCTAGAGTGGTCGTGGTCCAGTGGCAAGCCTCACAATCCGTCGCCATTCCTCCCGTACTGCAGCCTTTCTTGTGCACTCATGGAGTGGACCATTGAGTGCGCTTATGGCCTGGTCAGTCCAGCGCATGGGCGACAATGCCCTCAACCTTCCCTTGCACGACAAGTCATTCAACAGAAGCGACGTCTCCACGTGTTATATGGCAAAAGAAAGTGAGAATACGACTTTGGACGATGGAAGAAAGACGCTGTTTGACATCAAGTTCTTGGATGCTCGAGACGTTGGTTCGAAACTGTAGTAAGATATGCGTAGTAAAGTGTCATGTAGGTAAAGCCCGGTCTCTGAGCACGTAGAATTTTGTCCAATGACCCCAAGCTACCCATCCTTATCGCTCGCGCGTAATTATGTTGCTGTCGCGCTCACACACTCACTGCGGGCGCCCGTCGCACAGTCGCGACAGCAATATAATTACGCGCGAGCGATAAGGATGGGTAGCTTGGGGTCATTGGACAAAATTCTACGTGCTCACAGACCAGACTATAGGCGTTGTAAAGTGTCGTGTAGATAGTGTAGGTCTCACCTGGCGTCAGCGCTAGCAGCCCTGTGGTACTTCAAAAGCCGCGCCAACGCAGCCCTCCCCGCCGCTTCCCCCGCCGCCTCTATAGCCATGCTCACTATGGCCGCCCCCTGAAGATAAAAATATCACAGTAAATTGAAATTTGTCGGCCGTTTGGTGTAGTGGTTCAGAACGGACTACTATGCCGAGAGGTCCCGGGTTCGATTCCCGGCCGGGCAGAAATTGAAATGAATTTTAATTTCTGTGACGGGTCTGGGTGTTTTCTATGTATAAGTATGTATTTACAAAAAAAAAGTATTTTTTAAGTATGTTTATATCCGTCGTCTAGTACCTACCCATAGTACAAGCTTTGCTTAGTTTGGGACTAGAGGCGCAGTGTAAAATGTAAAAAAAAAAATCGTTGGCATCCATTTCAGTGCCGGATTAAGGCCTTAGCACATATTTTATCAACCCGGAAAGGGATCGTAACCGTATCAACTCGAGGCGGTCAATATTCTTTATGAAACTCAATGCTGCAACGCACATTCTATCAGCATCGTATAGATGACCTAAAGAACTGTCCTGTTCCACCAAATTCATTGACAGAGAGGCGCCACCATCGTTCAACTATTACAGGGTGTTTGGCGGAAGGTTCGACAAACTTCGTGGATGTATGGTAAGGTCATTTTAAGAATACAAGTTCGCCCATTTGACCCTAAATGAGTAACTTTTTTTAAATTTATATTTTTGTTATTATTTATTTTTTTCCAAAATTTGACCTAAAAAGGCTTCAATTTGTTTTCTCGTGTGTTTTGAACCGCTTTCTTATTTGATATTAATATCGAATAATATGTCTTTAGTTGAATAAAATAAATTTCAGGTCAAGATAATGATTGGATAACTAGTTACGAGCCGCCAAAGTTTAACAAAAGTACAACCCACGATAAAAAATTCAACGTAGAATTTGATTAAAAAAAAATTAAAGGTAATAATATCTTAAAAACATTCTAGCTTCTCTTCTTTCCAATGATATATCACATTTAATAATTAGATATTGATTGTCAAAAATTCAAAGTTTAGGGAAGAAAATGGAATAATAATACAAATATTGTTTGATTTGTTGTTTTACAAAACCACACCCTTTATACGAAATCTTTTGATTGTAAAATCTTACCTTATGTAAAGATAGCTCATCCGAAGCTGCCTCAATGTCCGCTCGATCCAGCCTGGGGGATGCCACAGCGCGCACTGAGTTGCTTGAATCTAGTCTGCAAAGTAGGAAATTAAAACCTTTGAAACAATCGAACTGCTTAGAAAGAAAGAAAGAAAGAAAGAAAGATACATTTATTACAATGGACATCACACAAATACAGGCAATTATCATAGCTGGGCATTAACTCGTTAATCCGTTAATCGTTAATTAACGAAGTTAACATTTCTATTAACGGATTAACTTTTAAGTTAACTTTAAAAAATGTTAACGGACTCGTTAACTTCCGTTAAATTATCCTAAGTCCGTTAATCCGTTAATCCAGTACCTACTATTTACCAAAAGCACGCTGAAAAACGCTAGAAAAACCAGATCACTAACGACACTTGTTAGTAGGTATGTGTGGGACAACTCTTGCAACTGAATTTAAGACCAGTTTTCCTCAACCGATTGAGCTGAAATTTGGTATACTTATGTAAGTACGATGACAATGCAATGTTATGGTACCATTGAGCTGGTCTGATGATGGAGTCATGAGGTGGCCATAGGAACTCCTAAATGAAACGGCGGCATCGCATCGAATTTGGGTTCGTTGGATTTGTCTTTTCGAGCACTTTAGTACTAGATGATGTTCAGGGTCCTGATGATGGAGTTAGGAGGTGGCCATAGGAATTCCTAAATGAAACAGTGGAAACTTATCGAGTTTGGGTTTGCTAGATTTGTCTTTTCGAGCACTTTGGTGCTAAATTGTATTGTAATTGAACCAAAGCTCTGAGATTGAGTTACTACTAAAAAGTGTAAAATAAAATTATAAAAACTTTTTTAAAAACAAGCTTTTATTCTGAAATGCAGTTGTACTAAAACGAAAAAAATAATTGTACTTATGCAAGGTTCAAATAATTTCGAAAGCTTGTAGCGCAAACAAAAAAACCGGCCAAGTGCGTGTCGGACTCACGCACAAAAGGTTCCGTACCAGTGTACCAGAATCTCATGGCAAACAAAAATATTGGAAAAGTGTGTTTTTCATATGGCCATTGTCTATGGCTTTATTGTCACCTGTCAAAGTAAATCAAGAGATCTGTCAGCCGCTGCAGAAATTTTGTAATCTCTTCATGCCTATTTGTTATTTTTGTGAAAAAGTCGAAAAAGCTCAAGCAAATCATATTGTTTTCAATACGAATTGTAAAATAGGGCATAATTCAAAATCAATCTTTGATTTTAAAACGCGTCGTTGAGTTGACAGTAAGTTGGAGTGAAATGTTTTGATACATTAAGTTTATTACCTAACTGCGTCAGAAGGAGGGTGGGGGTTATGTTTATTTTACAATTACTCTTACCTAATAACTGCTTTATCGGGGTTTTCAAGTGTATTTCATACATTGGTGCAGAGGAATAGTGAAAAAGTTATGACCATGTAAAGAAAATTGAAAAAGATTTCATCAAGCAAGTTTGAGTAATTGAAATGCTGAAAGAGCGATTCATATTATACAGGGTGGAATTTTGTAATGCCACCAGGAGGGAAAGTACCTACTCTAGATATACTTTTTTCTCAAAGAAAACATTCCTTTATTTTTGAAAAGAAATAGAAAGATTTCCAAAAATTTGCTTGCCACACCCGGGAATGGAACCAACTAAAATCTGTTAAAAATTACTTCCTGTATTTTTATTACATCGATCGTTAGGGTTAAGTATAAGGATGAAATCTCTCTAACAAACTTGATAAATTAAATGAAAGGAAAACCGTGAAATCTTACATTATTTTGATAATGCTACAGAAAATTGTATGGTATAGTAGTGAATTTTCTAAAAAAATTCGAAAATCTATGAATGCAGTAGTCTTTTTTTTTCAAACATAAAGGAATGTTTTCTTTCAGTAAAATTTTCTATCTACAGTATTAAGAGTACCTACTTTCCCTCCAGGTGGCATGACAAAATTCCACCCTGTATAATTTTTTTTTTTTTTTTTTTTGAAGGGACGCGCGCTGGTAGCTTGAAGAGCTTTTCCAACTTCACCGGGCAGAGTGGCGAGTACAGAAGGTACTCTAGCCGTTTGGCGATCGTCGGTGCGCGTGCCGACGAGGCCGAGTGTGGGCTTGTCCGCGTCGGTCGCAGACCGACGTTCGCGATCGGGCCGTATCGAGCGCATAAGGCGCCCGATCAGTGGCGAACCCAACTAGAGGGTTGCCCACCGCGGTGTTGGACCAAAGTCCAGCCTACGGCGGGCTCACTCTAGTGGGCCCGATCGAGGGGACTACGGACGCGGCCTGAGGGCGCCACGGTAGGCTCGGACCTCGGCTCAGGCCGTGTCCGGGGGACGGATAGGGGCCCTGTATAAATACCTCTTTAACTTGATTATCTATTGAAGAACAAGAAGCGTTTTCTAGTTCTGAATAAAGTGATAAGTTATAAGTATGATACGTAATAAAATTATTTAGAGTAATATACGGTTTACTTATTTTTCAAGAAATGTTTCTATGTTAAAAACCCGATGTATAACAACATTCTTCATACACATACCTAAAATGTATAGGTAGGCATTCGTACTTCATGGTCATTAATATTAAAGTCATAAATAAAAAATTTAAAAGTATCAAGATCGTTTAATCCAATTTCCCCAGTATTGCACTCAACAAAGTTTATTTTCCCCATTTGCCATGAGATTCTGGTACACCTATAATAAGCGGTTTACGATTTACGAGGTATTAAAAAAAACTACTTACTAGATCTCGTTCAAAACAATTTTCGTTGGTAGTTTTTATAGTAATGTACATCCTATGTTTTTTTTTTAGATTTTTCATATTCTTATTTCAGAAGTTAGAGGGGGGTAACTTTTTTCCACTTTGGAAGCGTCTGTCACGCAAACTATTCGGTTTAGAAAAAAAAATATTTTAGAAACCTCGATATCATTTTTGAAGACCAATCCATACACGTATGTTTGATGAAAAAAAAATTTTTGAGTTTCAGTTCTAAGTATACGGAGCCCCCAATATTTATTATTATTTTTTTATTTTTGCATCAAAATCTTAATGCGGTTCACAGAATTCATCTACCTACCAAGTTTCAACAATATAGCTCTTATAGTTTCGGAAAAAAATGGCTGTGACATAAGTACGGACGGACAGATGGACAAACAGACATGACGAATCTATAAGGGTTCTGTTTTTTGCCATTTGGCTACGGAACCCTAAAAAAGAGGAATAAATTCCATGCGCGATACAAGCTTTCGAAATTATTTGAACCTTGCATACAATTATTTTTTTCGTTTTATTATCATGTGTTAACGGATTAACGATTAACGTTAACTTGCGTTAAATCTTGTGAAATATAACGTTTAACGAAGTTAATTTTTTTATTAACGGTTTAACGATTAACGAAGTTAACTATTTGATTAACGGTGCCCAGCTATGGCAATTATATAGACGTGACAGTGGCACATAATAATGGAAGAAGAAAAAATAAATCCCACCAAAAACATTCTGTAAAAAACTAGCCAAGTCTCGATGGAGCTGCTTGTTTATCTCTAAAAAGTAATGAAATCTAGACAAAGTCGTGCCAAGTCTATGGTTCCTTACTGCGATTTCTTTATTATTATAGTTAATGTTGTGTGACTTGGCCGTTGAACAATCTTTATTAAGATAATCATACATAAGTATTATTGAAATACGCAGCTTTATTAAACCTACAATTGACTGGTTGTTGTTGAATCAACGTTTTCCAAGTGGCAATTTTCCATCGTCAATGGGTAGCGGTTCTGGCGACAGATTGGTGCAATGGTGTCATGGAGCACCTGGTTTTGTCACCCTTCAACGGCCAAGTCACACAACATTAACTATAATAATAAAGAAATCGCAGTAAGGAACCATAGACTTGGCACGACTTTGTCTAGATTTCATTACTTTTTAGAGATAAACAAGCAGCTCCATCGAGACTTGGCTAGTTTTTTACAGAATGTTTTTGGTGGGATTTCAAGTAGTATTGATTATGAATGTGGTGTTACTCCAGATCTTCGATTTTCCTAGTTTTTATAGTTTTCCCTTTATGTGGCCATTAAACCCTAACTCTGTACCAAATTTCAGCTCTCTGAGTTTATGGGAAGTACTAGTTCTATTTTGATGATCATCAGTGAGTGAGTGTCATAAATGCAAAACTTTGCTTTCGCTTAACTTCGGAACTAAATGACCTACAGACTTGAAATTTTGGATTTTAAGTATGTGATTATAGCTTACTAGATGACGAAAATTTCTGCGTTCTGGTCTTATCCAGAGGTTCTCAAATAGGGGCCTGAAAATGCGGCGAAATGGTTCCAGTAAAGGATGGTACGGCAGTGTTTGCTTCGCGCTCGACTTGGCGGGGGCACTGCCGTGCCCCCAGATAAAAACAAGAGTAAACTGAGCAGTGCCACCCACCCAACAAGATGCCCACTGCAACGGGACCCCACTCAGCATGCCGTGGCCCACGGTGACGAAGGCCACGGCGCTGGTTTTCAGTGCTTAGAACATCGCACATTTTCAACTCGGAAAGGGATCGTACCCGTACCAACTCGAGGCGGTCAGTATTCTTTGTATGAAACTCCATATTGCAACGCACACTTAGACCCAGAACAGACGGTGAAACGCAACTGCAACGAAACTCCAACTTTGTGATGATTCTGATGAATGAAACTGAAACTGGAAGTTTCAAACTTTCAGGTTCTGATGAATGAAACTGAGTTTGATTGAAGATTGAAACAGTTTCATTCATCAGAATCATCAGAAAGTTGCAGTTTCGTTGCAGTTGCGTTTCACCGTCTGTTCTGGGCCTTAGAGAGACCACACATGACGCGAAAAGTTTGAAACTTTCAGTTTCAGTTTCATTCATCAGAATCATCAGAAAGTTGTGCTGCAGTTTCGTTTCAGTTGCGTTTCACCGTCTGTTCTGGGCCTTATTCGAACCGTAACGTAAACGCCTCGCTTTGCTATTGACAGCGCGCGAAAGGGGATGACAGCTCGCGAAAGGCGATACGGTGTTGATCCCTTTCCGATTTAATAAGTCTGCTATGAGCTTAAGGCGGGAATTGAACCCACGACCTTTCACTTGCCGGGCGACTGCTCTTCCATCAGCTACTTAGACAATACGCTGTTGCGGCCGCGTTTGTTTCATCAATGTTACAAATAAGAATTTAACTGTCAGTCAAGATGAAACACGTATGTTCTAAGCTAAAATATGATTGTCACGAGTGAGCTCACCACAATAGTCGAGCGGCGGCGGGGTTCCGCGTTCCTCGAATCACGAGTCGGCCAGTCCGACCCCTTCACTGTTCGGCTATCGTGGCTTCAAAAAGACCCGCAACAAAATTAGTGCCGGTATTAGGTACTGGCATTCAAAGCTGAGGTGACAATGAGCAGGGCACATAGTACGAAGAACTGACGGCCGATGGAGCAGCAAGGTTCTGGAGTGGAGGCCACGTACCGGAAAACGCAGCGTGGGACGCCCAATCACAAGGTAGGCCGACGACATCATAATCGACAGCAGGAAGGCGCTGGACGCAGGCCGCTACCAACCGGGCAACATGGAAAGCATTGGGGGAGGCCTATGTTCAGCAGTGGACGTCCTATGGCTGAGATGATGATGATAACTGGCCTTCGAAGGTTGGACTATGATACCAGGGTAATAATACCTGAGCGCAGGCAGCACGTGGTCCAGTAGTAAGGCGTCCTGCTGTCTCTCAGACGCGCTGTCGCTGATCGCTGGTGCCTTCTCAGCAATCACTGACGTCAGAGCGTCCATCAGCCACTGAGAACTCCACCAACGAGGTGAGACTAGCCCGCCAAACCACTGGGGACCAAAAAGTACCTTATCTTAGGCTGAGTTGACTAGGTGTTCTTATGAGAATAGAGATTCTTTCGAACGTTATTAGATCGTTTCATCCATGAAGACGCGTCCCACCATTCTTCCGCTAATGTCTGAGTGTTATCAGTACACGCTAAATCATCCATGAGTGCACACGTATACTACAATAATGCCTTACGGATTGCTCGGATCAAACTCCCCGCACCCTGCGCGTCCGAGACCAAAAAGTGGTGGGGCGCGTTTTCGTGGGTAAAACGATCTAAGTATAACCGGTGTTTTTTGTATGGAGTTTGACAGATTTTTGACATTTGCCATAGTTAAAGTGATGAGAACTCAGCATTAGAATAGAAAAAATAACGGGACTGTTCCCATCTCTCGTTCCCATCGCTGCAACTAATGCTCGGGCTATGTCAGTGACTTAGTTCACTTACGGATCTCCTCATTTATGATTTGATCTAAAGAAACACCGAGCATAGCCCTTTCCATATCACGCTGTGCAACTTTGAGCTATGAACCACAAGATGGACCGACGACCTTATAAAAGTAGCAGGAAGGCGCTGGATGCAGGCCACTGCCAACCGGTCATGTGGGCGAACATAAACCGTTCAGCAGTGGACGTCCTATGGCTGAAATGATAATGACGATGAACTTACCTGCTGGGCCAGCAGTCTGGCGATGGTTTTCGTGTCAGTCAAAGTAGAAGGAGACAGAGTAATCAGTCCCCAACCCTCAGAATATGGGTTACCACCATCTACCACTACTATATCGAACTTAGGTAATGGGTACGACGTGTTCAACTCATAGCTGAAATGCTGTATCGTCTTCTGCACCCATTCTAGGAGCGGTCTGAAACAAAAATGATGTTTTAAACTGCTGTCAACCAGGTTTATAACTAGGTAGTAGTTTTATAGATAATTTAAACACATAATGGAAATCCTTGGGTCAGGCCTTTGTCCTGCAGTGGACGTCATTTGGCTGAAACGACGGATGTGTTATGTTTTCTCCAGCAAGAATTTACAATTCTGAATTCTTGCTGGAGAAAGCCCTCAGGGAACATAGTTTTAAGCACGTCACACAATTATCAACTTGAAAAGGGATCGTAACCGTATCAACTCGAGGCAGTCAGTATTCTTTGTATGAAACTCCATACTGCAACGCACAATAATATAGATGACCCACGCTGAACTGTCCCACCAAACTCAATGACAGGGGGGCGCTACCATCGTTCAACTATATGGTTTCCAACATGGCAAAAATCTGAACCAGCGATCCGGTATTGACGGTGGCGCCCCACTGTCAATGTCATCGACAGGACAGTCCAGTATTTTGGAACTATCCGCACCATAACGTAAACGCATCGCCTCGCGGTTGACAGAGCGCGAGAGGCGATGACAGCTCGCGAAAGGCGATGACAGCTCGCGGAAGGCGATGACAGCTCGCGAAAGGCGATATGGTGTTGATCCCTTTCCAAGTTGAATAAGTCTGCTATGAGCTTAAGAAACACTGACCTAGAGCATTTTTGTTTAATGTAATGTTCTTGTAAATGGTAGTACAGTAAAATGGGGTGAGTGACAAGGTGTGTCACTAGACATTTCATAGAGCGGTTCGTTGTTCTGTTACAAATAAATGCTCTAGTCTATCTCACCTATAAATAAAAATAATAATCTTCAATTCTTACCCAGCTTCATCCAGAATTACTTGCTGATCGCTATACAAGCTGATTTCTGGAGGGGGCAGCACCGGTTCCTCCGCTTCGTCCGTCGGTTCCGTGGGGGCCATTTCAGTGGGGGTCACCGTGGGGGTCGCGTCGGTAGGCAGGGGGGGCGCAGCGCGGCGCTGCAGCCGACACACGGCCATCGACATCATGTGGGGGGGCATTGGGGGGGACTGACCGAATTCGTCTTGCAGCTGTAAAAATATTGAAATGATAAATCTTTATTCGGTATCCATGGGCGTACCTAGAACCCTTTGAAGAAACTAAGTCAACGATCTGATATAAAAATCTGACTTGCCCGAGGCCAGAAGCTGTCTCCTTTTATAATAAATAATAATAAATAAATAAAAATAAAAATCATTTATTTTCAGACAAAAGCAGTCCATAGTTTGGTTAGTAACAATTTGAACTTAGAGACTATATTACAGTAGAGTAAGGCCTGGTTTTTTGATTCATAGTTAAAATAACTATTTGTTAGATTTTGCGACTAATGGTTAAATATTAACAAAATGTTAACCAATAGTTTAAAAATGTACTAAAACTCAAGTTAACCATTGTTCGTAAAACATTTTTTTCTGTTATTTAACCACTTGTCATTTGACATCTGTCAAATTTGACCATTGGTTATTTTAACTATGAATCAAAAAACCGGGCCTTAGTAACAATGTTCTTAGAAATATGTTAGTCGTACATCATGGGTTCGATAAACTATGTAAGTATATTGACTCTTGCCTAATGTGTAAGTCAACAAAACGACTATAGACGGATGAGTCCAGCCTCTCAGCAATCATTTTCAGGATTCCATTCCCACTTGTCCTCAGTCTTTGTAACACAGACGCAATTTTATGTACTCGTAAACCTGTATTAGGAGGCCCCGCTCCTTCTTAAGGTTACAAAGACGTGTTGAAACAAACCATTAACTTGCAAAATTCGTACTAGTGCGAAACCAACACTAGCTGTGAAGAGAAGAGTTACATAAAAATTATAATAAATAAAAAAAAAACTTTTTTAAAAACAAGCTTTATCCTGAAATGCAGTTGTACTAAAACGAAAAAAATAATTGTATGCTAGGTTCAAAGAATTTCGAAAACTTGTATCGCGCATAGAATTTATTCCTCTTTTTTACTGTTTGCGCTACAAGCTTTCGAATTTCTTTGAACCTAGCATACAATTATTTTTTTCGTTTTAGTACAACTGCATTTCAGGATAAAGCTTGTTTTTAAAAAAGTTTTTTTTTTATTTACCTATTATAATTTTATTTTACACTTTTTAGTTGTAACTATCTCAATATCTGGGCCTGGTCATCATTTAGCATAAAAGTGCTCGGGAAGTCGAATTCAACGAACCCAAACTCGATAAGTTTCCGCCGTTTCGTTTAGGAGTTCCTATGGCCACCTCCTGACTCCATCATCAGACCAGCTCAATGGTACCATAATATTGCATTGTCATCTTACTTACATAAGTATACCAAATTTCAGCTCAATCGGTTGAGGAGAACTGGTCTTAAATTCAGTTGCAAGATTTGTCCCACACATACTAACAAGTGAAGTCAATATAAAGCTTGTAAAAATGGAATTTACAACCCAGTCGAGTTTGCTGCGCATCTGGCGGCAGTGACATCACATCGCCGCTCTGGTATGGCTGAAGCGAGCGCGCGGTGCGCAGTTAGCTCGATTCGGTTGTAATGATGATTTTGATTATAACTAGCTTTTTACCGCGGCTTTACTTGCTGAGTAAATTAGAAAATCTTAAGGATGCATAAATCTTACCAGTCGGTGTCCCAAATAGAAGCCAGCTTCCTCTGTAGCCATTATGGGCATATTTGTCAGCGATACGTGGAATCTGAAAAGAAAAAACAGAGGATCAATCAATAATCTTCACCATCTATCTTTAAAGTATACAGAACTGACGGCCGATGGGGCAGCAAGGTTCTGGAGTAGAGGCGACCCCCAAGGATTTCCATAATGACTAGTCCTGCGCTGCCCGCATCCATGTTTTAGTGACCTTCACCAGATTGTGGTCCACCTTGTGGGGGGCCCATGCCATATCTTTTGTTTCGTGGTCGCCACTCTAGAACTTTTGCCATCGTCTCTACAAGCTACAACGGCCATCATCTCTACGAGCCTTACCTACCCCGCCAACTGCCACTTGATTTTAGCAATTCTGCGGGCTATGTCGGTCACCATACGGGACGGACTATTCCCATCTCTCGTTCCCATCGCTGCAACTCCTGTGTAGCCAGGATCTACAGCTTGACCGCCAATAAAAACCCAACCAGTGAAGGCCAAGTATGTCCCGGGGGAAAGTTGAACTGGCATTAGACCCGCAACGAAATTAATCAGAAGAACATAGGTGTTCGAAGTCGGTCGGTCACCATAATGTTACATGATAATTACCTTTTAAATAAACAACTTAAAAAAATCGAACTACCAAAGGCAGGAATCGAACCCACGACTTTTCACTTGCCGGGCGACTGCTCTTTCAACTGAGCTACTTAGACACTGGATGCAGCAGTCGAAATTTTCAAGTGTAATACGGTATTATGGCCGCGTTTTATTTCATCAATGTTGGGTATAGTCTTGTCGCTGAGTACGTAAAATTCTGTCCATTGACCCCAATCTACCCATCATTATCGCTCGCGCGTAATTATATTGCTGTCGCGACTGTGCGACGGGTGCCCGCAGTGAGTGTGCGAGCGTGACAGCAACATTACGCGCGAGCGATAAGGATGGGTAGCTTGGGGTCATTGGACAAAATTCTATGTGCTCACAGACCGGGCTTTAGTATAATTACCTGTCTCTTACTATGGTCAGCTTGAAGGTGGCCCTTAGATGTGGCTCGTCCAGGCAAGGGAAGGCGGACCGCGCATGCGTCAGCCAGAACCGTGACACTGCGCAACGACTGAAAGATAAAGGACGAAGCATACTTTAATCCCGGAAACGGAACGTAACCCTATCAACTCGAGACGGTCAGTATTCTTCGAGAGGTTTGAAAGTAAGAAAGAAAGAAAAAATATTTATTTGGTACTACTTAAATGATACACATTGACATTACAAAGCAAAAATAATAAAGTTGTTGTACCTAATTGGTCTCTGCTCAAAATTTAGCCTATGTTACTCGTGGATAATGTAGCTTTCGAATGGTGAAAGAATTTTAAAAAACGGTCCAGTATATTTTGAGCCTATTCATTACAACCAAACAAACAAACAAACAAAGTTTTCCGCTTTATAATATTAGTGTAGATTAGACTGATCTGACAGTTTGATTTGGTAACTTACTGTTTGTGTGTCCCTGTCAAAAAGAACCCTCGTTGCTTGTCATTCCTCTCCAACTTTGTGATGAAACGAAGGCTCAGTGTGTAGTTGTATTTGCGCCTTATTTTTTCCTGAAAAAACAACGTTTTGACCATTAAAAACTTATAGTTGGACACACTGAAGCGTCCCAGATAGGACATTAACAGGAGCATACTACAACGTCGAGTTAACTGCACACCTGGAAGCCGTGACATCATATCGCGCTCTGGTAAATTTGGTATGGACGGACGGGACAAACGCGGGGAGAGTCGCATTCCAGCGAGATGCGCAGTTAGCATGGGGTTGTATTCAAATTAGTTCCAATTTGTGCCGATATTTAGCTTAGTATAAGGTATAAGGGGCTAACGGGACTACGGGACTATTCCCACCTCTCGTGCAGGTGGGACCTGCAACTCCTGTGTAGCCAGGATCTACAGCTTGACCGCCAATAACCCAACCAGTGACGGTCAAGTTCGTCCCGAGGGAAAGTTGTGTCATTGGACCCGCAACGAAATAACGGGCTAACGGTACTGTTAAAAAATTACCTTGAACTCAATATAAGTCTGGTCAGCCGCAGGGAAGTCCAAAGCCTTAGCTACTTTGGGACCTAAAGCACCACCGGTCCGAAAAAGCGCTCGTTCGGTCACGTTCATGTCGCGCACGTTTAAAACCACGAAGTTTGTGTCCCTTTCCACTTTTAGGTCTATTGACACTTCTCCTGTGAAGAAAAAGAAAATAAAAAGAGATAAATATAAATTTTATTTAGGTATATCTAAGTGCCTTTTCGTGCGATTTTTGCGTTAGAATCGCCTTTTCAGTGGCGTAACTACAGGGTGGCAGGGCTGGCAAAATGCCACGGGCCCCCGACCTAAACCATACCACCCGATGACCCGACATTCTTTCTTTCTTCACTTAAAACGTAGGACTTCTTGGCGGGAATGTAAAGCGTCATGTTAATGTTAGCGGTTTTGTTTTGTTTTCTTAAATTCGTGTTTGGGCGACTATTAATGGTGGATTTGGCTTAATTTTTTTTTAATTGTGTATAATACTGTGTCTCATGTTGATAGCCCAATAAAATAAATAAATAAATTATTTAAGCATTAAGTGTTCGTGAACGTGCATGAGTGTGGGCAAATGATACTAAACAGTGCAGCGTGATTCTTCGGGTTCTCTCAAGTAGTAGAGACTTCATATGTCTCAGTAAAGCACCGCTTTACGGTGGGAAAGATCATCTATCATCCTTCATTATATCATTAACCCGGGTCCCATCCCACTTGGTCCCATTTTGTAATTCACCTCAATTAAAACTTGAAAATGGCCCAAATCAAGTCGATCTCAACGTGTATTGCCAACATTAAAAAGAAGAAGAAGCCACACGTACAAAAAACACCAGTTATCGTTATAGTTACGGTTAAAGTTAGGTGGTGCAACTCAGCCTAAATGTTTGTTTCTTCCCTTTTAATATCTTAGCTAATCATAGCTCGTAGAGACAATGGCCGTTGGGACAGAAAAGTTCTGTAGTGGCGACCACGTGCCGGAAGAATTAGCGTGGGCAGGCCTCGACGCCAGGTGGACCGACGTTCTAATGATGATCGCGGGAAAAGCCTGGATGCCGGCAGCCCAGGACCGGTCGTTATGGAAATCCTTGGGGGAGGCCTTTGTCCAGCAGTGGACGTCATTTGGCTGACACTAACGAACGAACGAAAATCTTTTTCTTTATCCACAACGAGGAAGCTCTTGGCCTGTGGTGGTGGAAGCGAGCTTCACCCAGAATCCTCAACCACGGAGGAACTGGCTATCTTACCTCTATCTGCCGGAACACAACAATGCTGTTAACATTGTTGTTATGGCGACAGACTTAGGTAAGATGGTGGTAGCTAGCCAGGCGGACTTAAAACAAGCCCTACCACCAACCAAACTGAAAATCTGCCGCCACTGGGAAACGAACCCGGGACCTCTGCGTCTGAAGCAGGTGGTCTTACCACTAGACCACAGAAGCGGTTCTTACCCCTCAGTTCTCCAGTAGTCAGGTTCGGGTGAAGCCAGAGGTTGTAATGCTTCGGTATCACGAAGGTGGGGAGGCGGGCCCCCCTCCAAGGAAACACCTGGCCGTTACTCGCAATACGTTCTCTGAAACAGACAGTGTTTGTTCATTAACATCAGGTCATTAAAGGACGAAGCACATTTATCAACCCGGAAACGGATCGCAACCGTATGTATCAACTCGAGGCGATCAGTATTCTTTGTATGAAACTCCGTACTGGACGTGATCCTCGCGGTTTACAGCGTGGCGAAAGGTGATACGGTGTTTATCCCTTTCTTATAACATAATAACAGGAATTTTGTTTTCATATGGGTCACTTAAAAATTAGGGATTGATGGTGAAAACGGGCATAAATGACCAATGATGAAGGTGTGACTTAAGGTCCTAAGTATGTCCCCTAGATGGGGCAGAAGGCGTCCACCACAGTCCTCCATCGCGTTCGGTCTTGAGCTTCGCGTTTGAACTCGCTCCAAGTGAAGATGTTTCGATGATGAAGGTGTAGAATCCTCATCATCATCATCATCATCATCATCAATAGCCCTTTACAGTCCACTGCTGGACTATGAGCCTTCTCCACTAAAGTGGAGGGTTTTGCCTTAATCCCCACGCTTGGCAGGCGGGTTGGAGATCCCGTTCTCTGTTTGATGCGTAGTCCCTAAGACACCCGCGGGAAGAGTAGGGGTTGGTGACAAATGTATTCTACTCTGCCGTCACCATACGGCTATAGGGCACGGTAGATACACAAAATGTTTGGTAGTGTCAACTGGCCTGTGTACTCACTTGTTGGACGAGGCAGTATTGGTCTCAGCCCCCGTGGGAGGCTGGCCGGGTATCAGGGGACTTTCCCCTGCGCACGGGCAATCTGGAAGCGGGAAAAGATGGAAATACAGTTCAAATATCGAGTAAGTATTAAAATAGTACAATTTTATGTCGCTAGATGGCATTGTCAAGGGTATTAGTGGTATTAGTGTTTGTTAATAGCGGTTAAATTCCATTCCATCCCATGTTCTATCCCATTCCATTCCATTCCATTCCCTATGACTACCCTCAATATGACATAATATGTGCGGACCCTTTGCACAAAATATTGTCAACTTGCCAGTCCTTTTGTGAGCAGTGTTCTCTTTAGTTTTTAAGTAGTTTTTAAGATGTTATTTTGTTTATTTTATTTTATTTATTTATTTGATCACCAACAAGATTTATTTATTTATTGTTATATAAGTATTTTAATGGCAAGTGTAATTGAAAAAAAAAACCCATCCCATCCCATCCCATCCCATCTTATCCCATCCCATCCCATCCCAACCCATCCCATCCCAACCCATCCCATCCCATCCCATCCCATCCCATCCCATCCCATCCGATCCCATTCTCACCTGGCTGCGGCGTGGCATACACGACGAGCAGTGCAGTGGCAAACATAGCCGAGAACACCAACGCGGCGAGGCATAGCGCGCGGCGCTGCGAGCATACGGCCACGGGTGCCTCGCGGAGCTCCCTCGCTTCTCTTGCTTTGTCTGTGTCTGTAAATAAAGTTCATCATTATCATCGGAGTTTCTCTTCGTGATCGTATCAGAAATGAGGAGATCCGCAGGTGAACCAAAGTGACCGACATAGATTCCGCGAAAATAGTGTGAATTATTTCACGTTATTGCAACATTTTTCTTTACTGCTCTGGCCCTATTGGTTGTAGTAGGGTAATGTTATAGCCTAAAGCCTTCCTCAATAAATGGGCTATCCAACACAAAAATATTTTTTCAATTATTACAGCCAATAGGGGCGGAGCAGTAAAGAAAAATGTAGAAAAATGGTAAATGGGCATTTCTACGGAGACGACCGATTGACCTACTGGGGCGAAAAAAGTACCTTTCAAATTGAGGTACGGTCTTGAAAAAAATCACACGTATTTATAGGACTCTTGACTTGATGGAGAGCATATTTAGAAGACCGCCAGGTTTTACATCTCGCCTTAAAAAAATCTGAAAGTTAAAAAACGGGCGAAATTTGGCTTAAAATGGAGTGTCCGGTTTCCAGAATTTACTCGTTTTTGCTTCATAACTTTTGAAATAATAACTTCCCTATTATGATACCCACATTCACAAAACAAGGGATAGTTAATAAAGCCATATATATGAGTTTCTTTATTGTAAGTCCTTGGGTTTTACTACAGTAACACATTTAAATTTTGTCCGACGTGTGTGCCTCAATTCCGTGATTTTTACTTTTGTGCTCCTATATCACTAACTACGCACAGTACGAACGCCCTCGACTGATTCCCACAAACTAGCAGTTGCGCCCGAATTTTCGAGAAGTCTAAAAGACAGATTTGTCGCTTTGAGGAGCATTTTTTAGAGGTTTGAAATCACTAAAAATTTTTGGTCACTGGTCATTTCTCAAATCGGTGTGCGAAATTAATAATGTTCAGGAAGTATTTAATGAGATTACTGCTAAATTAATTGAGTGTTTAAGTGATATCTGCCATTACGTTTTGTAGAAATTGTTGTAATTTATAATATTTTCGAGTAATTTGATGGATTGTGATATTTCCTCAATTCCGTGGATCTCAATTCCGCGGAATATGGGGCATCGAATTGAGAAAACGTATACACCGAATTGATATTAAATGAAAATGGAGACAATAAATTGTTTGTGTAGTTACCTTAAAATGTTAATGAAATCAGTCTAACATAATAATAGGGTGAACTAGCAATCATTGGGCACTACCAGTCATAAGACAGAAGACAATAAAACATTTTTTTTGAGGTTTCATCAAAAAGAATGCACTGCTACTCCACCTTATCAAAATAATATAAAACAATAGTTCAAAACATTAGTAAACGATGTAAGCAGAAGTTTGAAAATATGTACTTTAACTTATCGCAACGATTTTGAAAATAGAATGTTTGTCTATAACATTTTTATACATTTTTTAAATCTATCTCATTTGCTCATTTCTTTTTATACTATAGAGTTATTGTATTTTGTATATAATTTAATTATTATTGGTTCCACAAAACACAGTAACTAATAAGTTATTGAGTTATGGATATTTGCTGTCCAATAATTAATAGTTTTTTGTTTGAAAACTAGATAATGGACAGGTAAAACGACATCTCTGTTCATCATAACTTAAAGAGCAAGAGGCATAAAAATAATGGGATATGTTTGAAATCGTTTCTTACTAATTGATAAAATTATTTTCTTTCAATATAATTCATTATTTTATTTTTCGTTCGTTCGTTTCAGCCAAATGACGTCCACTACTACGGCCTAAGGCCTCCCCAAGGATGTCCATAGCAGCTGGTCGTGCGCTGTCCGCATCCTGGTTCTTACCTCGATCTTCACCAGATCGTCGGTCCACCTAGTGTGAGGCCTGCCCACTGGTCCGTGGTTTCCACTCGAGAACTTTTCAGTCCCAACAGCCATCATTTGTACGAGCTAAGTGCCCCACCCACTGCCACTTGATTTTTGCAATTCTGCGGACTATGTCGGTCACTTTGGTTCTCTTGCCGATCTTTTCATTTCCGATTCAATCACGCAGGAAAATTCCGAGCATAGAACGCTCCATTGCCTTTTGGGCCTTCTTATTAGGCTCATAGTAAGCGACCACGTTTCACATCCGTACACCATCACTAGCAACACACTGGTCGAAGACTTTTGTCTTGAGACACTGCGGTATTTCAGACATGAGATCAAAGTTGGACTGGACTCTTTGTCCCAGATATACACAATTGTCAACAACTTCAAGTGTAAATCCAACCTTCAGAGGAGTGGGTGAAACACGGACATTTGACATGATTTTTGTCTTGTCCATGTTAATTTTGAGACCCACTTGTTGAGAGGCTCTGCGGAGGCCATCGAACATTGTGCCTAGATCTTCCAAGGTCTACGATATCGTCCGTGCCTACGACCAATAAGCCATGACTACGATATCGTCCGTGAATTGGCTCTTTGGTCTTCTGTGTAATATGCCGTAGCGTACCTGTGTGTGTGCCATAATACTAAAGTCTTTTCAGAAGGCTGGAAGTCGTTGAGTCTGCGAGCGAGACTCTCGAAAACAGCTTGTAAACACGCCTCAGAAGTGAGATGAGTCTATAATTTTATCACCACATTTTCCTTCGAGGATGATGGAATTGAACTGCTTCTGTAGAGCCTTTAATACCGGCGAAGCTCAGCCGTGATGCCGTCAACACCCGGTGCCTTGTTGTATTTCAGCTGTTTGAGAGCTATTTTAATTTTGTACAAACTGACGTCCGGTATATCTTCGGTATAGTGTCAGGTCAATCTAGCTCTTGGGTCTTGCTATATTTGTTTTATATTTAAGGTTAAGAATAAATAAACTAAGAGGAGACCCTGTGTTATGTATTTATTTTATTTAAATATATGGATATTTCAGACAATTAAACCTAAAATTAACCATCTAACTAATAGACCAGCAGTCAGATATCAAAAGTTTTAGGTATTTATTATTTTGATTATTGAAATACATTATGTATTTCTACATAATGTCATCAATTATAAGTTCACGGAGAATTTTTAAATTTGGAGATTCATTTCTCAATTCCGTGATTCATTTTCTTAATTCGGTGCTCTCTCAATTCGGTGCTTAACTATTCTCATAAACCACTTTACAATATTTAGTGACAATGCTATTTTTACATTCAGAATGGAGTAAACTTTATTTTTTTGTATCGAAACTACTTAAAAAACTAAATATAAATTTTAGCACCGAATTGAGAAAAATAACACCGTGCTGTAGAAATGCCCAAATATTATTCAAACTATTTTCATACATATGAAATCGCAGCACAGACAGCTACGAGTACATAGTTATCCAATAAGATTAAGCAACACAAAACGCCAATTTTATAGATGAAGACCTAATAAGACTCTTGACATTCCGTTTTGCTGAAGCGAGAAACTTAAGAGGCTCAATGAGTGTGCATTAAGCCCTCTTGACCTAGAAAACGAGTCTATACATGCCCCTAATGCCCAGGGATTTATAAACCATTTTGGGGCCCATAACCACCCCTTCGCGATTCATTTATTTATTTATTTATTTACAACGACAACAACAATACACTGTCATCACAGGACATCCCAAATTACAATTATTCGTTCGTTAGTTTCAGCCAAATGATGTCCTCGCCCTCGTGGCAACCACGAGCAGGAAGACGTAGTGTGGGGCTGTGGGCAGGCCCCCCACTAGGTGGACCGACGATCTGGTGAAGGTCGCGGGAGGTACCTCGATGCGGGCGGAGCAGGACCGGTCTTTGTGGAAATCTTTGGGGAAGGCCTTTGTCCGGCAGTGGACGTCATTTGTCTGAAACGAAACTAAAAAAGGTAAGTAATAAAAGATTGATTGACTGATCGCATACTCTTTTCATTGCAAAAGATGGGGCCCGTTTTAAGTCGCGGGGCCCTTTTGTGCACGCACGGCCTCTGCCTTACGGTTAATCCGGCCCTGGTAATGCCACTACTGGTTACCATCTAGAGTTGAGGGGTTTTAATACTTTCCAAGAGTCTCTAATTGTAGCCTTTATAGAGGCTGGGGCCTTTAAAATTAATAGATGAAGTAACTTTTTGCATTAAGAGGGTAAAAATTGAGATGATGCCTTATTTATGTGATGTATTAACGTAGGTTTTTAAACAGGAACTGAAAACTTGGCATTACCTAACTAAAATACCAAGGAAATAAATAAAATATTGCTTTTAAAATATAACTTTCCCCCAGGACAAACTTGGCCTTCACTGGTTGGGTTTTGGCGGTCAAACTGTAGATCCTGGCTACACAGGAGTTGCAGCGATGGGAGCAAGAGCTGGGAATAATAATATCCTTTCTGTAATTAGGTTTAGAAAATCCAGTCAACTTACCAGCTAAAAAAGCGACATCGTCGAGATCCTGGTCCACCATGTTGCGCCACGCAGCTGTCGGACAAAACAGAAAGTTATAAGTCCGCCTTCTGTTCCGTTAAACATGACATGTTTTTAGGTAGGTATAGACGTAAACTGAGTAAGTGCCTGAGGTACAGAGTATTCACAAACGATGCTTGCTTAAGTGAAACCGAAAATCGAACGCACAACGTTGAATAGAGCTCTAAGCTGTGATTGGTTCGTGTGTCACCCTGTGACCGTGCCCTGTGCGTCCACGCGCACTGTGAGACCTCATAATATAGATGACCCACGCTGAACTGTCCCACCAAACTCAATGACAGGGGGGCGCTACCATCGTTCAACTATGGTTTCCATCATGGCAAAAATCGGAACCAGCGATCCGGTATTGACGGTGGCGCCCCGCTGTCAATGTCACGGATAGGACAGTTACTTTCAGTATATTGGAACTATAGTAATGTTTGTGAATACGGGCGTAAGACGTGTTGTTGACTTTTTGGCTACTTTAGGTGTCACGAATTATTTGAAGCTGACTGTGCCATGAAAGTTAAAAACTCATAAAACTAATTTATTTAAGCAAGTAGGTTTTTAAAAAGCACTTTTATACGTCCCAGTATTAACCCTACCACTGCTTCGGGACAATAAATGGGCCAGTGCTGAGAAGAAGCAGCGCAAGAAACTCCCACCCATATTCACAAACAATGCTTGCTTAAGTGAAGCAGGAAATCGAACCCACAGCGTCAAATAGAGCTCTGTGATTGGTTCGTGTATCTCCCTGTGCGTCCACGCGCACTGTGAGACCTCATAGTAATATTTGTGAATACTGGCGTCAGTCACTATTGTCAGAGTAATACAAATGAGTAGGTTATCTTCATAGAAACGCACCGAGCGAGCACACACTGACAAAATTCGGCGCAACTCCCCGCTAATCCACGTTAAATGTTGTCAGTGTGTGCGTGCGCGCAGCATACGTATTGGCGCGCTCACATACAAACCGCGCTCGGTGCGTTTCTATGAAGATGACCTACTGTTGTATTTGTATTTACTCTGCTATTGTGCCCTAGTTGGTACTTGGTTGGTTGTTTAGAAAATATTATGCAGTTTACTATTTTATTTATTTTACCAATGGTCCGTGACCCTCACTCGGCATGGGGCACACTGAAAACCAGCGCCGTGGCCTTCGTCACCGTTGCAGTGGGCATCTTGTTGGTGAATGGGTGGCACTGCTCAGTTGTTTTTTTTTTTCTTCTTCCATTATTATGTGCCACTGTCATGTCTATGTAATTGCCTGTATGTCCATTGTAATAAATGTATCTTTCTTTCTTTTTTTCTTACTCACCCTTAGCAGACCCGTTCCGATCCGCTTTGTACTTGCCGATGGGTTCCATTTGAATACCGTCCATCTCACGCCCCGCCCCGCATGCCGACTACCCTGCAACAAGAGTTAACCCTTAATTGGACAAGCCAGTCGTCTATTTTAGACCTTAACTCAAGGAGAGAAATAAAAATAAAAATAAAAATAAAATAAAATAAGGAGATACAGTTCAAAATAGGGTGAAAACTTTTATTGACTAAATACTATAGCATCCGTATTCACAAACGATGCCTGCTTAAGTGAAGCAGCAAATCAAACGCACAGCGTTGAATAGAGCTCTGTGATTGGTTCGTGTGTGACCCTGTGCATCCACTCGCACTGTGACACCTCATAGTAATGTTTGTGAATACTGGCGTAAGGCCTCCAGAAACTACCAATAAGAATGACGTCAATATTAATCAATAATAAATTATAATCATCGTCATCATTTCAGCCATAGGACGTCCTACTACCTTTTATGATGTCGTCGGTCCAGGTTGTGGGTGGACGACCTACGCTGCGTTTTCCGATACGTTCCTATCAATACATTTTTAATCTTCTCACGTACAAAGCTGCCCATATCCAGGTACTTTCCGATATCAAAGTAAATCGATTTTAAGGACTATTTAAAATTTCATAAATAAATAATTTTTTGACTTTGACTTTATTATTGTGCGATATCGTAAGGAACACTTTATTACAAGTTCGACTCGAAATTAGAAGGCTTTTTTAAATGAACCGAACTTGTAGATCCTTCTCTGACCCTCCCAGGAGTTAGGAGGTAAAAGGTAATATAGTTTAATTTAGGAAAATGACAAAATTAACAGTCAACTTTTTTGAGCATGACACAAATGCTGAGCGGTGGCCATTTTTGCTTCTAAATCCCTTTTACTTCAAAATGTGTGTGTTAATTTTATGACGATCTAAAATAAAATAATGGTTATTTATTCGAGAATAAATTTTATAATAATACATTAACTTAAAATGACTTAAAAACTAAAATTTAAAAATTACGAATAAATTATAAAAACTATTTACAAAATAAAAAATACTTCACCCCCAGCGCTGCAGTCAGGAATGGTGCCCAAAAGGCTGGCAGCATTGCCACGTTGAATGGCCAGGCTAATTCTCTGACCAAAATAGCTGCCAGCCTTTTGATCACCGGTCACCTCGGTGAGCCTCTTTGCCAGTTCCTTATAAAAGGAACGAGCGCTTGGACCCCATGATCCCATAATCTCAACCCCAAACGGCACAAATATATAACTCTCATTGAGAGCTGCATATTTGCGCCGCTTGGAGCACTCAGCCGAGGCCGATAATGGTTTTCTTTTTTTCTTTCTTCCGAAAGCTACTACGAATCGTAGCAATGACTACGGTCCGTAGCTACGGTTCTCATCTACCACGCTACGTCGTAGAGCTTCTTAGCTACGTGATGGTAGGTACTACGCAATCTACTGCTACGAAAATAATCCGTAGGTTGCATAAAATTAGTACAATTATTATTATTCCTTTGGAATAGAGCAACAACCACGAGCTGTCAAATGAAACCGGTTTTGGATGACACTGGATATCATTTGTGTGTCAGTGTCAGGATTGTTTCACTGTTTTGTACAATAAATCAATCACTGAACCAGTTACCACGTTTCTGACAAGTTTCTGAAGCACTATTTTTTATAAAATAAAAAAATAGTTCAGAGTTCAAATTTTGAGCGGCCATTGCTTGCCTCTAAACTGTCAAATAGTTCCAAAAACGGTTCTGTTTGATGTGACGTCTCTTTTTATCACACAGTGTTGCTGCTAGTGACATCTCGCTCGCTCAGTTCTTTGTTGCTCTATTTCGCTAGGTAGGTAGATAACTTTATGGTTTGTCGGTATTGGTTGTGAATTTTAGTCTGATATAGCTTCTGTTACTCACGAAGATTGTATTGTAGCATTGCATTGGTGACGCAGGGAAAACTTATTGCAGTATTGTGAGCCACAGTTCAGTTGATGTCGCACGGAAAATATTCGCTAAAAATTCCTTCTTTCGTTTGTATTTTTTTGGTGGATAATGCGTTTATGTAAGTCATAATAGATCACCTGGGTGAATATCCCAAACACGTTTTTTACGCGGCGGAGCTGAGAATCGATGGGAGAAATGTAACTAGAGCGATGATTTTTTTTCGGTATATAGTTTATACAGCGTTTTACACGATAGCAAAGTCTTCAGGACAATAGGTAGTTATTTTATGTACTAAAAAAATTTTCAAAGACCCAAAATCTAATAGCGGTGGCGCGTCCTAACTCTATTTCTACTCATAAATTGTGTTATTCCTTCTTTCTCGGGGATTCTAGTAATTTAAAAATAGTATAGCCATAAAATACATTAAATAAGACTTCCAAATGATATGAAAGAAATGTGATATTTCATATTTTAAGTGTTTTAAATAGCCTTTCAAAACTGTCCCACGAAAAAAAGCAATTACAGTGGCTCAATTTCGACACTCTCTTACTTCTCCAAAGAAGCTTTGAGAGACGTAGAAATATCAGCAAATGCTTTGTCATCACATTTACTAACAAAAAGAGGAAAGTAGCGTATCAGTATAAAATAGATGACCAAGTTCTGCAGTATAATACCTTAGCAAAAGACCTGGGCGTCATGTTCGACGAAAAGATGACTTTTCGAAACCATTATGATCATATTGTTGGCAGGGCATATCGTATGCTTGGCTTCATCACTAGATCGACGTTCGGATTCAGTAAACCATCCAGTTTCATTTACCTCTTTAACACACTGATAAGAACAATACTGGAATATGGCTCTATTGTGTGGTCGCCTTGTTATCAGGTTCACTCTAATACTATTGAAGGGGTTCAAAAAAAGGCTCTTAAAATTGCAACCTTTAAGTTTGGCTATGGGCGTAGACTGTCATCTTACGATGATCGAAGGGTTGAGTTCCGGGTGGATACGCTGGGTGTCCGTCGCCAACAGCAGGACCTATACTATCTGCACAAAATAGTCCATTCCCATCTGGACTCTCCCTATCTCCTATCACATATAAACTTTAACGCCAGACCCAATCCCAGACATCCTCGAGCGTTTCGACTCCAAGTGCTAACAAACAACACCTCCTTTTACAACCCAATGGTGCGCATGTGTCGTCTATACGACGACCTGACATGCCGTGAAGAGGATTTAGATGTCTTTGACGTAAACCACAACAGATTTCGTAGGCAAGTGATAGACTTACTCAGTTCGGTGCCTCGCAAAGGTAACCATTAGAACGGAAACTTTAACTTTAAATTACTTTATTGTTTTATAATTTAATATTGTTATACTCTGTGTCGCTATTCATCTTCATCATGCTGTGTGTATACAATTACGTTGTCAATCTAGCTCTTAACTACTAACCATGTGTACTTAAGTATCTACTAACAAAACTCGATTGTCAACTGTAGTATATACCTAATAAATAAATAAATAAGTATTATTGTTTATAATTCAGAATAACATATAGGCTATAATAGGGATGATGACTGGGTAATGAAATCGAAATTCTATTTATTCCGTCAGACAGATAATTAGAAAATATTAGACTCATATTTTTATTTTTTTTCCAAAATCGAATAATTACAGTATTATATTGAGTTGAAATGTCGCGTGACGTCACTTTTGAGTAAAAATTCTACTCAAGCGTGACGTATCGCGCCATTTAAGCTCGATGTAGCACTGTTATTATTTAATTATGAAAGAAAATAAAAAATATGAGTCTAATATTTTCTAATTATCTGTCTGACGGAAATAATTGAAATTTTGTCAAAGAAAAGACAATGCCGGAAATTGGCGTCTTTTTTTTTTCGCGCGGCCATCGACCAAACTTTGTTTTTTGATTACAAAATAGTGTAATAAATCAAACTTACTATAACATGTATACCTACCTCTAAACTCAGTCTGAACTGAGTTACGATCATTAGAAGTTTGATGATTTTCATACTAGATTTGCTTTTTGCGCGCAAAGTTTTGTAAGAAATTGCAACAAACTAGTGAGATTGTATGTGTAAACAAACAATACCATCCATTAAAGGCTCCAGACATCAGTAGGGAGCAGAATCAGCGCAATAAAAAAATAGCGCAATATTTTGTTGCAATTTCTTACAAAACTTGCGCACAAAAAGCAAATCTAGTATTAAAATCATCAAACTTCTAATGCTCGTAACTCAGTTCAGACTGAGTTTAGAGGTATACATGCCATAGTAAGTTTGGTTTATTACACTATTTTGTAATCAAAAAACAAAGTTTGATCGATGGCCGCGCGAAAAAAAAGACACCACTTTCCATACAAAATCTGGCATTGCCATTTCACGCGGGTGAAGCTGCGGGCAAAAGCTAGTAAGTCATATTTCCTACAATCATCCTCTTTAAAAACGTTTTAAATCTCGATAAAATAGCAAAGGAAACAAACGCATTCAGCCCCAGCCTCCCCTCATTACCGGTGAATGGTATGCTATGGACGCCGTTTAGCCACCTCTCCCCTATCCATTGAAGTAAGGCGGGGATGGCAAACTGTTGGTATGCGATAAATCCTTTTTTACAAGCTTTATATTTATATTGACTTCGCTTGTTTGTTAGTGTGGGTTTACATCAAACGCGCTCACTAGGGACGTATGAAAATTTTAGTTTTTGAACGGTTCCCGCTAGGGGCGCTGTACAATCCGTCATACATTTAATGTCATTTTTGACGCGCTCATTAGTGAGCGCGTTTGATGAAAACTCACACTAGGCCCTCAGTTCTTCTCAACCGATTGAGCTGAAATTTGGTATTACTCAAAGTCAAAGTCAAAAGTCAAAATTTCTTTATTTGTTTAGACTAATAAATAGTTCTTACAAATCGTCATTTTGCTCTTAAGGAGCCTCTACATGTCTCATAATCTTTTTACCCTACCAGCGCTTCGAGACCAACATTTGGCAAGTGCTGAGAAGAAGCGCCGCAACAAACTCAGTCACCACTGTCTGCCGGTTAATATAAATAAATAGAAAAGGTAGTAGTAGATTCAGGAGCAGTTCACTGAATTTACCATGCATTCTTGTATGGTGTATCATAAGAATGGGTATACAAGATTGCGTGGTATATTAAACAAGGTAGTGACGTGCTAATATCTAGACTTACATATTAAGGTACTAGTAGAAATGACTCGCATACATAAATTTGAATAACTTGGATTGACCAGTCCCCGAAAGCAGCGCCTGTTCACAGACATGACGAGTGAACCAGCCATCGCTTCACTCGACCATATTAGAGGGAATGTAACGACCCGCCTCACTACGCCACCACCCCAGAGACATTTTAGTGAGAATGACAATGCCAAGTTATCTCTTTAAAAAAAAACTAAAAACTAAAACTAACTAACTAAAAAAAACTAAACTAAACTAACTAAAACTAAACTAACTAAAAAACTAACTAAAAACTAACTAAACTAAACTAAAAAACTAAAACTAACTTATACATACATAATAAGTACGAACTAATGGATGGAGGTTTGTTACTTTTCAAAAATACTGAACGGATTTGGATGAAATTGGGTATAGAAATAGTTGAACGATGAATAGCTGTGGCAAGCCAACTTCTGCAAAAATTACACAGTGCGAGCTTGCGGAAGTAAACTTTTTCTTTTTTTTTCTAGTCTACACCTCGCTTTAGGTTGACCACCCCTGACGTATGGAATAGCCGTCAGATCTATAGGATCGGATCGTTAACCCTGGGGTAAGGGTGATTTTCTATAGAATCCTATGAAACTTTAACGAGTAACTAGGTAATAACAAATAGGCATTTGATATTGCTTTTTAGGGTACATATTCTTATATCGTGCGAATTTCATCACGGACGCCGGATTATCTTAACCTAAGGCTGACTTGCGCCATCTTGCTTTAATTTTAACAAAAGTAAAAAATCTGTCAAACTCTATACAAAATACACAGGTTACGGATTAATTATCATTAACTAAGACTGAGTTGCATCACCTAACTTAATTTGACGATAACCGATGTTTTTTGTATAGAGTTTGATAGATTTTTGACGTTTGTTAAAGTTAAAGTAAGATGGTGAAACCCAGCCTTAGACAACAAACTACCTATTCTTTCAGAATCAGTAACAGAGTAAAAACTGTTAGCAAAAGTGAAAACTTCTTTTATTTGCACGTGGCAAATAAAAAACACCTTTTCCGTGCATCATGTAGCCTTAACCAGCTTGTAAAAAAACTTTACCCCATTCTGCTTCAAAGTAAATAGAGCAATGGGGGAGCGATGAAAAGGGCGCGAAAAATGACAATTGACACGTGACATTCATTGGTAGGCTGAATAGTGGTTTCCTTTGCTGCATTTTTTCACCTTGGCCTCGTGCGGTTTGCACATAGATACTATTATGGAACTATTCCCACCTGCAACTCCTGTGTAGCCAGGATCCACAGCTTGACCGCCAAAAACCCAACCAGTGAAGGTCAAGTTTGTCCCGGCCAAAGTTAAACTGTCATTGGACCCGCAACGAAATTAATCAGAAGAACATAGAGGAGTTCAAATGCCTATCAAGTCAGATTGGCAATTTCCTACGTCAGTTTTGTCGGATATGACCAATTTTCTAACGGAACTCGAGCTGTTGCAAAACAAATTAACTGTCTAGATGTTTTCTAAGCCTAGATGTTGTTTAGAGTCGTTTAGTCTACAGATGTTTAAGCAAAGATAAGAGAGAAGAAATATCAAGTATAGTGGCTATAGTTAACTATATCTCATTTTTAAAGTTTACCAAAAGGTTTAGATTAATAAAGCCTGGACCATTGTGGTCCACAACTATTTTTTTTTAATTAAATGTCTTATTAAATATAATTAATAAGTAAAATAACAAACAATAACATTTTATTACGATAAATGTGGATAAAAATATCTCCATTTCTCCATTTTCGAAAAAAAAAAAACATTTTACAACGTTTTGACTGTAATGACCCAAGATTTTTGCTTCACTTTTGACGAAGCGTTTGTATGCATCTACGAGTAGGTTTTTTATTCTAAGGTTATATGGTAGAAGAACTAAAGAAACTTTCTGAACTTGTCCTTGAGAAATTTCAATTAAAAATGCATAAGAGAAATTTTAACTTTGCCAAAGTAGCGTTGAGATACCGCAGGTCAGGTTGAATATTAACCTCAGGCCGTCGTACCATAAGCGCCATACATCCGGTGTTGGAGGAGTGGGTACGGCGGCAACACGGTCGTCTCTCTTATAGAGCGACCCAAATACTAACTGGCCACGGCTGTTTCGGCGACTATCTATTTCGGATAGGACAGGAGAAAAGTGCCAATTGCTGGCATTGTCGAGAGGGCATCGAGGATTCCGCGCAGCACACACTCGAAGTGTGCCAAGCTTGGGTGGCAGAGCGCGAAATCCTCGTGGAACAGGTAGGACAAGATCTCTCCTTACGGGCCATCCTGCCTCGTATGCTAGAGAGCCCAGATGCATGGCATGCGGTGCTCCACTTCTGCGAGGAGGTCATGTCGCAGAAAGAAGCGGCGGAGAGGGAGCGAGAGGCCTCGCCTGACGCTCCACCGAACCGTCGCCGACGTCCAGGACACCGCAGGAGACACTACCATCTCCATGCCCCCTCTTAAGGGTCCTCGGCCACTAGACACGGGGGTGTTTGGTGGCCGCTAAAGGAGGACCCGTGGCGGCGGCGCGCGCATGTGTTCACGCGCACCGTTAGCGAAGACCAGGGGAGGTACTACTCCCCTGAAGCCAATCGTCGCTTGCTCAAACAGAGCGAGCCACAGTCTGGGGCGGAGCCGCGAAAGAATGTCTAGGCCATCTAGCTCGGACAATAACTCGCAGCACCGTCCCAAAGACTTCGGGAGGACACCGTCAGGTTTTAGTGAGTAGGCCCTGCCCATCTGGCAGGGAGAGCCTTACATAACCCACTGGTTCCCCCGGGCCAGTGGGTATGCAATTTCATGCATTTCCTGACGAAAAAAAAAAAAAAAAGGTTGAATATTAACCTCGTAAAGACTTGCGTTAATGTTTTAAAAAAGATATATACTCCGTTTCGTGATAAGAATTTGTGTAGTTAGGTAAAGTCGAAATCTGTACTAATATTATAAAAATGAAAGATTTGTTTGTTTGTTTGTATTGAATAGGCTTCGAAACTACTGGACCGATTTGAAAAATTATTTCACCATTAATTAGAATCCTACATTAATTCTGATAATTCTGATGAACATGGATGGTTCCGAAGTTCGCCGGGAGTGCTACTTTAATATAAAGAAATAGGTACAATCTGCGCCCGCGATATAAAACACTTGCAAATCGTTTGACTTTTTATCCTGAAGGCATTCAGACACTATTAATAATACTGATATCATTTTATCCTTCCTTTGGTAATGACATTCAATCTTTCAATTCACATACAAATAAATATAGCCTGGTCGCACTATAACCGTCATTCTTACATTCCCATAGCTTTTTAAAAAACTTTATAGACTTTAGTAAATGAAAAACTTAATTTATTACTTAACTACATACTTCGATTTTAATTTGATTTAATATCATTCCAATTTTAGTTGATTTTGAAATTTTTGAAAAGAAAATGTGACTTCGAACGGGGATATTTCCATACAAATAAAGAAAAACAACGTTTTGACAGTATACATATAAATAGTATCTCAATTGACTGTGGTTTCCGGTCCCTACCAGACAGTATGGCGTCGGTCAAACTCAGAGAAATCTTCTGAAGGGATGGAAAATACTTGACCACTATTAATTTAATATCAGAAATAATTTAATGGTCAAGCTGAGGGCATGCTTGCAAGTTTAATATTGTTATGGAAGAATTATTTTATCTAAACTTTTAATCAATTCAACAGTTTATTTAACGATGTGTTTTGAGAAAACATTATTTTGTGAAATAATTAGTCACTTAATTTGGACAAACAAACTCAGTTGCAAGGTCATGTGTGCGTTTGGTAATTGTAATACAACAAACGAGATAATACTGAAAAGGTACATCTTTTTGCAATTTTATGCCATTTATATTGAGTCACAGTCGTTAAAATCCTTCAAGACAACAAAATACACGTTTCTATAGACTTGAAGTACAAAATAATCACTATTTCCTACTCTTTAGCTACCGAATTGACTTCTAACTTGTATTAAATGCTACAAACTCTACATTTTATATTTCACCAAACGAAGCTCAATAAAAGAATGAAAAATACTTACTTGTCTGTCAATACACGACACAGTGACACAGTACACGAAATTATTCGCGAAAATAACTCACAATTGTATTGTTATTTTTCATCCACTCGCAAAACACGCGAAAGCGACTGCTCGGTGCGGAGAGTGCAAACCGAAATCGATTTTACTCAGAGAGGAAACTACATTGCGTTGGAAAAGGACAAAACATGTTTATAGCTCATGATAGAGGGAGTAAGAAGGTGTGTGAAGGGAGCAGCGGTGAGCAACCCTTAGAAATAGGGTAGGGAAATGAAGTGGTACTTTTTGTTTTCGTTTTGTTTTTTTGGAAAATTTATTGGAGTTGGGATTAATTTTGGTAGAGTTTTACGGAGTTTTCCAGACTTCATAAAAGGAAAAGTCAAGTCTGTATAGACTAATTAAAATAGTACTTACAAGTCAAATTAAAGATTAGCTTTGTCCTTAACGAGCCTAAACATAACTCATAATCTTTTTGCGTCAGAGAAAAGTAAAGATCAGTCTCTTTACTATTAGAATCAACAATTACGCACAATTTTATTTCTTACTAGCGGCCGCCCGTGACTTCGTACGCGTGGATCCCGTTTTACCCCCTTCATCTAAGTATCTTACGCGGTTTAGATTTTTTCAAACAAATGTTTTTTCCCGCTAACTCCCGTTCCCATGGGAATTTTGCAATATCCTGTTGTAACTAAGCTTTAAGTTTACTAAGGTACCTGCATGCCAAATTTCAAGCGTCTTACTTAAGCGGTTTAGATTTTTCATACAAAAGGATTTTCCCGCTAATTCCTGTTCCCGTTGGAATTCCTAAGTATATTATAACCTGCCCAGGAGTATGAAGAATAATTGTACCAAGTTTCGTTAAAATCCGTCGAGTAGTTTTTGTTTCTATAAGGAACATACAGACGGACAGACAGACAGACAGACAGACAAAAATTTTACTGATTGCATTTTTGGCATCAGTATCGATCACTAATCACTCCCTGATAGTTATTTTGAAAATATATTTCATGTACAGAATTGACCTTTACAGATTTATTATAAGTACCTATAGACATATTTGAAAGGTCACTGTGATAGGCATAGCTGATCCTGTGTTATAAAAATAACTTTTCGTCAAATACTTACTTAAAAATACTGTTGATAAAAAATCAAAATTGAAAGAATAACATAATTTTTAACTTTTTCTCCATGTATTGTTCTATTTATCTTCAGTATATGACGTCCACTGCTGAACATTTTGAAAGTGTGTGAAAATGTTCAATACAAACTCCAGTTGTTCCCTGCTACTTCACTTCGACGGATTGAGAACCTCCTTTTTCGAAGTCGGTTAAAAAGTCACAATAATCTCGAATGCGACTTGTTTATCAGGAGTGCCACATTTGAAGTGTTTTCACAGGTTACCTCAGATCCTGAAGGATAACTGGAGCAGTGGGGAAACGAGGGTTGGGAGCAAGTAGGCACAACAAGTAGGCATGCATTTTGTTAGTCCCTAGTTTTGCAGTTATTAGGTCTAGTAGGGCTTTTTTAACCCAGTCAGTGCCTGAGGGTTTTGGGACGTCAATCGTCAGCGAGACTTCAAATGCCCTTAGATTTATATGCTCTGTCACGTCATGTTTTTGGGACGTCAAAAGAGCTTCAAATATGCTTCAGGCCCCCTAGACAAAACGCACTTTTTGATCGAATCGAAAATCGAATCCGTCAAAACTCCATACAAAAAAGGGGCTTTCGACCACTTTTCGATTATAATTTGCACTTTGTCTAGACTCTCAGATTTTTATGTTCGGTCACGCCAATAAGACCTGGCCATACATAAAATAAGAAGAAGACGTCCTAATAATTATGTCTAATGTCAATGTCACCCCTCCCGTGCCGCTCCCATGCCTCAGGCACTGGCTGTGTTAAGCGCAAGACCTGTAATTTATTTTAATGCAATGAAAGATGCAGCATTAGCAGAAATTAAGTCCAGTTTGACCTGTTTCGGATAAAAAATATTATTTAGTTATTTTTCAACAGTTTGTAACTATAAAGATTTATAAAATATATTTTTTCGAGCTTAGTACCTCTATAGTCGGTTGGAAGAAGGAAACTATAATTGAGAAATACAGGGTGACATTAAAAAATATTCGCATCCTTTTAATTTAAGACTCTACTTATGAAACCATAGTACATTCCCTAAATATGACACAAATCCAATGAGTTAAAATTTCAAAAATTAAAACCTTGCAGCCTTATACTCGTATAAGATAGACGACAGCACCAAAGAAGGTGTGCGACTGACTGACTGACTGACATAGTGATCTATCAACGCACAGCCCAAACCACTGGACGGATCGGGCTGAAATTTGGCATGCAGGTAGATGTTTGACGTAGGCATCGGCTAAGAAAGGATTTTACGAAACTTCACCCCTAAGGGGGTAAAACGGGATCCACGCGTACGAAGTCGCGGGCGGCCGCTAGTTTATTTATAAGGATGCCAACGATTTCAAAGTCACCCTGTATAGAGGATTTTCCAATTAACAAGATGCCCCCTCACCCTTGCTACGAACCGGAACGGAACGTCGTAGCCTTGTAGCATTTTAAGCTCATAGCACACTTATCAACTCGGAAAAGGATCAACACCGTCAGCCTTTCGCGCGCTATCAACCGCGAGGTGGGGCATTTACGTTACGGAGCGAAAAGTGTGCGTTGCAATATGGAGTTTCAAAGAATACTGACCGCCTCGAGATGATACGGTTACGATCCCTTTCCAAGTTGATAAATGTGCTACGATCTAGTAAACTACGAGTCCACTATATTCCTATATCTGTCCCTCTCTCTCTCGGGCTGAGTAAGCGAGACGAGAATAGAAGATTATGGCCTAGCCCCATTAAACCGGAAGAACCCTCGGGTGACTGTTGCAAATTTCCGAATTTCGAACAAGCAATTTTGTGAAAGGATTTCGCTCGTGGTTTTGTGCCTTATCATGTTTCTAATAAAATACAATTTTATTTAAAAGGCACAGTTTATGATGAAATCAGATTAAAGCCATTTGGCTGGGCTGGGTTGCACCATCTTACTTTAACTTTAACAAACGTCAAGGTCTTTCAAACTCCATACTAAAATACTGGTTATCGTTATAGTTACGGTTAAAGTTAGGTGGTGCAACTCAGCCTAATAAACTGACTACGTTTAACTAGAAGTTTCAAATCTAACGATAATTTTAAACTAAATCGTTCGTTAGTTTCAACCAAATGACGTCCACAGTGGACGTCCACTGCTGGACAAAGGCCTTACCCAAGGATTTCCATACGACCGGTTTTGCGCTTCCCGCATCTAGGTTCTTCCCGCGACCTTCATTAGATCGTCGGTCCACCTAGTGGGAGTCCTGCCCACGCTACATCTTCCGGCCCGTGATAGCCACTTGAGAATTATTCTGCCCCAAACCTTTTTTTACGAATAGGTACTAATCTAAAAAACCCAACAAGCTTACAATAACTTTACTTTTTACATTAGTGGTATTACAAACAATACATTTTACATGGTATTACAAATTCAGGGTGCTTTTGTAAGCACAGATATACATATTGTGTATGTTACAGTTATAACTCATACATAATTTGGTCAAAAGTGCTTTTGACCGATTATGAGTTTTTACTGTAACATACAGTCATACATTTTGTTTGCTCCAACTGTGCTTACAAAGGCACCCTCGTTGGTTAGAACCTTTTTTTGCCTTTTTGTACTGTTTCGCGCCATTGAAAAGGTTTTAGTGGGAAATAATTTACCCTACCCTGAGGGCTGGCTATTGTTTCACATAAGAGTTTGTTTTTGACGTCAATTATAATTTTCCAAGGAACTTCTTGGCGGGAAATTAATGCGTAGGTATACTTAGCAGGTTTGTTTTATTTTCTATTATTTGTCTTTAGATGAATACTTACCTATTGTATGTGTAATATTGGTGGATTTATTGAGTGTTCTTAAAAGTAAGAGGCAAATAAAATAAATATTATGTAAAATGAAAAAAATCTTCTAGACTAAGAGCTAGTGGTGAACGCCAGACCTACGTCATTTTATAAAAGCTGAAAGTTTGTCAGCGTATGCTCCCAATATCCTACTCCTACTAATATTATAAATGCGAAAGTTTGGATGTCTGGATGTTTGTTACTCTTTCACGCAAAAACTACTAAACGGATTTTGATGAAACTTTACTGTATTATTGTTTATAACCCAGAATATGACGATCTGTGACAAACAAAATTTCACGTGGGTGAAGCCGCGGGCAAAAGCTAGTAGGATATAATGTTGGTGAATGAGGATCAGTACTGTTGTAGAAAATTCAATAAAACTAGTATCTACGTTAATCTTTAAGACATAAGAAAGATATATCTTTTTGAATTATCCAAATCGGACCATTACTTACGAAGATATTAAGTAATAAACATAGGCCGTTTTTGCCGCTAAAAGTCAACGTACGCAAGGCCGCGTGACGTCATTATATCCGAATCGAGCGCAGCCGGCGTACTAATGGGATGGAAAATATTTTTTTCCGGCTAAACTATCAGTTTTAGAAAAAAACTTTTAATAACATTTATTCTTCAAAATAAAGTAACCTATCGACCAGTAATTTTTAAAAATAAAAATTGTGAAAAATAAGTATTGCTATGTCCAAAAACCACATTTTCATAGGATTCGATGCAATGCGGAGACGCGGTTGGGGTGAGTGTAACTTAATGATTGTTTGTATTGAACATAATAATACTTAATATGATGCTAATACCCAGTTTCTGGCTTGGGGGGGGGGGGGGGGAGGGGTCAAGTCATAACCAGTTTCTAGGGCTGGGGGGAGGGGCTAGCCTTACCCAGCTTATGGCCTGGGGGGGGGGGGGGGGGTCAAGTCATACCCAGTTTCTGGCATTTCTGGCATGGGGGGGGTGTCATACCCAGCTTCTGGCCGAAGGGGAGTCATATCCAGCTTATGCTTATGGCCTGGGGGTAGGGGCAAGCCTTACCTAGCTTCTGGCCTGGGGGGAGGGGGAGGGGTCAAGTCATACCCAGTTTCGGGCCGGGGGGGGGGGGGGGGTAAATCATACCCAACTTCTGGCCGAGGGGGAAGTCATGCCCAGCTTATGACCTGGGGAGAGGAGAGGGGCGGGGTAGTCATACCCAGCTTCTAGGCTAAGATTAAATAGATTTCCAGCACGGAGCGGCTGTCCTTTCCTGCAGCAGCTGGCCCGCCCATGGGAACGGCGAATAGATAGGTAGGTGCGTAGGTTTAACTCAGAAAAACTAAATAACAGGTAGGTATTATTAAGTGTACATCGAAATGATTTTCATAGCAATGTCATATTGTTAGAAGTTATACCTTATTGTTAGAAGTAAATAAATTAATACTTATACATTTTTATATTTTACTTGGAAGAAGATATGACTCTAACAACACTTATGTACACTTTATTTGAATAAATCGCCAAATATACCACCGCGGAGACCCCAATCGCGTCTCTGCGTGCCATTGAATCGTATGAGCGTATGGATTTTTTGCGTTATTTTTCACAATTTCTATTTTTTTAAATTACCTATCGATAGCTTACTTTATTCTGATTAATAAATGTCATTACAAGTTTTTCTCTAAAACTGATAGTTTGGCTAGAAAAAAATATTTTCTATCCACGCAGTACGCCGGCAGCGTTCGGATCGGATATAATGACGTCATCGTCCCCGCGCCGGGCGGTCAGTGAACTTTTTTAGTAATTTGGCCATAACTTCATCAATTTTTGTCGTAGAACAAAAATTTTTGGACTGTGTATTATGGATTTCTTAGCCCTATAAATCTGCATTCACAGCTAAAAATCGAAATGATCCTCATTATGAAGTTTGGGTCATCGTGGCTTTGGGAACTACCCTAAAAAACTGTCTGGCAAGGAGTTGGAGGAACTGTCAAAAGCTTTGTGTTTGACTGCAATCTCTCTTGATTTTTTTGTGTATTTATCAGAATGAGGATCAGTACTGTTGTAGAAAATTCAATAAAACTAGTATCTACGTTAATCTTTAAGACATAAGAAAGATATATCTTTTTGAATTATCCAAATCGGACCATTACTTACGTTACGAAGATAGTAATAAACATAGGCCGTTTTTGCCGCTAAAAGTCAACGTACGCAGGGCCGCGTGACGTCACTATATCCGAATCGAGCGCAGCCGGCGTACTATTGGGATGGAAAATATTTTTTTCCAGCTAAACTATCAGTTTTAGTATCGGATATAGTGACGTCATCGGTCCCGCGCCGGGCGGTCAGTGAACATTTTTAGTAATTTGGCCATAACTTCGTCAATTTTTGTCGTAGAACAAAAATTTTTGGACTGTATATTAAGGATTTCTTAGACCTATAAATCTGCATTCACAGCTAAAAATTGAAATGATCCTCATGGGCTACTCACTACTCAGTTAGTCAGTTACTTTAAATGGAAGCAATAGTATTGAGTTCTAAAATTTTTTTTTGCTGTGTTCATTTGCAATCAGTCCCAAGACTATGAGCAAATATTATGTTCTTTGATGCTGTCATGCGGAGTGGCTTCTCATTGGAAGCATCAACTCATCTGCTGCCCAGATCTACTGGCGATCCCACAGGCGATCCTCCATAATTCCATATGATGACGTTTCAAAAGTTCTAAAATAAATACCGTTAAAATAACGTTACTGTATTTTTCTACTTACAACATTGTCAGTAGTAGTTTTTGTGTTTACACCACTTGGTATCCCTAAATCAATTTTGAGAATTTTCTTGTATGGTGTCATTTTGAAAATCGTGAAAAATTAAATAAAATCAAAATGTTCGCTCTCCGTAGCCTTGTCAGGAGCAACGCTCAGTTCGCCAAGAATGTTATTCCTAAGAGAAACATGACAGTAATCGCCACACCTGCCAGGAATAAGGTTTCTACTGGTGTAAGTATACCACACTTTTTTACCTTAATAAGACCCCTTCCATGTTTTTTCTTATAATCTGCATTGATATTATGTGATATTTAGGGATGTAATAATGTTATTCTAAATGTACGTTAGAGTAAAATGAGTTTTTTACATTACGTAATTTTAGTTCCAAAGATAGGTTATCTATCTAATAACCTAGTAAAATTTTATCAATTTTACTTCGTATAGCTAAATTACTGCCAAGTAAACACGCCAAATATTGGAAATTGCCTTATTGTTCATAAAAAATGAAGTTAATGTTTGTTTACAGAAAGATAACCTCAAATTTAATTTTGATGAAAGTCAACAGTAAAACAAAACTTTAGACTTAGGCCCGGTTAGACCAAACTTATCCGAGAATAACTCCTGGTATAACTCGACCTGGCACATTGACAGTTTCAGTATGGGAATTATGTCAAAACTGATGATTTATTCTGAGAATAATATTTACTTTTGTTTGGTCTAATCCACTCTTAGTAAATAAATAAATATAACTAGGATTCCTACCAAAAAATAGCCAAAATTTTCTCACGTAATTAATGGACGCCCCCTACAAATAAATAAAATAATTTCACAACATTCTGTAGGAAGAGTGGTGGCCCTGTTCTACTTTGCTGGAAACAGCAAAGTACCAAAAAATTGCCAAATTACAACTATTCAATTTTATCCCCAGGAAATCATCTTCCTCTCCAGCTTGATGGTCATCGGTTGGTCCGCCATCCCCGCCTGGGTCCTGGTCAACATCAAGCACTACCGCGACAAGAACTAAGCGTACTTCGTAGAAATAATGTAGATACTGCTATGTGATGATTTCATTCTAAGTTATAATTAAAATCAGTTAACTAAAGTTGGGTTTTCATTTCATCCACAGCTAACCAGTGTTAAAATATCACCCTAATATTATTTGAACAAAGACTGCTGTGCAGTTTAAAGATTTTTGTAGTTAGGGCCTTGCCACAAAGACGAGTGGCACCGCAACGAACACGCCGTGCTTTGAAACCGCTTGCAATCCGCCATTGTAGCACCACCTCACTTATGCCTTGATCACACGTACCGAGCAAACGGGCGAGACAGTGCTCTCGGCCGAGTACTCGGTGTGTATGAACACTACGCTGAGTGCTCGGCCGAGCGCTCGTATGTGACTCGCTAACCCAACTGTCTCGACCGAGTAAACATTTTACTGTCTCGCCCGTTTACTCGGTACGTGTGATCAAGGCTTTAGGCGATGGTAGCTTATTAAACCCTCAAACATTTCTATGGTAAGCACTGTGACGCAGCCTACGGCATTTATAGGACCAAAGCCTACACTTCGAGTAGTAAGTTAAATCTGATACTACTGAAAGCGGCAAACATGCCAGTAAAAAACGACAATTCCCGAGTCACTTATTTAAAGACTTTATTGCACACACAACAATGTTCTGTACAAAAAGGCGAGCTTAATGCCATACGTCATTCTCTACCAGCTGTAGCTGTAGTACTTATGCCCGTTTTCACCATCAATCTCTAATTTTTAAGTGACCCCTATAACTGTTAACTTAACAGGAATGTTGTTTTGAAAGGGGTCACTTAATTAGGGATTGATGGGGAAGTCTATTTTTTCTCTGAAACTCACAGTTTGTACACAATTTTTTTTAAATAATTATTGAAAAATAAAACATTTTATGGTAGGAATTTGTTTATTAATAAAAACTTAACTATCACTTATGATAAACTTAAATGTACTTCTTCGAAACAGTAAAGCGTACTTATTGGAAATGACTGGAGTGTTTGAGATTACTGTGCAATCTCCATTAGCTGTGGTGCGTCTGTAACAAACAAGTTTATGTTAATATAATTGATAAAAGTCATTTATTTTTGCAAATAGGCTTTTAAAAAGCACTTTACACATCCCTGTATTAACCCTACCACTGCTTCGGGAAAATGGGCCAGTGCTGAGAAGAAGCAGCGCAAGAAACTCATTCACTATTGTCCGGATTATATCTTCTATCTTTCTAAATATAAAAGGAGAAACTGACTGACATATCAACGCACAGCCTAAACGGCTAAACGTAGGCACTTGAAATTTGGAAGGGACGTAGCTTTGGTACCGTAGAGGTGCTCTAAGAAAGGAATTCCCGAAATTCCCACGGGAACGGGAATTATCGGGAAAATCCTTTTGTATGAAAAATCTAAACCGCTCAAGTTAGACGCTTGAAACTTGGCATGCACCTTAGTAAACTTAAAGCTTAGTTACAACAGGATATTGCAAAATTCCCACGTGAACGGGAGTTCGCGGGAAAAAACATTTGTATGAAAAAATCTAAACCGCGTAAGATGATGAAGGGGGTAAAACGGGATCCACGCGTACGAAGTCGCGGGCGGCCGCTAGTGAAACATAAAAAGCTAAAAATAAATTCAAACTCATCATCATCAAGTCAGGGAGTTTGATCCGAGCAATCCGAGCGGCATTAGTGTAGTGTGCGTGTGCACTCATGGATGATTTAGCGTGTACCGATAACTATACAGGGTGGAAACGATAAGTGATCTCACTCGATTATTTCTAAACTATACATGATATCAAAAAACTAGTTACTGATCATAAAAGTGCTTCATGAGCTCTATCCAATGGTATCAATATTAGGTTACAGAATAAACGGGATCTATCCAAAAATTCAATGTTTCCTTCTTCCATACATTTAGTACTACCACAGTCATGTCATCTCTTGACAATATTGTAGCAAGTAAAGCCTAAAACTAATGTTTTTTATGAATAATTTTAAAGAAGAATACAATTTACGTGTTTATTTTAAGAGTTTCTTATACAATTAAAAAAAAACTCCTAATATTGTGTGTCTGGCATACATTTAGTATGGAAGCTGGAAACATTTAATTTTCAGATAGATCCAGTTTATTCTGTAACCTATTATTGGTACCGTGTGAAAGAGCTCATGAAGCACTTTCAGGATCAGTAACCAGTTTTTCAATATCTTGTATAGTTTAAAAATAATCGAGTGAGATCACTTAACGTTTCCACCCTATAAAGCCTGGTCCGTGAGCACGTAGAATCCCGTCCAATGACCCCAAGCTACCCATCCTTATCGCTCGCGCGTAATTATATTGCTGTCGCGACTGTGCGACGGACGCCCGCAGTGAGTGTGCGAGCGCGACAGCAACATAATTACGTGCGAGCGACAAGGATGGGCAGCTTGGGGTCATTGGACGGGATTCTACTTGCTCACGGACCAGGCTTTAGATTAGTATCTAGATAATTGAGACTTAAATTGTTACCTCCACCACCATCGTTGAACATAAACTCGTCCTGGTATTCCTTCAGGAACTGCTCCGATCGGTGTTCATCCAGGAACAGGGAGTATACCTTCTTCACATCTTCCATGCTCACCTGGAGAGAAAGTTCATTGTTGAATGCAGATTTTTCATTGTTGTGCCCTTATGCAGGTGATATGGTTCAAAATGTGGTAAGTAATTACCACTAGTTGAAGGGATTAACACCCGTATTTACAAACATTACTATGAGGTCTCACAGTGCGCGTGGACGCACAGGCTGAACCTGTTCATAGACAATACTTGAGTGGCGGAATATAATTACACGCGAGCGATAAGGATGGGTAGCTTGGGGTTATTGTACGAAATTCTATCTGCTCGGCGACCGGACTTTACATTACCGCATTAAAATTATCCCCGAACGTACCTCGGAGGCTTTCCTGCGTTTAGCAACGAGAGAGGCAGTGGTGATGAGTTGTATAGCGTAACGGAGTGAGGTCTCAGTGGCCACACGAGTCAGAACCGTCAGGGCATCGGCTGACATTTGACAGTCTTCTTCTTCGCACCTGGAAAAGAAATAATATTAAATAACAACATCAGTACCGGAAAACGCAGCGGGAGACGTCCATCCACAAGGTGGACCGACGACCTGATAAAGGTAGCAGGAAGGCGCTGGATGCAGGCCGCTACCAACCGTGCGATGTGGAAGTCATTGGGGGAGGCCTATGTTCAGCAGTGGACGTCCTGTGGCTGAAATGATGATATTGAAAAATATCAGGAGATTGACGCCCGCAACCCCGTATTCACAAACGATACTTGCTTAAGTGAAGCAGCAAATCGAACGCACAACGTTGAAAAGAGCTCTGTGATTGGTTCGTGTGTCACCCTGTGCGTCCACGCGCACTGTGAGACCTCATAGTAGTGTTTGTGAATACGGGCGTCAAAGACAAGCTTATACTATGACGTCACTTTCAAGCTATGACGTTACTTTTACAAACTGTGAAGCGTCAAGTTATGAAGTGGCTTTAGCTATGACGTCACTTTTTGATTATGTGACGTCCATACACGGCTGTAAAGAAAATAGTATTTTTAACAGTTCTTAGAGTCGTAATTGCTTTACAACTGATTAACTGACATTTCAATCCGGACGGATGCATACGCGCGCTATCCACCGCATTTTTGGCGGAATTGTCTGACTGTCATTGGCCTATGCACGCGTTGATGTGATTGAAGCATAAGTTTAATTTTGTACGTATCCCTTGTTGTAGTACCTGATATTCAGTATCTCTCTCAGCTCTTGATGCGAGTATGGCGTGGTTGGGACGATGATCATTCTGTCCAGTAAATCCAGCGGGATCCAGTGTGGGCTCTGGTAGTTGGTGCCCCGGATACGAATGATGCAAGCCTGGTGACGTCACCACTACCGACCGGCAGTGGGATATGGCGGACACAAGCTATGGCGTCACTTTTTAAAGTTATGATGTCACCTCTCCAAGGCATTACGTCACTTTTCTTTCAAGTTATGACGTCACTTTTTTGTGACGATATTTTCAAGCTACGACGTCATATTGCTAGGACGTCACTTTCAAGCTATGACGTCACATCTCCAAGCTATGGCGTCACTTCTTGAAGTTATGATATCATCTCTCCAAGGCATTACGTCACTTTCAAGCTGTGACGTCATAACTTCTTTCAATTTATGACGTCACTCTTTTGTGATAACATTTTCATGACGTCACATTGCTAGGACGTCACATTCAAGCTATGACGTCACATCTCCAAGGTATGACGTCACTTTTTCAAGCTATGACGTCATTCTTTCAAGTTATGATGTCACTTTCAAACTATGACTTTACTCTATTATGACGTCACTCTTATGATGTTACTCCCCACGCTGACCAAATGTGTTAGAATCTACTCAGCTATGCGCTATACCTGTGCCAAGTTATCTAATATAGTAAGAATCTCACCTAATATTTAGTATTTCCCGGAGTTCCTGGTGCGAGTATGGCGTGGTTGGGACGATGATCATTCTGTCCAGTAAATGGGCTCTGGTAGTTGGTGCCCCGGATACGTGTGATGCCGCGATTGGTGGCCATGATGACGACCGGAGCGTCCATGGCTAGCGTAGACGAGATGTGACGTCACTTGAAAACTATGGCGTCATTAATTTAAGCTGTGATGTTCTCTACAAGGTATGAAGTCACAAGTTATGACGGCACTTTCAAGCTATGACGTTACTCTGTCTGTTATGACGTCGCTTTAAAGCTATGATGTCACTCTTATGGTGTCACTTTCAAGCTATGACGTCACTCTTATGGCGCAACTTGTAAGCTATGACGTCACTCTTTTAATGGCGTCACTATCGAGCTACGACGTCACTCTATTTTATGGCGTCACTTTCAACTTATGATGTCACTTAAGTGACGTCATAACTTGAAAGTGACACCATAAGTGTCATCACTTTCAACCTATGATGTCACTCTTTCAAGCTGTGACTTCACACCCTAGTGATGCGCCATGCCTGTCAGGAACCTACTCAGTGATGCGCTATACCTGTGAACTGACTCAAGTTTACCTGATGTTGAGTATTTCTCGGAGTTCCTGGTGCGAGTATGGCGTGGTGGGGACGATGATCATCCTGTCCAGTAGATCCAGTGGGATGCCGTGTGGACTCTGGTAGTTGGTGCCCCGGATACGCGTAATACCGCGGTTGGTGGCCATGATGACGACTGGAGCGGTCTCGGATTCGAGCGCCCGGTTGAGGAACGAAAAACACTCGATGTCTAACATGTGAGCCTGGGGAGAAACAGATAAAACATAAAGCCCCTTATAACAAAAAGTTACACATGTATTCACAAACATTACTATGAGGTCGTACTGTGAGACCTCATGCATGGACGCATAGAGTCCCAAAAACCTATTCGTAGACAATATTGCGTTACTGGCCGTCCCCATCGACCAGTGGGTATGTGCAAAGCATTTCCCGACGTTAAAAAAATAGTTGAATTGAGTGGACGATTCTGGTCTGGACAGTTGGTTTTTCAGTTTTTTCGAAGCAGTGTTGCAGAGCTTGTTTTATATTCTGATCTTGAGGCTACTATCCCGATCCGGCTCGAAGGACCACCGTTTGCTTATTTTCCCGATGAACTCTCTAGGGTTCCGAGGATTTGTTTTCAACAATCCAGGATCGTCCGGTAAAATATGATTATATTTTTATTGTCAATTTCCGGTATTTATAGTAAAAACCGGAAATCCCAGCAACGTCCACCTAAAAGGTGGACCGACGACCTAACGAGTAGTAGGAAGGCGTTGGATACAGGCCGCATCCAGCCGGGATATATTGAAATCATTGGGGGAAGCCAACGTTCAGCAACTTAATTAATTTTAAATTGGTCATTGGGGCAGAAAAGTTCTCGAGTGGCGACCACGGGCCGGAAGACGTAGTATGGACAGGCGCCGATCTCGTGAAGGTCGCGGGAAGAGACTGGATGCGGGCAGCCCAGGACCGGTCCTTGTGGTAATCCTTGGGGGAGGCCTTTGTCCAGCAGTGGATGTCTTTCGGCTGAAACGAACGAACGATGTTCAGTAGTGGACATCCTGTGGCTGAAATGATGATCTGAAATGGTTTCCACTTACCTCGTCAATGAAGAGCACTCCAGGAATCATTTCGGCCTTTCCCTCCTCGCGCCACTCCGCAACTTTACTATTGATTTGTTCGCGAACCTCCGACTTTATTTCGCCAGTGTCGCCTGTTCATTTAAGAATAAGTATAATTTATTCAGCATAGAGAAATAAAATAAAAATACAGTATTAACATTAAACCAGGCCTGTTCATCTTCGCGAGTTTACATCGAAAACAAAACACGCACGATGGCCCACCTACAGGATACTATTCGACAAGGCCTCACATACGAGCGAACATTGACTCACGCACGCGTATTCTTGTGTATGATGGAAGAAAATAAAGAAAATAGTGTACTAAATACTGTGCAGTATTTAACTGCCTAAATAATAATAAAAACACAGAATGTACTTTTTTAAGTTGCCTCAAGACACTGAGAGGTAAATAAGTAGTTAATATTATTCATGATAATTCATGCTAAATCATGTATTTCCTCCGCCATTTTCCGCAGTTTGGCACCTCACGTCATATCATTTTACCGAAGTCAGCCCTATAGCTTCGGCGCAGTACCGATCACTGACGTTTGTCAACAAAATGGTGCTTGACTCTTGAGACAGGCTAAATTACACCATATTGTTAATGACATTGAGCATACATTTTTTTTAAATACCTTCGCGAAGTAAAACTTCTGTACGTAGTACCACGGAATAATAATAAGTACTACGTACAGAAGGTTTACTTCGCGAAGATATTTAAAAAAAATGTATGCTCAATGTCATTAACAATATGGTGTAATTTAGCCTGTCTCAAGAGCCAAGCACCATGTACAGATCACAGAAACTAAAGGGAGATGTGACAAAGGGGCGGGGCCGGTGTCGCAGCAATATGCCCAAAAACAGAACACATTGCTCGTGAAAGCAATGATGACAGCAGCGACGTCATAATGTAAACAGTTTACATTGCTTGCGTAGTACTAAAGATTATTCGAACGTTGAGTACTGATACCGCAGTGGATAATGAGCACATATTTTGATCACTTTGTGTGTGTGAATTTCTAATGCGACACTGAGTTTCGAAATCAGCGCATTAGTTGGCATCTCTCTAGATCTCTGAAATGACCTGATGATAATGATAATGATGATGATGATGATAATGATGATGACTTACCAGAGAACAAAGCCAGGAATCCATGTGTGCGAGAGTTGATAACATCCACCTCGTGAAGGGTGACCGTATGAACAACTTCCTTACGCTTCTGCAATTCACCTTCGGGACATTGCACGAAGCGTGCTTGCTGGCCTGGATAAATAAACAAAATATTTCAGACTAGCTGACCCGGCGAACTTCGGACCGCCTGTATTCATCAGAGAAAAAAAAGAGGATTCTAAGGGTCATAGCAGACTTATCAACTCGGAGAACATCGTATCAACTCGAGGCACACTTATCCGCATCGTAACGTAAACTCCGTTAAAGGATGACAGCTCGCGAAAGGTGATTGATCCCTTTGCGAGTTGATAAGTCTGACACAAATGTCACCAGTGACATCCTAAAATCGGTTTCGTTTGACAGCTTGTGGTTACTGCTCCGTTCTGAAGGAGTATTAACTTTATGGTTTAGACATAAAAATTTACAGTAAGAATATACTAGCTTTTGCCCGCAACTTAAGTTTCGTAGAGACGATGGCCGTTGGGGCAGGAAAGTTCTCGAGTGGCGACCACGGGCTGGAAGACGTAACGTGGGCAGGCCTCCTACTAGGTGGACCGACGATCTGGTAAAGGTCACGGGAAGAGCCTGAATGCGGGCAGCGCAGGACCGTTCATTGTGGAAAACCTTGGGGGAGGCCTTTGTCCAGCAGTGGACGTCATTTGGCTGAAACGAGGGGGAGAAATTTTAAAAATCGTTTCTTAGCAGATGCCTAAAAGGAAAAAACTTTTTAAAACTTTGAAATCAAAGGAAATATACATACCAGTGGCATCATAGTCTCTGGCGCGCGCAAAACTCCTTCCTAGTTTGTTGATCTTCCCCGTGGCTTTGTCTATGGTTATGACGTCACCGGCTTGAACCTAGTAACAGAGGTTATCTATGTTTAACAATGATTGAATATTGGTTAAATAAAAAACTTGAATAAATAATGCCTTTTTTATCTATACTGGCAATTCTAGATCAGTTTCTGTGAAACAATTATACAATCCTTCGTTTTAAGCCCCAACGCAAAAAAAGTAAGGTGTTACTTATTGTTTTACTGTGTAATCTGTGTGTCTTTCCGCTACATTTTGTAGTGGTGACTACACCTGCCCCTGCTTCGCACGGGTGCTAAGTGTACATAAAAACCTTCCTCTTGAATCACTCTATCTGTTAAAAAAAACCGCATAAAAATCCGTTGCGTAGTTTCAAAGATCTAAGCATACATAGGGACAGACAGCGGAAAGCGACTTTGTTTTATACTATGTAGTGATGATGCTAAAAGGAAATGAAAAGGGGACCCTAAAGGATTCGTCACTTTACATGTCTCCTTATATTTTAAGCCCTACCAGCGCTTCGAGACAAATGATTACAAATAATTTAGTAGTTTGTGTAAAAAAAAAATTCTAAGAATATAAAAAACTAACCTTTTCCTTCAACAGCGAGTCGATCATCTTCGTCCCCATATCGTAGTTGGTTTCCATGTCTGTGGTCTTCAGCGTCAGTCTTCCGACTCTAGCGCCGCCGCCGCCGGCCGCTCTCTCTATAACGACTTCGACGACTTCGCCCTCTATTATCTCTGATTCTTCCCTGTCAGAAAATTATAAATTTATTTATTTAAACTTTAGCACACATAGAAACAATGCACTGTGGCGGACTTCTATTATTAATTTTAAGACTAGACGCAGACCATCGATTTTTAGTTGGCCGATAGTTGGGCCCGATTTTAATTTGTATGAAAAGTCGGCCAAATGGAATCCGCGTAATGTGCGTGCGTTCACACGTGTTAATAATTAATTATAGGCAAGTATTCCAGCTCTCTCCAAAAATGGTCACCACAGAATAACAGCGTCATGTTCTGGGTTTTATTTACTACTCCAGAGCATGACACATGCTGAGCGGTGGCCAATTTTGGTTCTAACTTGTACTTGCTTTTTGTTATCTGTGTGTTATATTTTAAGTTGGAACCAAATAAATGTTTTTCTTTCTTTCTTCCATACATGCCCATACTGATCAACTGCCCGACTAAACTATCGGCCGACGAAAAATCTATGGTCTGCGCCTAGGGTAAAGGGTAATACTACCCAACATTGATGATGAAATAAAACGCGGCCATAACAGCGTATTACAATATTAAAAATTCCAGTGAACTGTGAGGACATTTTACAATTATTGTACAATTTATTATTGAATTAGTGAAATTTAGTGTCACAGATCGGCATAAATTACAAACAATAATACTGTAAAGTTTCAACAAAATCCGTTCAGTAGTTTTTGCGTGAAATAGTAACAAACATCCAGACATCCAAACTATCGCATTTATAATATTAGTAGTACTAGTAGATATTAGTAGGATTGTAACAACTTGTAAACCAATTTCTTGTAATCAGCTATTGACTAAAATGATGATGAAAATAATAATACTCACTTGATTCTTATGCCAATAGATTTCCTGATTGCCTGTGTGAGAGCCTCGGTCTTGCTCATCTCAAGAGAAAATATTTCGGAACCTGAAAATAATATAAATAATTTTGTAAAAAGTGTGTCTCCTCCATGATGATCGGTCAAAAGAGAGATGCAGGTTATAGCGCGAGAGCTGATCTCCCCTGCTCTTTTGTCCCTAAGTCTGAGAGTCCTCCACCTGGACATGAGCTCTCCTGGCTTACCTGGAAGTCTTTAAATAGACTTCGGATGCAGTTTGGTTTGTCAGTCTTTCCCAAAGTGGGCGATAACGCCCCCTTGTGGGCGCTGCAGGCTTAAAGGGGGGCGGTAAGAGACCCAGAAAAAGAAAATCGGGACGTTGTGTAGAGGCTTGGTAGGCGTCATCTACTAGGAGGACTCTTAAACACCGACTGAGCTCGACTCTTGACTACAAAAATGGGGGGCGCTAAAAAATAATTTATTCTTGAAGTGGGCAGTAGACTAATTAAGTTTGGGAACCGCTGGGTTAGGTTGTAGGTGGGGATTCCCCAGTCGATGAAGCACATGATGTAGTGCCCTGAGTGACTGAGCAACTGCAGGAGGATTTAATGAATGTTGCTGACAACGCCACTCTTGTAGCGGAGTTTCGGGCTGACACTGTGTCGGTTTATTGTCGACACGATAAGAAGAAGATATAAACAATAGGGATGTTTCCTGGGTAAAAAAGCAAGAGTTTTAATTAGTGTCCGACCGAATGTTCGGTTTCGGTTTCGTTTTCGGTTGAGTTTCGGTAAAAACACGAGTTTCGGTTTAGTTTCGTTTTCGGTGGCAAACTTGCCGAAACTACGACCGAAACCGAATGTGCATTCGGGAGTTTCCGCGCTGTTATCGGTCATGTTCGGCGCGTTGAATGAGGAATGAATCCGATCCCGATCAGAGCCAATGTCGTGATTCGCTCGCTTGTTTGTTTGCTGTTAGTTTTGTTTTGTTGTGGTGGCGAATTGATTTATTATGAAAGTGATTTATTTTGAATTTGGTAAGTTTTATCTCGTTTTATGTCGTTACAACAAGAGCGGGTAGTAAACATCAAAAACAAATTATTCAATATGACTGATAAAAGTATAATCAAGTTTAATCTAACCTATACATTTTTTTTTTGGTTCGCAAATGCTATACGTAAACAAACATTAGTTAGGTAGTTAGTTATAATATGACTATAGTGCATTTCATGGATTCAGAGTTTCAAAGTTCATTTTAGTATTTATCGCCAAGGTATCCAAGTGGCAAGTACAGTAGATACTAACTTACGTACCTACTACCAATTTTGTATTGAGAAATTATTAATAATTCAGGAGAATTCAGTATTCAGGAGAATATTGCGAGTAATTAAAAAAAATTAGACTTTTCTTTTTTAATAGGTACATAATTTGATACCTTTTAGAGTAAAAAGGCGCTTTCGTTCGTTTCAGCCGAAAGACGTCCACTGCTGGACAAAGGCCTCTCCCAAGGATTTCCACGAAGACCGATCCTGCGCCGTTCGCATCCAGGCACCTTGACCCTGACCTTCACCAGATCGTCGGTCCACCTAGTGGAAGAACTTTCCTGCCCCAGCGGACATCAGCTCTACGAGCTATGTGCCCCGCCCACTGTCACTTTATTTTAGCGATTCAAAAAGGCGCTTTATAAGTTCAATTTTAATGCAATTGAAAGAGAAAACAATAAAGACTGACTGATTATAATAACGTTTTCTTTATTTTTTCCTCAAAATATGAGCCTTGTTAGGAAGTTTCGGTTTCGGTTTCGGTTTCGGCCGCAACAGACACCGTTGCCGAAATTCGTTTTCGGTTTCGGTTTCGGTCGTAAAACTAGTTTCGGTCGGACACTAGTTTTAATTAGTCCGTCAGTTACCTTATCAAAAAATACTCGACACCTATTTTTCACTTTTTCAAAGTAATGAAAATTTTAAGACATACCTATAGCTCGCCAGAGTTCAAAAGAAAAGGCCTGTGATGTCAATAAGTGCTTAAAATTCCAGCACTTTGTGACCTCGTGCGGAACTTCAAAGCACCCACTTTGTTATGATGTGTTTGATTGACAATAAAAAATATATGTGTCCAATATTTTTTGATATTAAAATTGACGGACTAAACATTTTCTTTGGAAACTAGCCTATTATACATTATACAAAAATATTTTGTTTTATTATTATTCTTTTAAAGTGACGAGTCTTACCAGCCATGCTAGTGAACGGAGTATCGGGGCCCAGTGCCTGCGCTAGGCCCATAGCAATGGCAGTCTTGCCCGTGCCGGGTTGGCCGGCTAATAGCACCGCTCGGCCAGCTATCTTCCCTGCAACAAGATATTGGTGCTTGAACCACATCTATAGTCCAACGATTGTGAAAAACAAATAGGTTGATTCCAATTATTTATAGTTTATAGGGATAAGGGACATGATTTTTCATTGATCCTATTTGTTCACATTCATAGCAGAGGGTCTATAGCTTTCTAAATTTTAAACCTTATTGTTTGCCTAAAGGTGCAATTTTTTTGGGTTTTTTCTTCCCTATAGCAATCTATTCAAAAACAATAAGTGAGACCTTATAGTAATGTTTGTGAATACGGGCATTAGAAACGGAACGAGTACTTAACAAGAACTTTTAGCTATAATTTTAAGATAAAATTATTGGAAAACATTGAAATAATAGATGCATTGAAGTAAGCATGTTACCATGGCAACCAGTAGTTAGATCAATGTTTACCTTCTCGGATCATCTGCAGAATGACCCCAGCGGCCTTCCTGGCCATCTTCTGGCCAACCATGCCCTGAGACACCGCCCTAGGCTCAAGAGAATCATCTAGACCGAGGCCTCTTATATGTGAATGAGCGCCGATTCGTTCTATGCGCGTTATAGAACGCACCTCTTGCACTTGAGCGGCTGCTAACGACTGTAAAAACAATTTTGCTGATTTAAAGTTCGATTTTACAGTGAAATTAATGCAAAATCGAGGTTTGAGGTTATGTGGCGAAATTTGAGGTAAAATGCAAGAAACTTAAACTTAATTGATCAATTAAAAGTTTTAAGATACTTACAGCCATTTTTAAAGATTTATAACGATCTAATTCACCAAAAATCCAATTTTTAGAAGCACGGCACGCACAGACAAGCACCGCCGCTTCCAAACACAAATGTCAATGTCATTTGCAAACGTCAAGTGAAAACAAGCAAGCAACAGTCACGTTCGGATACGGTTAAAAATATAAACACAGTACATAAACGATAAAATAACGGTATTTTATTAAATGATTGTAAAATTCTTTGGAAAAACAACGTTGGCATGTTTTAGGAGCGATTAGGAGTTAACAACACAAGTATTTAAACAGATATTTTATATTTAATTTATTGAAACTTTTGCACATAAAACTAATTTCAGTGGCAGACCATGTCTGACTAAATGCCGGGTGGCATTCTCTACCTACTATTACCTCACCTACTAAAGTCCAAATAAGGATGTAAATAAAACCAATAAAACAACTTTAACTTATTTATAATTATAAAATTAAAAACTTCAGTTCACATAAGACCAGAGGCTAACGAAAGCGACCAACAATACGGGCATCGTCGTCCGAACAGCAGCGCTGCGTATTGGCGCGCATTCCTTTTCGAGCCAGGCGTAGTCTTCCAAAAGGTCACGGTCTTGCAGAATCGGACCCAGGGTTGCCAGCACTCGCGCGTGGTAGTCGTCTAGGTATTTTATCTGAAATTAATAAAATAATCACAAATCTATCACTTTTTTTAATCCACAACGAGGAAGCTCTTGGCCTGTATCTCACCTGATGGTAAGTGATAATCAGGCCGAAGGTAGAAGTGAGCTTCACCCGGAATCCTCAACCACGGAGGAACTGGCTGTCATATCTCTAACTGCCGGAACACAACAATGCTGTTAACATTGCTGTTATGGCGATAGACTTAAGTAAGATGGTGGTAGCTAGCCAGGCGGACTTAGAACAAGTCCTACCACCAACCAAATCGAACAGAAAAATCTGCCCCCACTGGGAATCGAACACGGGACCTCTGCGTCTGAAGCAGGTGGTCTTACCACCACTAGACCACAGAAGCGGTTATAGCTTATACTTAGTAATAAAATTGAAGCAGTGCCCCATGGCATGGTGTTAAAAAAAATGGTGTTCATAAGGAAAGTTTTTACACGTCTCATTATCTTTTTGCCCTGACAAGCGCTTCGAGACCAACATTTAATTTAGCAGTGCAGTTTCAGGCAAGTGCTGAGAAGAAGCGCTGCAACAAACTCAGTCACTGCTGTCTGCCGTTTTTATTTAAACAAATTATTTTACGTTATTTCCTTACCTCAAAGTCAGTCAGCAAGTTGACATCCAAACACGCGGTCTGATGTGGCACCAGCGAGATGGTGTAGAACCCTAGGGCTCCAAGACCGCCGAAGTCGCCCACCATTCCTTCAGCCTGTGTTAGAAATAATCTTCATTTTCATTCAAGTCACGTTTGCGTGGGAGCATTTAAAGTCTGGTCGCTGAGCTTAATAAGTGCCACTTGTGGTCTAAACTGAATAATTAAGTATTTTTGATTTTGATTTTGATTTTGATTTTGAGAACCTAGAATTTTGTACAATGACCCCAAGCTACCTATCCTTATCGCTTGCGCGTAATTACTCGCGATTAATTAAAATTAGGATGGGTAGCTTGCGGTGATTGGACAAAATTCTAGGTGCTCAGCGACCAGACTATAGCTAGAGACCTTTTTGGCTTATTTTTTTTGTCGTGTAACTGTATCTCATGTTGATAGTCCAATAAATAAATAAATCATCATCATCATCAACAGCCCTTTACAGTCCACTGCTGGACTATGAGCCTCCTCCACTATAGTGAAGGGTTTTGCCATAATCTCCACGCTTGGCAGGCGGGTTGGAGATCGCAGTTTAAAAGATTGATGTTTTTCAGAGAGCGCTGCTGCCCATTCTCTGTTTGATGTGTAGTCCCTAAGTCGCCTCTTACGACACNTTTTTCAGAGAGCGCTGCTGCCCATTCTCTGTTTGATGTGTAGTCCCTAAGTCGCCTCTTACGACACCCGCGGGAAGAGTAGGGGTTGGTGACAAATGTATTCTACTCTGCCGTCACCACACGGCTTAATAAATAAATACTTGTAATAAATAAATACGGTCTTTAAATGCTTTTAGTTGGTCAAGCAGAGACAATCCGGTCGAGTTAACTGCGCAACTGGCAGCCGTGACGTCACATCGCCGCTCTGGTATGGACGGGGCGAACGCGGGGAGGTGTGCGGGTGAGTGCGAGGGAGTCGCATTCCAACGAGGTGCGCAGTTAGCTGATCGTCTCCATCCATCGGTTAGTAGGGTATCTATGCGCAATGATACCCTACGGATATATTTTCCCCCGGGACAAACTTGACCTTCATTGGTTGGGTTTTTATGGCGGTCAAGCTGTAGATCCTGGCTACACAGGAGTTGCAGTGGTGGGAACGAGAGGTGGGAATAGTCCCGTATCTATGGGCAAAGCATTTCCCGAAGTCTATAAAATGTACCACACACCTGTAGCTGTAGGTACCTTTGCGTTGCAGTTGGACCTATCGTTCGTTTCAGCCAAAAGACGTCTACTGCTGGACAAAGGCTTCTCCCAAGGATTTCCATAAAAACCGGTCCTGCACCGCCCGCATCCAGGCACATCCCTCGATTGTCGGTCCACCTAGTGAGGGTCCTGCCCACACTACGTCTTCCGGATCATGGTCGCCACTCGAGAACTTTTCTGCCCCAGCGGCCATCAGCTCTGCAAACAATGTGCCGCCCACTGCCACTTGATTTTAGCGATTCTGCGCTCAGCTTACCATGCTTATTATACAATTGTATTATTTCATTTTTTAATGTCAATGTGTATCATTATTTTAGTACCAAATAAATATTTTTTCTTTCTTTCTTTCTTTCTTATTGTATTTGCTTACCATGGGATGGTCAGCGTTTCTGTCCACCACGATAACTTCCACCACGTCTTCGTGCCTTATACCGTACTGGCCCACCTCGTAGTACCCAGGTTCTGGAAACATAACCATCAGGTATTATGCTTTTTTGACCCGACTGCTTATGGTGAAGAAAAAAAGGAAGGGTTATTTATGATTTTAGTAGACTACTTATGTATTCCTACGTAGCGCATACTACTTATTCATCCGATTTTGATGAATAAGATATTATACTTAGATATTAAGGTAAATAGGTACAATTTTCCCACGGAGACATCCCGTTTTGTGCAGGATCCCGTTTACGTGTTATAATAATAACGTTCACACGAACTTTCCGTTTGCATTGTCCCGCAAAAAACCTATCGGTTCGAATTTAAAATTCGAATTTCAACCAGTTTTGCGCAATTCTGCAAATCTGATTGCCGTGGGTACGACGAGGTTTGAACTCTGACCCTCGAATCGGCAGTCCGACAATGACACCGTTGGATTAGGTTATTAAAACAAACATTAAATTTTAATAGTTAGGTACTTTACCATTGCTGAAGATCATAGCGGCAGATATTCCAGGGTCCGTTGCGATGGGTCCGCTGAGTATCCACGAGGGTCCTTCGTGGACGTTGAGGAAGTGTCCCAGGCCGTGTCCCGTGCCGTGACCGTAGGTGAGACCCACGTCCCAGAGGTATTTACGAGCGAAGGACTCTAGAGTGTGGCCCTGGGGAAAATTCATAATCAATATATTAATAATATAAATCAAAATCAAAATCTTTGCATACTTTATAGTGACAATTTGTAACGGTGGAAAATACATAGACATGGGCTTAATAAGACTTAAGGTAAGTGCCCCCTACTTCGGTATATTAAGGCTCTTACGACTTTAACAATTTATTTAAAAATAACCAAGCATGATATCAGTATGAAAGCTTTTGTATGCTAAACTTTGGTCTTTTGACAGTAACTTAATACATAAATTATAGTTATATTGTTTGAACTTTTTTTAATATTAATTGTTCTGCGGACCTCTTGTTTGGATCCTGTTTCGTGATAAAATTTTGCTCTGTTTCTAAGTTCGTGAACTCATGTCCCCTAATTCGGGATAAAGTTTTACGCATCGAGTTAGGANGGAATGAACCCTTGTGATATATTCAGACAATACGTTAGTTGCTGCATCACACTGCTCACAAATTGAGTACCATTGTCGCTTATAAAACGTCTTGGCGTACCGTAGCGAAGAATTATTTCATTTAGGAGGACTTTGGCACATTCCTCTGCAGTAGCTTGACTTAACGCAAACAACTCAACCCATCTTGTTGCGACATCTTCAACTACAAAAATCCAATTCTTATTGTTGTTTGAAGTAGGAAGAGGGCCAAATAAATCGAAGGAAATTATTTCAAATCTTTGATTCATAGGTGTCGTTTGAAGTAGTCCCGCTGGTTTTTTATTTAAAGGTTTGTATCTCTGGCAATCAATGCATTGTTTGATGTAGGCTTCAACAGTTCCTCTTAAACCTTTCCAGTAGTATCTTTTAGCGATACGGTCTACTGTTTTATCAACACCGTTATGACCAGCCATTGGGTCATCATGATAGATAGATACGACCTTGTCTTGTTCGTGTTTAGGCACAACTATCTGACAGTTTTCGTTTTCGAGATCAGGGCTATATCGATACAAAAGGCCATTGTTTAGCAGGTAACCTTTTCGGCTCCAATATTTTGCATTTTCCTCAACCGTTCCTTCTAGTGCTTCTACAATTTTAGCAATGCCTTCGTCATCAAAATATTATCCATAATATCCTTGATTCGGTAGTATCACGAAACAGGGGACACCCGAAAAATAATATGTACGCTATTTCGTGAGTCAAATAATCGCAATTTTAAAGGAATTCTACGTTTTCATATAACTTTTTTCTAAGCCAAATCAATTGTCAAGGAACACATGAAACCACTATTACAAGTTTTATGCAAATGGACGTTTCTTCGCCTTTCTATAAGCTTAAGAAGTTGGAGCGCTAACCTTACGGCGAGAGCAACATTTTCACGCCGCACGGCTGTTTTTGGCTCTCTGAGAGTTTGAAGCTTCGTATTGCTCTCATTTTTGGCGCCACAATGTTGGTATTTGGTTTTTTAGATAGCTTAAATAATAGAGTTTTTGTAGTAATAAAGAATTTTTATAAATAATATTCCATTTGCTTATTATTTGAGCTAGAAAAAAAACTTACGAACTTACGTACTATCACGAACTAGTAGCCGTTTACCTTACGCCCGTATTTACAAACATTACTTTGAGGTCTCACAGTGCGCGCGGACGCACGGGGTCACACACGAACCAATCACAGAGCTCTATTCAACGCTGTGCGTTCGATTTGCTGCTTCACTTAAGCAAGCATCGTTTGTTACGGGCGTTAGTTACAACAGAGGTAGGTATTGCAACAGAGTAAGTGGATACACCACTCACAAATCGTAAGGACCGTGACTAAGCCTGGTCAAGTTAACTGCGTACCAGGCAGCCGTGACGTCATATCGACGCTGGTACGGACGGAGCATTCCAATCAGGTGCGCAGTTAACTTGGATGAGTTTTTATTCTTGTGAGTATTCAAAGTTTTGTTAGAAACAAAGAAAGAAAGAAAGAAAGATACATTTATTACAGTGGACATCACACAAATACAGGCAATTACATAGACGTGACAGTGGCACATAATAATAAAAGAAGAAAAAATAAAAACAAGTGTAAACTGAGCAGTGCCACCCATTCACCCACAAGATGCCCACTGCAACGGGACCCCACTCAGCATATGCCGTGGCCCACGGTGACGAAGGCCACGGCGCTGGTTTTCAGTGTGCAATTGTTAAAGTTATATCATTCTTGAAAATTTTATACAAATCTGAAACATCGTAGTTACCGCCTATCGCTGCGAGCGAGTTCTCACGTTACAGAGCGGATAAGTGTGCGTTTCAGTACGGAGTTTCATACAAATAATGCTGACCGCCTCGAGTTGATGCGGTTACGATCCGTTTCCTGGTTGATGCGCAGGGCCGTCTTTAACCTACTAGGGGCCATGGGCATTTAAGGATTAAGGGGGGTTAACCCTTATAGGATTGCCAGGTCCTAAAACAAAAGCCGGACTCTGTGCTTCATTTGGCCGGACATTTTACACCGGGGAGGTCATAGCTTACGAGTGAATTCTATCATCATCGGTTGCCCAACATCCTGATGCGTAGGCTCGATATTATTCTGTAGCTCGACTTTCGCCTGGCGCGGCAACCACATAAAAAGCCTAACAAAAGCCGGACAAGACAATTTTAGGCCAGACACGACCGTAAAAAGCTAAACATGTCCGGCTACAGCCGGACACCTGGCAACCCTAGGCCCTTATCATCTGGAAAAAGGTCTTATTAGCAGATGGGGGCCCCCTCGGTCGCGGGGCCCTGGGCACGTGCCCAAAGTGCCCAGTGGGAAAGAGGGGCCTGTTGATGCGTGCTTCGTCCTTAAATCACCTGATGATGATGATGATGATGCGATACTCACAACAGTGCCTCGTGGGAACACGGTGGTGGCCAGTTGAATCTGGCCCTTCATGACTAGTGTGAACGCGCGGCGTTGCTCGGGAGTAGGTGACGCGCTCATGTGCCGCGTCCGAGTGAGGTCCGTAGTGCCGTCCCTAAAAAGACCAAAATATTATATATAACAGCACATTTGAATCTTTTACTTACATCGGGAAGTGCTTTGCACCGTTCCCATCGGTCAGTGGGCTATGTGGGACTCTTCCGGCCAGAAGGGCGGATCCTACCCACTAAAAAAGAAGAAAGAAGAAGAAAAAGCCACGATAGCCGAACGGTGAAGGGGTCGGACTGGCCGACTCGTGATCCGGGGAACGCGGGTTCGGTCCCCGCCGCCGCTCGACTATTGCGGTGAGCTTACTCGTGATACAAGCATATTGAGCTTAGTACGAGTTGTGGTACGAGGGGCTAACGGAAGTAACTTAAAAAAAACGACGTTGTCCACCGGAGCCCAATGAGACGGAGCCGCGAGTTGTTGTTCGAACTAGGATAGTATTAGACCGCGGCCCTGTCTCAGAATATGGCTCGCTCGAGAACGATCCTCGCCGGCCTCCCACCACCATTTTTTTTTTGCTTGAATTTTTTTTTTTTTGCAGCTTCGCCGGGCAGAGTGGCGAGTACAGAAGGTACTCTAGCCAGACCGACGTTCGCGATCGGGCCGTGGCACCACCATTCCTCTCCTCGGATTGCTTTTATAGAGGTTTTCTCCTCGTGGTTCTGGTGCAACGAGATCCCGGGCCCGAGAAGAAGTACCGAGAGCGTCCCTCTAAAGAACGGACCCGAACAAACGCCCCGGGCACGGGACTATTCCCACCTCTTGTTCCCACCGCTGCAACTCCTGTGTAGCCAGGATCTACAGCTTGACCGCCAATAAAACCCAAACAGTGAAGTTCAAGTTTGTCTCGGGGGAATACTGTCATTGGACCCGCAACGAAATTATTCACAAAAACATAGGAGGAGTTCGACTTCCCTAAGGTATACTACAACATCGTCAAGCAGTAGTGGTGATATTGTATGAGAAATTCTTGTGTCAATTTGAATCGGTTTTGGAGTACCGTCCCTCGACGTTCTGTCCCGGACCGTGTTAACCATTAACCCATTCAGTATTATCAGTTGACAGCCTATCCTAGCAGCAGCAGGGTAGGTACAATTGGCTATATACTTACTTGTATTGTCCACCAGAGTCCACCAGCACCATATCGTCCTTCGTGATGACTCTCTGAGGACCCTCTCTCGATGGAGAATAGTGAATCATGGCCCCGTTCTCTCCAGCACCCGCGATGGTAGAGAAAGAGGGCCCGTAGTTGTCCGTCTCATTACTGAGGAAGAAAATGGGTAGTTTGTCAGATTAAAGCCTGGTCCGTGAGCACGTAGAATCCCGTCCAATGACCCCAAGCTACCCATCCCTACCGCTCGCGCGTAATTATGTTGCTGTCGCGACTGTGCGACGGGCGCCCGCAGTAAGTGTGCGAGCGCGACAGCAACATAATTACGCGCGAGCGATAGGGATGGGTAGCTTGGGGTCATTGGACGAGATTCTACGTGCTCACGGACCAGGCTTTAGAAAAGAATTAACTTAACTCAGTCAGTGTCTGAGGTATGGAAGCGCCACGGGAGTTTTTGTTGACATCAAACGTTGAGACTTCAGATTTACTTCAGATTTGTATGCTCTGATAATTCATAATAAATATGTCAATGCCACCCCTCCCGTGCCGCTTCCATACCTCAGTTAAGCGTTCATAGGCTTTCAAATCCGCAACAAGGACGTCTGTATTTTACTTGATACTTATTTAAAGTTTTGCTCAGGCTGAAGGTGGAGGCGAGCTTCACTCGGAATGCTCAACCACAGACGAACTCATGAAACAAACATTTTTTTAAATCTACAATGAGGAAGCTCTTGGCCTGTATCTCACCTGATAGTAAGTGACGATCAGGCCGAAGGTGGAAGCGAGCTTCACCCGGAATCCTCAACCACGGAGGAACTGGCTATCTTACCTCAAATTGCCGGAACACAACAATGCTGTTGACTTGAAGATCACTTCTACCTTTGGTCTGATCATCACTTGCTAGGTATTCAGGTGAGTATCAGACCAAGAGCTTCGTCACAAAAAACAAAGTCCCTATGAATGCTTAGATCTTTAAAACCACCCAACGGATTCAAGAAGAAAGTTTATAACTCAAAGGTGACTGACTGACTGACATGGTGATCTATCAACGAACAGCCCAAACCACTGGACAGATCGGGCTGAAATATGGCATACAGGTAGATGTTATGACGTAGGCATCCGCTAAGAAAGGATTTTAAAAAACTCCTCCCCTAAGGGGGTAAAATGGGATCCACGCGTACGAAGTGGCGGGCGGCCGCTAGTAGGTATTTACATGCATAAATCAGCATTGTACCCATCCGAAGCCAGGGCGGGTTGCTAGTTGTCTAAAAATCACTCACCTCCTTAGCTCTGCGAGCTTGTCAGAAAGATCCATCTCCGTGACTTCCACTCCTGCGGCCACCTGCTCCTCCAACCAGCGGAACCCTCTGACAGCCGCGATGCCGTCTTTTATGTGTGCTGACCGAAATCCCTGTCATGAAAGTCAATTTTCTATTTTGGATAACAGATGGCGTTGTGCTTCTTTAGCACGCGCTAACATTTGTTTTTTTCCTGCCTTTATAAACATCCTGGAAATGCAGGCCCACCCTGGTTCAACTATTAGGTAGCTTAAATTTCAATAAATGATGCTAAGGTAAACGGCTACTAGTTCGTGATAGTACGTAAGTTCGTAAGTTTTTTTTCTAGCTCAAATAATAAGCAAATGGAATATTATTTATAAAAATTCTTCATTACTACAAAAACTCTATTATTTAAGCTATCTAAAAAACCAAGTACCAACATTGTGGAGCCAAAAATGAGAGCAATACGAAGCTTCAAACCCTCAGAGAGCCAAAAACAGCCGTGCGGCTTGCAAAGGTTGCTCTCACCGTAAGGTTAGCGCTCCAACTTCTTAAGCTTATAAAAAGGCGAAGGATGTAATAGTGGTTTCATGTATTCCTTGACAATTGATTTGGCTTAGAAAAAAGTTATATGAAAACGTAGAATTCCTTTAAAATTGCGATTTATTGACTCACGAAATAGGGGGGGGGGGGGGGGTTAAGTTCCCCCCCCCGCTACATTTCTAATAGTTATATAAATATTTTCACATATTGATAGAATTAACAAATTTTAATCAAAATATTATACTAGACTCACATTATTTCTTATGGATATTTCAGGTAAGTAATATCGTCAATTTCACATAATTATTTTATTCTAAATTTTTATTATCGTTTTTAAATTTATGAAACCCTTAATCATTATTAAAATAACCTAACTGTATGCATAAAACCTTATCCCGAAATAGGGGACATGAGTTCACGAACTTAGAAACAGAGCAAAATTTTGTCACGAAACAGGATCCAAACAAGAGGTCCGCAGAACAATTAATATAAAAAAAAGTTCAAACTATATAACTATAAATTATGTATTAACTTACTGTCAAAAGACCAAACTTTAGCATACAAAAGCTTTCATACTGATATCATGCTTGGTTTTTTTTAAATAAAATGTTAAAGTCGTAAGAGCCTTAATATACCGAAGTAGGGGGCACTTACCTTATTGCCTGTAAAATAGTTTTCATTTTCCCATACACACCTCGCTATTGTTGGTTGGTGGCATTTCATCTCTGTACAAGATGGACCGACGACCTCTTAAAGGTAGCAGAAATTCGCTGGATGCAGGCCGCCACCAACCTGCCATTGTGGAAATCATTGGGGGAGGCCTATGTTCAGCAGTGGACGTCCTACGGCTGAAATGATGATGATGATGCTGAAATACTTAGGCTTTCTTAAAGCGTTTTTAGCGGGTGCGCCAAAGTTCACCTAAATTTTCAACTCCGAAAATTGGAAGTCCGAAAATGTTCTTCCTAAAATTTTTCATCCTAACAATCACAATTCCTAACTACTCTGTCTCTAATGTTCATAATTCCGAATCATTCAACTTCATAATGTCATTAGCAATAAACATCAATTATACTTTTATTTGTTCTCCTAGATTTTCTCAACATAACCATATTTTACACTATTATTCAAAGTCATATCTTTTTTGTTTAGATTTCTTTCTTTGACGATATATTAAAGTTCCAGAAACGAATCGGTCCTATTCATATTTATTGGTTTAGGTTAGGTTAGAACTGTGACCACAACGCACGGGCTTCCCCCCCCTAGACTAGAAGTTGGATATGGCTTGCCCCCCCTAGACTAGAAGTTGGATATGGCTTGCCCCCCCTAGACTAGAAGTTGGATATGGCTTGCCCCCCCTAGACTAGAAGCTGGGTACGCCCATGAATGGGCCAGTGCTGAGAAGAAGCAGCTAAAGAAACTCAGTCACCATTTTCAGCCCGTTATTTCAAGGGTTTAGTAGTTCTTGGTATGCTACAAGACACAATCTGATAAGAATAAGAATAAATTTATTACTTAAAATAAAACTTAGCCTAGATACATTTGATTTCACTTACTTAAATTAAGGTTGGTGTGCGAAGGTAAAATTATTAATACCTAAACTAAGCAAAATTGTTTGCCTGTGTCTTAGGTATTTTATTAAAAGTAGGTTAGTGCATACTAAACATTATCACAATAACAGTGTGTAACTAAATATAAATACATTTCTATTCTTAATTACTAAGCATTATTTTTACCTTGATCTAAATTAAGTTAAAATCTGTAACAGGTTTTCAGTTTCGTCATAGTTTTTATTTTTTAGCCAATCTTGTATGATTTTTTTTGCATGCGACTTTATTCATAGGGTAAATACATAGAGACTGGTTTATTCTATTGTAACTACAATAGAATAAACCAGTCTCTATGTATAACTGCACACCTGGCGGCCGTGACGTCACATTGACGCTCTGGACGAACGCGGGGAGGTGTGCGGGTGAGTGGGAGGGAGAGTCGCATTCCAGCGTGGTGCGCAGTTAGCCCGATCGGCTTGTACTAATATCTGAGGTGGAATTGTGTAAAGCAATCTTTATCATTTTGACAGTCATATCGTACGATTATTCTGTCAAACGCTTTGTTTAACTGACTTTACTTATCGTACGTTATGAACTGTCAAATGATTACGATTGCTTTACACAATTCCACCTGTCTGGTTTTACACTTACCCTCAATTCCACTTCGTTTTTGATACATTTCATCATAACTACCGGCGAATTGAGTGTTGCCAATATATTCACTGTGCCACTCTGAAATCAATTCCAAATTCTATATAAACAAATAGGTCTCCTAAATTAGATTGATTTTTGGCAACATAAAGTAAGTTGTTCGTATAAACCTTACTCAGGGCTGATTTTTCAATAGTCAGATATCTTTTAACTGAAGAATAAGCTTGTCATTTTGACATATTTCCCATACTGAAACTGTCAATGTGCCAAACTTATTCTTCAGTTAAAAGTTATCCGACGATTGAAAAATCGGCCCTTAGTCTAATGTCTTAATTTTCATCTATACAAAATCAAAATTTTGTTGCAGCAACCGTGAAAATGTAAGAGCGTGCGCGCACGGTTGACTTTCCATGATAGTGAGTGTCTCTCCATAGAAAAGAAATTAATAAGTACAACGCGCGTTGTCTCTTTAAAATGTAAAAGTGTAAAAAATAAAGATATACTGCCACGGTGACAAAAAGTCACTAGTGCGCACGCGCCGTATGTAAATGTCCGGTCGCCGAGCACGTAGAATTTCGTCCAATGACCCCAAGCTTCCCATCCTTATCGCTCGCGCGTAATTATATTCGCGACTGTGCGACGGGCGGTCGCAGTGAGTGTGCGACCGGACTTTAGTTATTTTTGTGTAGTATTTTTCCTTTAAAACTTACCGTCTCTACAGCTGAATAAACCGCATGGCTCCCATCCTGGGACAACCAAACCGTACTGCCTATAGGTAGTTCATTCTGCAAAATGAATAGATAATTCCTTCATTTGTTTAGTAAAAAAACCGTCCACTGCTGGACAAAGGCCTCCCCAAGGATTTCCACGATCGGTCCTGCACTGCCCGCGAGATTGGCAGTCAAATTCTATGTACTATACTTAATATTATAAATGCGAAAGTAACTCTGTCTGTCTTGCTTTCACGCCCAAACCACTGAACCGATTTTGATGAAATTTGGCAAAGAGATAGTTTGAGTCCCGGGAAAGGACATAGGATAGTTTTTATCCCGGTTTTTGAAACAGGGATGCGCGTGATAAAGTTTTCCTGTGACAGAAAAAATTCCACGCTGGCGAAGCCGCGGGCGGAAAGCTCACATAAATGTCCCGTGCGCTCTCATACCTCAATCTATGACTGAGTTAAGTTAGACCTATACCTACTTAAATGAAAACTCACCGACATATCTCCCAGATAGCTGAAGATGTCCTCGTAAGGGAGGACTTCAAGCTGCGTTCCTTCTGACGCCAAATGCTCTATTATGTCTGATGACAGGTCTCCATTGCCCCAGAAGAGTATTGTGTTGTTTGGTGCCGTCTGTAAAAGTATTAACTTATTTGAAGAGCTTTTTTGCAATCATCATAATCATCATCATCATTATTTCAGCTACAGGACGTCCACTGCGGAACATAGGCCTCGCCCAATGATTTCCACATCGCACGGTTGGTAGCGACCTGCATCCAGCGCCTTCCTGCTACCTCCAAGTTTATTTTTATGGGAGCACGTAGAATTTTGTCCAATGACCCCAAGCCACCCATCCTTATCGCTCGCGCGTAGTTATATTGCTGTCGCGACTGTGCGACGGGCTCCCGCAGTGAGTGTGCGAGGATGGGTAGCTTGGGGTCATTAGACAAAATTCTACGTGCTCGGAGACCGAGCTTTATTCTACGACTACAAAGCCCTTATGGTCCACCGTTCGTCTTCTGGTCTTGCATGGCCAGTCCACTTCAGTTTTTGAAAGAAAATAAAACTTACTAAGTCAGAGCGTAGTATCAAATATGAGAAGAATACAGGATTGTATGGGATGTCCGATCCTCGAAGATTCAGCGTGTCTACAAATAAAAAAATATTCTGTATTAAATTACATCTTAAATAAAAACTTGTAAAATCTCCCGAAAGGCTAAACAGTAAGGCCGCTTATACATCATTATTTTCATCCACGAAGACGCGCTTTTTGGTCTCGGTCGCGTGGGATGCGGGGAGTTTGATCCGAGCAATCCGAGCGTCATTACTGTAGTGTGCGTGTGCACTCATGGATGGTTAGCGTGTACCGATAACACTCAAACATTAGCGGAAGAATGGTGGGGCGCGTCTTTGTGGATGAAACGATCTATACATGCTAAGAAAAGTCGCCGGGCCTACGCAAGAATTCGTGTCGTTTCTACACACGAGCCGTGTACATTGCTCCGGCGCTGACCAAGAAATAAGTAATTATCGTCTGCGCTAGATACGACACGCGGCGGACGCGCACTGTGCGATAAATTTTTGTAGCTAAAGTCCGGTCGCCGAGCACATAGAATTTCGTCCGATGACCCCAAGCTACCCATCCTTATCGCTCGCGCGTAATAATATTGCCTTCGCGTTCGCACACTCACTGCGACCGCCCGTCGCATAGTCGCGAAAGCAATATTATAATTACGCGCGAAAGATAAGGATGGGTAGCTTGGGGTCATTGGACGAAATTCTATCTGCTCGGCGACCAGACTTTAGGTCCGACAAAATTCTTGTCTCGTCTGCGGCAGACACTGTGAAATCTTAGTGTGTACAAGAAGCCTAAAGGGCGTAGCACATTTATAAACCCGGAAAGGGATCGTAACCGTATCAACTTGAGGCGGTCAGTATTATTTGTATGAAACTCCATACTGCAACGCACACTTAGCCGCACCGTAACGTAAACGCCGGTTGACAGCGCGCGAAAAATGATGACAGCTCGCAAAAGGCAGTACGGTGTTGATCCCTTTCCGAGTTGATAAGTCTGCTATGAACTTAAAGCATAAGTACTTACATGCTACGTCATCAAGTGCTGTGAGAACCAAAGCAGACACTTCTCTTGAAGACAGTTGCTCCCTCAATTCAGCCAGTTTTTCACTTGATTGTCTACCTGTTAACAAATAATTATTGAAATAAAAAAAGTGTGATTTTTGGTAAAAAGTGTTCTGATTAAATAGTTTTTTCTGCCCCATCGGCCGTCAGTTCTGCGTGCTATGTGCCCTACTCATTGCCATTTCAGCTTGCTAATCCGTCGGGCTGTGTCAGCGACTTTAATTCGTTTGCATCAAAGAAGTACAGTTATTTACTTACTTACTTACCTCATAAAGGTAGCGGGGAAGGCGCTAGATGGGGCGCTACCAACCTCGCGATATGGAAATGATTGGGAGCCTATGTTCCGCAGTGGACGTCCTGTGGCTAAAATGATGATGATGATGAATTACTTACCAGTAAAAGAAATTTCCAGTGGCATCAACGGGTCGTTGGGTCGAGCAGGCGCGGGGTCGTCGATTCGTTCCCGGGCGATGTCAATTAAGTTTTCAGGTGTTGCTTGAAGAGTGACGTTGACCGCTGTGAGAGCACTCTGGAGAGCGAAACAATATTTCAGAATTATTAGAAGTTTTCTATAGTTTTAGCAGAGTAAATACAAATGAGTAGGTCATCTTCATAGAAACGCACGGGCGCGGTTTGTATGTGAGCGCGCCAACACGTATGCGGCGCGCACGCACACACTGATAAAATTTAGCGGGGTTTAGCGGGGAGCCAGTCATAGTTGTGCGTGCGCGCCGCATACGTATTGGCGCGCTCACATACAAACCGCGCTCGGTGCGTTTCTATGAAGATGACCTACTCATTTGTATTTACTCTGGTTTTAGTGCCAATCCAAATCAATCTGACTACCTACCTATAGTTCGTTTCATCCACGAAGACGCGCCCCACCAATTTTTGGTCTCGGTCGCGCGGGGTGCGGGGAGTTTGATCCGAGCAATCCGAGCGGCATTATTGTAGAGTGCGTGTGCACTCATGGATGATTTAGCGTGTACCGATAACACTCAAACATTAGCGGAAGAATGGTGGGGCGCGTCTTCGTGGATGAAACAATCTATACCTACTTACTTCGTTTGTTCGTATCAGGACTTACATAATTAGTAAAAATTGACATTACCTATACTAATTTCAGATTTTCAGTGAACAAACTACGTAGTGTAGCCTTCCCAAAACTAAGATTTCCTAATCCTTGCTGCCAATCGGCAGTTCGGACAGAGTTTTTATGCAGAACAAGGTAGGTGAATCACAACATTTTTTTTGATACTGTGTGTTATTTGCCCTGTCTTTTGTCACTTTTTTTAAGCTTACCACTAATTCCATCGGGCTATGTCAGCGCCTATAGTCCGTTTACGGGTCTCATTTCTGATTCAATCGAATGAAGAAACACCATAACATGGTGGGTGGATTTACCTCCAATGTGTTCCAAGCAGTCCGCGTGTATGTGGTAGGATCTACCCCCACAACTGAGTAGGGGCCCATGTTTTGTACCAGCCATGTTTGGATTGATTCGTCAATGCCTGGAATAAAAGATACAATAAGTAAGTTCCAGGTAGGTAGGTGGAAGGCCTATGTTCAGAGCTCAAAATGCCACCAACAGATGGCGCTGTACGGTATTAACGCGCGCAAGCGAAGTATTTTTTGACCAATACATATTGGTGACTACAGAGTCTATTCTTGTCTAACTTCGATACTATTGTGGTTTTATTTCAGTTATCCCTTTAGTACAGCGCAAAAACAATGGGCGAAACCCAAAAAGAAAAAGTTATTCGAACTGACCTTGCCTCATCAAGGTGAAGTGCTCCAAATTGACCTCATTCTCGAACTGCGTGAAGTATCTGCTGTCAGTCCAGACCAGAGCCAAGCTGTTGGTCACTAGGACAGTGCCCGACGATCCCCGAAGGCCTGATAGCCACTCGCGGCGGGCGTCCGATGGGGCTATGTAGGCCGACTGTGGAAAGAAGTTGGTAAAATAAAGGTACAGTTCGCAAGGCGTACTTATGCTCATAAAACCATACTTAAAACTCATTTACTTATTTTTGTAAATAGGCTTTTATTGAGCACTTTTACACGTCCCATTACCTACCCTACCACTGCTTCGGGACAATAAATGGGCCAGTGCTGAGAAGAAGCAGCGCAAGAAACTCAGTCACTATTGTTAGCCTCCTTTTCAAGGGTTTACACTACTCACATCAGCTTTGCATTGCATTTGTGTGAGTGATCACCAAAAGTAGAGTCAAACAAAAACCTTTTAAAACATCGCAAAAATTGGACTACCTATTGCTTTCACAAAAAGCGATTAAACGGCATAATCAGCAGTCTTATCGCTGAAAAGCTATCTCTTCCAATCAACCTAAGGAGAGGACAGTGAGATGACACGCATGCATAACAATACATTACACACGCAACACACACTTGAAGAGCATTGAGTTAATTTATGTAAAACGTAAATATTAGTGTCTATCCACTTAATATGGCATAGCACATGCTGAGTGGCTGCCATTTTGGTTGAAATTAAACAAACTAACTATTTAAAGGTTCAGCTAAACCAACGCGACAGACTTAAATGCATTGATCGCCATCGCTGCACGCCGGCTGATCGCGTGTGATCGCATTGGTTTGACTGAACCTTATGTAAGTAAGTAAAACTGATGTCATGTAGTCTAAGGATTTTGAACTAAATAAAAAAAATCTTTCTATTCTTTCTTTCAAATATACGAACGTTGTGAGCATCAGCTGTAGGAACTATGTAGGCGTCGACCCCGTTCTCCTGAAGTACACTGCGCACCGCTGTCAGCCGCTCCAAGCTGTTGTCATTGGTATTTCTGGGGTAGGAGCTGGACACTGAAATTGATAAAATATCATAATCAAATCATTTATTCAGCCTTAGGCCCTTTCCAAATATTATAGCTTGCCCTACCACCACTTCGGGACAACATATAGGCTGGTGCTGAGACTAGAAGTGGCGAAAAAAAATGTCAATTTCAGATCGTCGTCAGGGCATTTAGATGGAGGATTTGGGCTACTATCTCCACGCTGGCCAGAAGGACTGGGGAGGGCTGATCGCATATTTGTTCCTTAGTCGCCTCTTATTGTTCCAATATACTGAACTGTCCTATCCATGACATTGACAGCGGGGCGCCACCGTCAATACCGAATCGCTGGTTCCGATTTTTGCCATGATGGAAACCATAGTTGAACGATGGTAGCGCCCCCCTGTCATTGAGTTTTGTGGGACAGTTCAGCGTGGGTCATCTCATAAAAGTACTACCTACATCCATGGGAAGAGTGGAGGTCGGTCGGTCCTTATGGCTCCGTGCACGATTACAGCGCCAACTAGCGTCCACAACTTTGTGGGCTCTGTCACATTGACATTTAGGTCGTATATTTGTGAAAAAATATCGAAATGAAAAAATAACAAATATTTTCAACTAATAAATTGTTGTGATACCACGATTTGGGTGGAAAAAAGGTTTTGAAATCATTTTGGTCATTCAAATCAAATGAGGTAAGTCCAAAAAGTGTGTTTAATTTTGATTGTGTCAGGGTTTGTTTACTTCATTTATAGTTGTAGTTTTACAGTAAAACAAAAAGAAAAAGCTACTTTAACGGTTTCATTATATAACAGTAAATATATTTAAATGTTTCTGTATCGCTAGTAATAAATTAAATATCGTTTTCAGATCGAAATGAGTATCGTTTTGAAGACCGGGTTTGTGAGAGTTACAATATCAAATTCCAACCACAAACCGTATTTAAAGGAAAGTTGTTGGTATTGGCTGGACAAGTCCGAGATGTAGAAGAATTAAGAACAAAACAAGGGCAGAGTTCAATAATTCACGCTCTCATCATAAGGCAAACATCTGTGCACAACAACTACTGTGACTCATTTTTGTACTACCACGTTGTATAGTTTAGTTATTTCCAAATTGTAAACGGCTATTAAAACAGCCCTATCGAAATACAGTCCACTCTTTTATTTAAGTTCCCAGTAGGACCCTTTTCATGCGATTAATTAATGATATTAAAATGTATTATGTAGAATCGCTTTGCCATTGACAGATACATCTGATGATAGAGCTAACATTATTTCTACTTTTGACCACCATGAGCGCTGCGATAGATTATGTCCCCCCCACCTAGTACTTCGCACCCAGCGAATACAGAATCATTATTATGTCATGTAATAAGTATGTATGTAAAATATAAGATTCTCCATTCTTCTACTAGAAAATTACAAATGCCCGAAGTTTGTTCCATACAGCTTCAACCACACCATGGTGACGCGACGCGCGGACTGTCATGGGTCGCGCGACCTGTCACTGGCTTTTGTTCGCGCCAGCGATGGAGATCTGCACGCGTTGGTGTGATTGAAGATTTATGGAACGAACGCACACAAAATATAGTGCACTAGACCCCCAGTAACCCATGGTCTCTACCATCTAATGGTGCGAAAATAATAGCTCTTCTTACCATAGTATTGTGCAGCGTCAGGCTCTGCTAAGTTGTACTCGTTGTAGGGAATATGGCCAAGGACTGCATTTGCTGTGAATCTTTTTTAATAAAAGAGTTTAGTAAACTTTTTAGAAATTATACTTTTTGCGGTGATCACAATAAATCGATGATCATCATCATAATTTCAGCCACAGGACGTCCACTGCTGAACATAGGCCTCAACCAATGATTTCCACATCGCCCGGTTGGTAGGCCTGCATCCAGCGCCTTCCTGCTACCCTTATAAGGTCGTCGGTCCACCTTGGTGGACGTCCCACGCTTAGTTTTGTACGACACAATGCACAACTTAGTATCTACTAAGTACTAAATTTATTAATAAAAATAAATACAAACAAATATTAGTACTTACGCGAAAATTAAGCACAACACATTTCGGGCGGCCATCTTGCCCAAATAAAACAATAAAGTGCTGTTATCACTTAAGTGCGTTATCAATCTAATGATATTGGATTTAGATTGCCTCAATAATGATATCAGTTCAATAACTTAGAACAAAGCGGCATAAGCCGTTGAAGATAAGCCAGCTCATTTCTATGTTGAGTAGTTTGATTAAATAACGTCCATTAGAGCAGGGGTTCTCAAACTTATTTGAGACGCGCCCCCTTTCGACCATAAAAAACATCCGCGCTCCCCCCCCTCTAGTCCAGATTATTTATTGGTCGTATCGAGCAGTCTGGAATGCATTCTCTCAGCGGTCACAGGTTTTTTAATACCTACATAACTACACAGGTATTTGCGCCTTCCCTGGGGAGCGCGCCTCCTACTTTGGGAACCCCTGCATTAGAGATTAGATGTCTTCAAAGTGTAGTTACAGAGTTAACTTAGGTATATCTTGAGAGTGCAGGATACTAGGTGATACAATAAGGCAGGGAGAAAATAATCTTCAATGCGATGCAGAGTAGAGATAGCGCCATCTATTGATACCTTCAGGAACCTTATTACTTATTTAAAATGCGGATCATATTCAGCCACAGGGCGTCCATTGTAAAAAATTTGACGGCCCCAAGGATTTCCAGATTATAAATAATAAATAAATATCCTTGGACATTTTTACACTGCGCCTCTAGTCCCAAACTAAGCAAAGCTTATACTATGGGTACTAGACGACGGGATAAACATACTTAAATACTTTTTTTTTTCTATGTATAATATGTATGTACTTAACATACATATTATACATAGAAAACACCCAGACCCGTAACAGAAATTAAAATTCATCATTTCAATTTCTGCCCGGCCGGGAATCGAACCCGGGACCTCTCGGCATAGTCATAGTAGCCGACAAATTGGCCAGTTGGAAACGATTTATCCGAAATCTAAATATATTTATAACTCAAAAGTGACTGACTGACTGACATAGTGATCTATCAACGCACAGCCCAAACCACTGGACGGATCGGGCTGATATTTGGCATGCAGGTAGATGTTATGACGTAATCATCCGCTAAGAAAGGATTTTACGAAACTCCACCTCTAAGGGGGTAAAACGAAGTTGCGGGCGGCAGCTAGTTTGGAAATAAGCGACTTCGGCATTTTTTTTCTCAAATATAACTTTTTGTAACTTGTCTAAGGGGGGTAGCACCGTTGGCTGGTTGTTCTATTTGGTACATGACAGTGAAAATTTAATGGTATCATTGCGTCATAATATTGCCGTTATTAGATATCAATATAATATTAACAACTACAGGTAAAATTGGGAAGTTATCTACTCTTAGTCCGTGACTCACATAGCGGCCTACTAATGTCCGTTTTCATCATCAATACCTAATTTTAAGAGACCCCTATGGTAACACAGGCATATTATTTTCATAGGGTTAGAAAACTGGCATAAGTATGGTATCGGGACTATTCCCACCTCTCGTTCCCACCGCTGCAACTCCTGGGTAGCCAGGATCTACAGCTTGACCGCCAATAACCCAACCAGTGAAGGTCAAGTGTGTCCCGGGGAAAGAAAAAACTGTCATTGGACCCGCAACGAAATTAATCAGAAGAACATAGGAGTTCGAAGTAAAGTTTCACCTTCCCTCCATTGCAAAGCGGATGACAGGTGACAAACAAAGGTTTAGTCCTACTATGCTACAGAATACATACATTTTTGTGCATGAACATGTCTGTATTATACGTCTAGTCTGGTCCGCGAGCACGTAGAATTTTGTCCAGTGACCCCAAGCTACCCATCCTTATCGCTCGCGCATAATATACAGGGTGGAAACGATAAGTGATCTCACTCGATTATTTCTAAACCATACAAGATATCGAAAAACTGGTTCCTGATCCTGAAAGTGCTTTACGAGCTCTTTCAAACGGCACCAATAACAAGTTACAGAATAAACTGGATCTATCCGAAAATTCAATGTTTCCGGCTTCCATACTTTTGGTACAGCCTCATAATATTAAAAACTACAGAAGGTATCGTAAAACTGGTTACTGATCTTAAAAGTGCTTCACGAGCTCTATCCAACGGTATCAATATTAAGTTACAGAATAAACTGGATCTATCCAAAAATCCATTGTTTCCATCCCCCATACATTTAGTACTACCACAGTCATGACACTCATCTCTTGATACTTGATACAACACTTTATAGCAAGTAAAGCCTAAAACTAATTTTTTCCTTGAATAATTTTAAATAAAAATGCAATTTACGCGTTTTTTTTAGGTTCATTATTTAATTTTAAAAAATTACACTTAATATTGTGTGGTTGGCATACATTTAGTATGGAAGCTGGAAACATTGAATTTTCAGATACTTCCAGTTTATTCTGTAACCTGTTATTGGTACCGTTTGAAAGAGTTCGTAAAGTACTTTCAGGGTCAGTAACCAGTTTTTCGATATCTTGTATGGTTTAGAAATTATCGAGTGAGATCACTAACTTATCGTTTCCACCCTGTATTGCTGTCGCGACTGTGTGACGGGCGCCCGCAGTGAGTGTGCGAGCGCGACAGCAACATAATTACGCGCGAGCGATAAGGATGCTCATAGACCAGACTATATAAGACTATAACATTTTTCCAGAACTTATAAATAAAACAAATTATAATGAATAAGTAGTTATTATTTATTAATATTTGTTACAAAATTTACATAACTTATGTATTGTTATTCATATGCACAATTACATACATTGTTTAATAATGGGATACAATAAAAAATATTCAACTGTGCATTACCAATGTACCTGTAACAAAAATACGAATGTCATAAAGCTGGAGAGATTTTTTTGTTTGCTTGACCGCGCTAATTAATCTCAGGAACTACTGAACCTCTAGCATGAACAACTTTCATCTTCAAATCGTTTGCGTATTCGACAAAATTCGATACTCAACCTTCGAATTAAACGATAACGTGACAATTTTGATTCCCATAATAAGTTTTGTACAACCATTTCTCATACTAAGTTCACTTTACGACACGTTCACAAGGGCGCTGATGTAGTTTTCGTACTAAATCTTTTGATGGCGATTCAAATACGCAAACGATTCGAACTCGAAAAGTTTTCGTGCTAGCCGTACTGATCCGATTTGAAAAAATATTTTATATCGAATGTTTTAGGCTATTTCATTGTTTTGTACAATAATCAATCACTGAACCAGTCACCACGTTTCTGAAGCACTATTTCAAACCAAGCAATATGTAAAATCTGAAAATATCTCATAGTTCATCATCGTGCCACTGAGTGCCTCTGAACTGTCAAATAGTTGCAAAAAAAAAAACGGTTCTGTTTGACGCGACGGCGACGGCATCGCATCTTTGTTTAACACACAGTGTTGCTGCTAGTGACATCTCGCTTGCTCAGTCCTTTGTTGCTCTATTCCGCTAGGTAACTATATTAATTTTATGGGACTTACCTATTTCCTATGGATAGGCTCGCATTCCCTCTGTAGCCATTGCAGGTCTTCAGTCAACCCGCGGCTCTCAAGTATTGGACCTAGAGTATGTAATACTCTCTGGTGGTACTGGTTTATGTAGGCCAACTGAAAAAAAGACCATTGCATTAAGAAACATAGTTTTACAGCATCCTACTAATATCTTCGTTAACGCCTTCAGCCAGGCAAAAACAAGCGCCTTGGTAAAATGTTAGACGATTTTATACGATAAATGTATGGGCTTATCGTGCAAATCGATAAAATTTTATCACTGATTGTCGAGATTTTTTTTTGTATTTTTAAAAAATTGCCACCTGCGAGACAACGAATACATTTTCTTTTTTTTTCTATTTTCTAAAAATACAACTAAAAATCTGAAAATTATTAAATTTTTTCAGTTTTATTTACTACTAGCTGACCCGGCGAACTTTGTTCCGCCTTAATGGCAATAAATAAGCAGACTTTTTTTTTAATTTCGAACGGGATAAAAAGTATCCTATGTCCTTCTCCTGGCTCTAAACTACCTCCCTGACAATTTTCAGCTAAATCCGTTCAGCCGTTCTTGAGTTATAAGTGGTGTAACTAACACGACTTTCTTTTATATATATAGAAGAAGAAGGTGAAAATTTGATATTGGAGAGATCATGAAGAGGCTTATTGATAGCTGCAGGGTTATCCATTGTTTTCGGGACAGTCTGTATTTTGCTTATTGCGTTTAGTTTAGCTGGAGACACAAGAGTTAACGGGATATTTAGTAACATGCAACACATCCTTATAAAAATAAAAAAAATGTCCAAGGATATTTAATGATCACCTCAAAGTCATCCAGTAGAGACACGTCGATGCTTTCTCTTTGGTTGGGGACCATCGTCAGCGTATTGAATCCAAGCACGCCTCGGCCATCGTAATCGCCTACTAGGTACTTCGCCTGTTGAAAGAAAGAAAGAAAAAATTAAATACACAGTCTTCATCATCATCATTCAGTTTAGATAGCCTGTTCGTCGTTTCAGCCAAATGACGTCCACGGCTGGACAAAGGCCTCCCCCAAAGTTTTCCATAATGAACGGTCCTGCGCTGCCCGCATCAAGGCTCAAGGTCACCCAAAGGGCGATGGAGCGGGCTATGCTCGGAGTTTCCCTGCGTGATCGAATCAGAAATGAGGAGATCCGCAGGAGAACCAAAGTGACCGACATAGCACGCAGAATTGCTATTGCCTGTTCATATAAAGTGTATTAATTACCTTATTTAAAGCACATTATGTTATTTATTGACATATTTTTTGAAAAAAAAAATAAGGCAAATTAGTTCGACATAAAGAATTTGAATAATCATGAGAATTTTGTTTTGTTCAAGAGTGCCAAAAATCACGTTTTCTAATTTTTTTTAAACTTCTTTTAATTTTTTTCTTCTTTTCATTAACTTTTTTACATTTGTATTTTTATGTTTGTTTTAGATTAATATCTCAGAAATAAAGACTGATAAAAATCTCACCCTAGGATGGTCAGAGTCCTTTGTGATCTTCACGATCTCAACCAAGTCCTCATGGCGAATGCCGAACTCGCCCACTTTGTAGTATCCAGGTTCTGAAAGAAAACCTCGAGCTGTATGTCATAGGACTTATGGTTCAACTTCATTTAGCGTTTGCTGAGAATTCTTTCCAGGTTAAAACTATATTTCATGGAGCATAGAGTTCAATTTTGCCTATCGTAGCCTTGGCACTAAGTGGTATTGCACAAATAAGATTTAATATCGCCCGTCGATATGTCAGAAGGCATTATTACACAAAAAGCACGATGGTAGCGCTCCATAATGACTAAAAAATTCATAAAATTGTGCACAGCTTCCCATCACGATGCGAGAAATCAAGCATTGCTATTTGCAAACATTTTTGGCCCATCCTGTACATACCATAAAGTTAATAATACTAGACTAGAGCAACAAAGAACTGAGCGAGCGAGATGTCACTAGCAGCAACACTGTGATAGAAAGAGATGCAAGATGCGACGTAACAGAACCGTTTTTGCAACTATTTGACACTGAGATTTTTCAGGTTTTACGTGAGTGAAATCGTGGACGTTTATGATAACTAGTGCTTTAGAAACGTGGTGACTGGTTCAGTGATTGTTTGTACAAACCAGTGAAATAATCCAACACACAAATGACATCCAGTGACATCTCAAAATCGGTTTCGTTTGACAGCTCGCGGTTGTTGCTCTATTCCGAAGGAATATTCAATTTTGCTCCAAGCACTTTTCAGATCATGTTTCGCTAACTCACTATCCCAGCCACATGTGAATAAGGTCTAATTCCGCTTACCATTGCTAAGCACCTGTCCCGGCTTGAGTCCCGGGTCGCGTGGGTAGGGCCACCAAGACACGCCGGATGGCCCCTCGAGTCAAATGTCCTAGCCTTGACCTCTATGTTACACATCATAAGGTTCAAATTATCTTACCATTGCTAAGCACAATATTTTTCTATTCTTTCTGGGGTTCTGCACTGCTCTATGTCATAGAGCATAATGTCTAAATTCCCTTACCATTGCTAAGCACCTGTCCCGGCTTGAGTCCCGGGTCGCGTGGGTAGGGCCGCCAAGACACGCCGGATGGCCCCTCGAGTCAAATGTCCTAGCCTTGACCTCTATGTTACATATCATACGATTCGAATTAACCGAATTTAAGATCATTGACTGCCAGGACATTTCGGATCGGCTTGACCCCTTGGCGCTGCGTAGAGATGTATCCTCACTGTGCATCTTCTATCGCATGTATATTATTTTATTTTATTTATTTGGTTCACCAACAGTTAATTACACCAATACAATTGTATAAATCTTAAGAAGAATAGGTACATGTTCAATGTATTAACTTACTAGCGGCCGCCCGCGATATCAGTACGCGTGAATCCCGTTTTTCCCGCTAATTCCCGTTCCCGTGGGAATTTCGGGAATTCCTTTCTTAGTGCACCTCTACGGTACCTAAGCTACGTCCCTTCCAAATTTCAAGTGCCTACGTTTAGCCGTTTAGGCTGTGCGTTGATCTGTCAGTCAGTCAGTCAGTTTCGCCTTTTATACAGTGTGAGTCACGTTAAAGTGTACATATGAAAATAGATGAAACTAGACCTATTTTTATCGACAAAAAAGAGGTCAAAAAATTTTTGAGATTTTTTTTTAATTTTTTATAGAATTTTTTTTCTTCCAATTACTTATTGTAAAGAAAACGTAATAACTTTTAAACTAAGCGGTATATCCTGATAAAATAAAAACAGTAATAATGCTAAATAACAGGCGATACTAAAAAAATACATAAAATACACAAAAAATGCCAACAAATAATAAAAAATGATACTTTTTGAAAAAAATCTGCTTAAAAATTCGTGTTTTTTTGGTTATTTGATAAATTTCTCCAAAAAATGCCCCTATAACCGGTAGTTTTTATTACTTTGTATTATTCTCTATCGTATTACCTTCGTAAAACCAAAAATCGCATGTCTCTATCCCTATCACAACGTTTGCAATGATCGTTTGAACTAAGCCTCTCCGGGCGCGCCATTCAACGCTTCGTTAACAACAAAACTGAAAATGGCTCTAGATTTGTAATTTTGATAAAGACAAGTTAGATTTCAAATAAAAACAAAAGATTTCGAAGTAAAATAAGCATTTGAGTTAAAATTAAAATTGTCTCTACCTGTAGCGGAGAATAATGTTGTGGCGGGCCTTTGTTCAAACGATCATAGCAAATGTTGTGATAGGGATAGAGACATGCGATTTTTGGTTTTACAAAGATAATACGATAGAGAACAATAAAAAGTAATAAAAACTACCGGTTATAGGGGCATTTTTTGGAGAAATTTATCAAATAACCAAAAAAACACGAATTTTTAAGCAGATTTTTTTCAAAAAGTATCATTTTTTATTATTTGTTGGCCTTTTTTGTGTATTTTATGTATTTTTTTAGTATCGCCTATTATTTAGCATTATTACTGTTTTTATTTTATCAGGATATACCGCTTAGTTTAAAAGTTATTACGTTTTCTTTACAATAAGTAATTGGAAGAAAAAAAATTCTATAAAAAATTAAAAAAAAATCTCAAAAAATTTTTGACCTCTTTTTTGTCGATAAAAACAGGTCTAGTTTCATCTATTTTCATATGTACACTTTAACGTGACTCACACTGTATATTTAGATTACAGGCAAACACAGCATTAACTTATTACAGGCAAACACAGCATGCATGCATGTATCACGGGGAATGCTCCGAAGAATTGATCGGACTTATTCCTGCCGCCATTTTTCGCCACCGATCTACCTGACAGCACTTCCACCCCCATCACTTAGATGGTTGGCAGTCCACAACAGTACGTTTCTCTAGAAACTTCCTGCCCAGTACAACCAAACTGTGGAATGGACTGTCGTCTGCGGTGTTTCCGAACGGATGCGACCTGCAAGCTTTCAAGAGGAGAGCGTATCTTCACCTTAAAGGCCGGCAACGCACTTGTATCGCCCCTGGGTCTGCGGGTGTCTATGGGAGACGGTAATCACTTACCATCAGGTGATCCGTCTGCTTGTTTGCCTCCTGTCACATAAAAAAAAACTTACCATTGCTAAGCACCTGTCCCGGCTTAAGTCCCGGATCGCGTGGGTAGGGCCGCCAGGACACGCCAGATGGCCCTTCGTGCACGTTTAAAAAGTGTCCCACGCCGTGGCCCGTCCCGTGCGCGTAGTCCAAACCTACGTCCCAGAGGGCTTTGCGCGCGAAACTGTCTAGTACGTTGCCCTGGGGAAGTCAAAGTCAAAGTCAAAATTCCTTTATTTCCATGGACTATAAAAATAGTGCTTACAAATCGTTAAAAACATTTATTTTTTCAAATTTATTTATTTACTTCACAATGTCACAGAAGCTTTACGGGCGTTTTCAAGGCGAGAATAGGCACTTAAAGGGCACATATGTACCATCCTAGACTGCATCTCACTTAACACCAGGTGCGATTGCGGTCAAATACATGCGTTGTCTTGAATAAAAAATTAAAAAAAAAGTTCATTTTATCTATGATCGCGTAGATAGGTCTACATTTCGCGCGACCCTTGGTAGTTTTTTGCAACCGGTTGAAAAATTAATACTCTAAAAATTAAGGGGGGATTACTGTTCTTGTTTCCTAGTTTGTTTTTGGGCCATCTTTGACCATCGGTTATATCTGCCATATTTTATACGTTTTCAAGTCTTGCTCATAACCTTTTTTTGACTCACCTTGACTCCCATAGGGAACAGCGCGTTCCCAACCATCATCTGTCCCTTCAGTACTCGCGTGAAGGCACTCTTCTGTTCGTCCGTAGGCGAGTAGCTCATGTGCCGTGTGCGAGTAATATCTGTAGTCCCGTCCCTGTAGAAATTAAGCAAAAAATAGGATAGTTTGTCCCAGTTTTTGATACGAAAACACTAAATACTCAATACTCAATCGTTTATTGCATAACCACATTAGCATTCACATTACATAGGTCTTACAATTTAGGCAGTTATACAATGTGGACCCAGTTAGGGCACAGCAACTTGAGGAAGGAGACAGAACGACGATCTTAATAGTTTCAAAAGAAATTAATGACACGCGCGAGATACTAATGCCCGTTTTCACCATCAATCTCTAATTTTTAAGTGACCCCTATGAAAACAAAATTAGGGATTGCCAAATTTTTTAGTGACCATCCTTATTTATTTTATTATAATTTCGTGACGTCACATTTCAGAATCTAAAGTTTTCATATTAGGTTTTTGTAGAGTTAAGTTTTCTTAGAGTTAGGTTTTCATGAAGTTAGGTTACGTAGAGTTAGGTTTTCGTGAGGTTTCCGCAAAGTTATTTTTTCGTTAATAAAATTAAGATTTCGTGAAGTTAGGTTACGTGGAGTTAAGTTTTCGTAAAGTTAGATTACTTGAAGTTAGGTTAAAGTTAAGAAGTAAAGTTAGGGTTTTCAGAAACCAACGCAAGCTAGGTAAAAAAATGAAAAATTCACATAACGTAATTTTTGAATAGTTCTTTCTGCAACATAACCGAAACCAAATGCAAAACCTAGTGTACTTACTTGTACTGTCCTCCAGAGTCCAGTAGAAACATGTTCCCTCTCTGTATGACCGTTTGGGCCCCCTCTCTGGACGGGTTGTAATGTATAATGGCCCCATTGGGTCCCGCGCCCGGGATGGTGGCAAACGATGGACCCATGAAGTCCTTTTCATCCCTGGAAAGGCCAAAAGTGTGTCAATGATAACTAATTTTTCTGCATAACCCAAAGGTAAACTGGATGAGAATGCCTTATGGCATTAAGTACACACACACACACACACACACACACACACACACACACACAAACACACACAAGCACACACACACACACACCAAACGCAACCTAAATATGTGGTGATTTTGTTACTTTTTGGTTATGATAAAAAAAAAATGTTACTGTTAATTTGTTAAGGGAGAGCGACTCCTTCTGGCACAGGTGCCATTGCACTTACAAGAAAGAGTCCACCTCAAATTCCATTAATTGTTGTTGTTAACGAAATAAACATTTTTCATTTTCATTTTCATTAAGTTCGCCTAATGTTAATATTTTGGGCATTGAAGTATAAATAAATAAATGATGATGATAAAGTATGCTGATGGTGACCATGTTATTTTGTAACGCGACGGTGTAGTTTTGGGATGAAAGGATGGTGTGGTCATCATTCATCAATGAGGGTGATGATTGACATATGATGATGATGAGTTATAATGCCGTTAATAAATGGTGTCGATGAACAATGGTATTGATGATGATGAATGATGATTGTTAATGACTTACTTCTAAAACTAAAAATTCAATAAACGGTTCTCTCTCGGTGTATGATGATGATGATGATGACGTACAATGATGATGAAGTGCTGTGATGATTGAGGAATCGTGATGGATAAGTCTGGATAACGTATGATCATGATGATTACGTATGGTAATGATGAATGGTGATAAAGATGAAGTAAAGTTATGATGATGACATATGGTGATGAAGCTAAATGGTGAAGATAGTGAAGTATGGTGCTGATATTGAATGGTCATCATAATCTTAATTTGTTACTACTAAAGCTCGGTGTGTGAGCACGTAGAATTTTGTCCAAAGACCCCAAGCTACCCATCCTTATCGTTCGCGCGTAATTATATTGCTGTCGCGACTGTGCGACGGACGCCCGCAGTGAGTGTGCGAGCGCGACAGCAACATAATTACGCGCGAGCGATAAGGATGGGTAGATTGGGGTCATTGGACAAAATTCTACGTGCTCGCAGACCAGACTATAGTGATGATGGATGAAGCATGATGATGATGATGATGATGACTTACTTGCGGAACTCCAGCAGTTTATCAGATGCCTGTATTTCAGTCACCTCTGCACCGGAGTCGATCCGGTCGTGCAACCACTTGAAGAAGCGGACAACCGCTATGCCATCGCGAATGTGGCATTGGCGGAAACCCTAGAAAACACATTTTATAGGTATAGATAGATCGCTTCATCCAGCGGTTCCCAAACTTATTTAGTCTACTGCCCACTTTGAGAATAAATTATTTTTTAGCGCCCCCCATTTTTGTAGTCAAGAGTCGAGCTCAGTCGGTGTCTAAGAGTCCTCCTAGTAGATGACGCCTCCCAAGCCTTTACACAACGTCCCGGTTTTTTTTCTGGGTCTCTTACAGCCCCCCTTTAAGCCTGCAGCGCCCACAAGGGGGCGTTATCACCCACTTTGGGAAAGACTGGCTTCATCCACGAAGACGCGCCCCATCAATGTTTGGTATCGGTCGCGCGGGGTGCGGGGAGTTTGATCCGAGCAATCCGTAAGGCATTATTGTAGTGTGCGTGTGCACTCATGGATGTTTTTTTTTATCCACAACGAGGAAGCTCTAGGCCTGTATCTCACCTGATGGTAAGTGATGATCAGGCCGAAGGTGGAAGCGAGCTTAACCCGGAATCCTCAATCACGGAGGAACTGGCTATCTTACCTCTAACTGCCGGAACACAACAATGCTGTTAACATTGTTGTTATGGCGACAGACTTAGGTAAGATGGTGGTAGCTAGCCAGGCGGACTTAGGACAAGCCCTACCACCAACCAAACCGAACAGAAAAATCTGCCCCCATTGGGAATCGAACTCCCGGGTTCGATTCCCAATGGGGGCATCCTCTGTGTCTGAAGCAGGTGATCTTACCACTAGGCCACAGAGGCGGATTTAGCGTGTACCGATAACATTGAGTGTCAAACATTAGCGGAAGAATGGTGCCGCTTCCAGGCCTCCAGGCTGAGATCCAGAGGTTCGATTCCCAAAGGAGGCAAAATTTTGTGCTACCTGTTTCTCGTGTGGTTCCGGCAGAGTACGAGAAGAACAAATAAATTAAAAAAGTTTATTCTGTACCTTCATAGGCGGGCCTTTCCTGAGCACTTTAAATACACGTCCCAAATATAGCTAGCCCTACCACCACTTCGGGACAACTTAAGGGCTGGTGCTGAGAAGAAGTGGCGGAAGAAACTTATGCCCGTTTTCACCATTAATCCTTAATTTTTAAATGACCCCTATGGTAACACTTATCAAGAATTTTGTTTTCAAAGGGTCACTTAAAAATTAGAGATTGATGATGAAAACAGGCATCAGTCACCTTGGTCAGCCCCTTTTTAATCAAATACAGTAATTTTGTAAAAAAATCCACGCACTCTTGTCAATACTAATCCCCATTCCTTCCTTGGATGTCGTAAGAGGCGACTAAGAGACAAATATACGAACATCAGGCCTCCCCAACCCGTCTGGCCAGCGTGGGGAGTGTAGGACAAATCCTCCATTTGCCTCTGGTACATTAGAGGGCCGTGCTCCTGAAGTGGAGACTAAATATAATGATCTGATGATGATGACAATCTAGTATCATCATCATCATTTCAGCCATAGAACGTCCACTGCTGAACATAGGCCTCCCCCAAAGATCTCCACAATGGCCGGTGGTGGCGGCCTGTATCCAGCGCCTTCCCGCTTTGTGAAGTCGTCGGTCCACCTAGTGGGTGAACGTCGCACGCTGCGCTTTTCGGTACGTGGTCTCCACTCCAGAACCTTGCTACTTCAGCTTGCTAATCCGTTGGGCTATGTATACAACTTAGTATACATACCTCCAATTCCACTTCGTTTTTGATCAGCTTCATGAGAGCTATCGGCGACACTTCGGAAGTCAAGTTTAATGGCTTCTCCAATACGTCACGCTGTAATAAATAAAAATTAAAACAATGAAATAAGGGATTTTAAATACTTTTATCTTTCTTTATTAATAATCAAAAGATTTATTAAATGAAAAAATAATTCAAAATTGTATAATAAGACGTAGGCATCTACTAAGAAAGGGTTTTCCAAAATTGAATCCCCTAAGGGATGAAACGGGGGTTCAAATATAAATTAGAGTTTTCACTGTGTTACCTACTATCTCTTAGTTCTTATATTTGCAACTGTCCACATTGCATGCCGTGGCAGCCTTTAATTAAGACAGCACTTAGTTTTAAGCACTTTTAGTTATAGTAATTTCATGTATGCGTGTTTGTCTTGTTGGTTGTCCTAATAAATAAAATAAAATAAATAAATAAATAAATAGAGCGAAGCTCGGGTATCAAGGAAAATCTAGCTTCAAACCTCCTCCAGTTACTTAAGACTGTGCCCTAATTCAGCCCCTAAGGGGATGAAACGTGAGTATAAAGTGAAGACTTGGCTAAAAACTAGTAATATTATATTTTTTTTCCCTATTACTAGTAGTTTAAAGTACTTACCCCAGCGGCCGCCCTGTGTATAGCTTCACTTGCATCACTGGAGAGCCAGATACAGCTGTGGCCATCACCAACTTCTGACAACTGAAAGGGGTCAAATAAACCACCGTTAGACAACAGTACATCAAGTTTAATATTGTGGCATCTATGTAGTTGAAATAGGTATAGTCTGGTCTCCGAGCACGTAGAATTTTGTCCAATGACCCCAAGCTACCCATCCTTATCGCTCGCGCGTAATGATATTGCTGTCGCGACTGTGCGACGGGCGCCCGCAGTGAGTGTGCGAGCGCGACAGCAACATAATTACGCGCGAGCGATAAGGATGGGTAGCTAGGGGTCATTGGACAAAATTCTACGTGCTCGGAGACCAGGCTTTACCAATTTTCAACAAAAATGTATAGTTTGATGTGCTCTTGACTGGCAAAGGAGGTAAGTTTTTGAAGTCAAAATAGCACTAAGAGAAAACACATTAGATAATTGCAATAGAGGTAAATAAATCCTACTAAAGTCCGGTCAAGTCAGAAGTTCTTTTCCACGCATTTCCTACATCGTCCATAAAGCATTCATAGACTGGACTACATGTATAAATGTTAAAAAAAAGGTATTACATATTTCTTTCCTTTTAGGTATATGTATTAAAAAAATATTTTTCATCTATCGGTTTAGCTAACTACAAGATGGCAGATACTTACCGCAAACTGTTGCAAGAAAGCCACAATATCCCCATACGGGCGGCCTTCAACTACCGCCCCCTCTGCCTTCAACTGATCCTGGGCCGCCTGGGGGATTCCCCCGTCCCCCCAGAATAGGTAGACAGAAGAGGGGGTGATGACCAGGTAAGAGAAAAACACAGGGTTGTACTCTATGTCACTACCGCGGAGGTTTAACGCGTCTGTGGGAAAAAAGTTTAAATAACAGTCAAATATGGCTGACATTAGATATAGTCAAACGATTCTGAAACGTCAAGTTTATTTATCAGACACTCATTCTAGTACATTAAAAAACAAATTTAGAAGATAGAAGTAGCAAAAATTAGAACTAATTAACCTCCTCACATCACCCCTACCCCTTGCCTAAGCCTCCTCACACCCCCTCTACCCCTAAGCTTCCTCACACCCCCTTAACTTCCTCAGACCCCCTTTAATCCTTATACCTCCTGACCCTACAATTTAACCTCCTCACACCCCCTTAACTTCCTAGACCCCCTTTACTCCTTAAGCCTCCTCCCCCCTACCCTTTGACCTCCTCCCACCCCTTCTACCCCCTAAGCCTCCTCACACCCCCTTAACTTCCTAGACACCCTCTACTCCTTAAACCTCCTCCCCCTACCCTTTAACCTCCTCCCACCCCTTCTACCTTCTAAGACTCCTCACACCCCCTTAACTACCTAGACCCCCTTCACTCCTTAAACCTCCTCCCCCCTCTACCCCTAAGCCTCCTCACACCCCCTTAACTTCCTAGACCCCCTTCACTCCTTAAACCTCCTCCCCCCTCCTTAAATTTCTCAACCCCCTACCCGTTAACCTCCTCCCACCTCCTCTACCCCTAAGCCTCCTCACACCCCTTCTACCCGCTAATCTTCCCCACACCCCCTCTAACACAGGAACCTACTCAAATAAGCGCTATACCTGTATTCCGAAAACCAATGAAGGTACTAATTTTAATTTCAAAGCAGGTAAAAATCTATTTTATTATTTTATTATTTTTGTTTACGCAGACACTGTATGTTGGATGTTTTTAATAAATTATGTAGAACAAGCAATATTATGTAGCACATTGTATTGATTTTAAATCTTAAATGTAACTTGTGTAGATTTTAATTCTCAATATAAATATTAGATTATATATTTTGCTAGAAATAGTTCTATTAATAAAGTAATGTAAGCCTCTTTTTTGCCTGAGATACAGGAATTATAATTCTTAGTTCAGGCACGTATGTACTTTTACCTATTATAGTTTAATATTAGCCTATTGTTAAAAACTATCAATAAGTTATTCAATAAAGAATTTATTTATTTATTATTTATTTATTTATTTATTTATTGCTAAAAATATTGTTTTGTGTTCCGGCAGCTGGAGGTAAGATAGCCAGTTTCTCTGTGGTTGAGGATTCCGAGTGAAGCTCGCTTCCACCTTCAGCCTGATCATCACTTACCATCAGGTAAGAAGCAGGCCAAGACCTTCCCCTTTGTGATAAACAAAGTAAAGCTGTGTTGGTAAGCATATTTGAAACTAGCTTTCCGCCCGCGACTTCGCGCGCGTGGACTACATTATCTACATATTTTACGGAACCCGTACCGTGGATAATGTAGCTTTCGAATTGGGAAAGAATTTTTAAAAACGGTCCAGGTGTTTTTGAGCCTATTCATTACAACCAAACAAACAAACAAAGTTTTCCTCTTTATATTATTATATATAATATACAGGGTGTTAGGTAAATGGGTATATGAGCCGACATTAGCCCATGTTAACATGGGCATATAAATGGTATGGTGAAGTCAGAAAATTGATAACATAATTTTATTTTTTTAAATTTTCATACAAAATAAATTTTATAAAATCCGATTTGTATGAAAATTAAAATAATTAAAATGAATATATCAATTTTCTGACTTNGAAAATTGATAACATAATTTTATTTTTTTAAATTTTCATACAAAATAAATTTTATAAAATCCGATTTGTATGAAAATTAAAATAATTAAAATGAATATATCAATTTTCTGACTTCACCATACCATTTATATGCCCATGTTAACATGGGCTAGTGTCGGCTCATATACCCATTTACCTAACACCCTGTATAGTGTAGATAGTGTAGATAAGTTTTAAAAAGAGGGAGATCGTGCTCTATGGCGTTCTTTGTCTAGAAATGGACTTTAAATGACTGGCATGATAATGATGATGTAACAAGGCTTATACTCACAAGCGATTTCATCCAGCGCAGTGACAACCAAAGCGGCTGCTTTCTTCTCTGCCATCTTCTCTCTTAGCTCTTGTATCTTCTCTCCTGCAGGTTTACCTGTAAAATAATTACAGAATATTAAAAAGACGTGACCTTCTTTTCAACTATACTTCTTGCAACTCATGAAGGCAAGTGAGCTTTACATGCACATAACGATAGTGTAATGTCTGAAGTACGGTCGCCGAGCACGTAGAATTTCGTCCAATGACCCCGAGCTACCCATCCTTATCGTTCGCGCGTTATTATATTGCTGTCGCGCTCGCACACTCCCTGCAGCCGCCCTTCGGACAGTCGCGACAGCAACATAATTACGCGCGAGCGATAAGGATGGGTAGCTTGGGGTCATTGGACAAAATTCTACGTGTCGTAGACCAGACTATAGACATTGTATACAGCCTGTTTAGCGACTCGTGGTTCAAACAAACTACAAGGGTAGCTTGGGGTCATTGGACAAAATAAATAACTTTATGGATTCAGGTATTATGGTTTCTTACCAGTATAGTTGACAGGCAGGGGTATGATGGCGTTATGGGGCCTAGGTGGGGGCGGGTCAGCTAGTTGGACCCTGGCTTCGTCCACTAGGTTTGTTGACACTGCCACCAGGTTCATATTGGCTTTTGTTAGCGCCGTCTGTGGATGAAAGGGAGTTTAAACGGATAGGTTAGTTTAGGTTAGAATTTTTGCATTTTTATCAACCCGGAAAGGGATCGTAACCGTATCAACTCGAGATGGTCAGTATTCTTTGTATGAAACACCATACTGCAACGCACACTTATCCGCACCGTAACGTAAACGCCTCGCCTCGCGGTTGACAGTGCGGCGATACGGCGTTGATCCCTTTCGGGTTGATAAGTGTGCTTATGACCGTAAAGCGGAATAATTACATCAATATTAATGTCATTCGAAATCAAGGCAAGGATAAAGCTTAAATGTTACTTTGTCAAGGGGGGCAAGACGGGAATGTTACTCTGTCGAGAGGGGCAAAACAAGAATGTTACTTTGTTGAGGGTGGCAAGGCAGAAGTCTTGCTCTGTTGAGGGGGGCAATAAATAAATGTTGCTTGTCGAGGGGGGCAATACTGGAACGCTACTTTATCCAGGGGGGGCAAGACGGAAATGTGACTCTATTCGAGCGAGAGAGGCAAGAAAGGAATTTTGATCTAATGAGGGGTGGCAAGGTACGAATGTTATCTGTCGAGGGGGCAAGGCAATAATCTTGCTTTATTGAGGGAGGCAAGACAAGAATGCTACTTTATCGAGGGGGGGTTTTTATTGGCGGTCAAGCTGTAGATCCTGGCTACACAGGAGTTGCAGCGGTGGGAACTAAAGGTGGGAATAGTACCGTACCGGTCGGCCGTAGTAAGGACAATCTGTTCAGGTGGGGATTCTTGGATGGCTCAAACTTGGAGTGCAAGTGTGGTTTTGTTCCCCAGTCGACGAAGCACATGATGCCGTGCCCTGCTTGCCCAAACAACTGCACGCAGGAAGATTAAATGAAGGCTACTGACAACGCCACTCTTGTGGCGGAGTTTTGGGCTGACGTTGTGTAGGTTTGTTGTCGACACGACAAGAAGCACCGTACATACGCAAAGTGAAACATTTTGTATATTCTCCTCAGGGTTCGAAAATATCCGATATTTATTATAAATATCAAAATATCGGATATTTATGATATATATCGGATATATATCAACTTTGATATATATCAATTTTGTATGAAAGCCATACTATTATTTTGTTGTATTATTCATGAATACTATTGCATAAGTGTTACATAAACATGTTTTTAATGTTTTTAAAACTTAAAATCAGAGAAATAAAGCAAAAACATAAAATTTCTTTGAAATACGGCAAATTGAACTAAAAAAATAAAAATCTTATGTCAAAAAGTACAAATACAGTAACAAATTTTAAAAGTTGATATATATCATTAAAACCGGCTTGATATATATCGGATATATATCCGATATATATCAAGATATATATCCCTTGATATATATCCTCGAACCCTGATTCTCCTACCTGCAAAGGAGTCCACTCGTCCCTGGTCATGGTGTGAGGATCGGCTCCGACGGTGGCGCCCTCTGGAAGGTTGCAAGCCAACCACTTTTCCATGGTCGGCGTGTCTGGGAGCGCTGCAAGTATAATAGTCATAGTCATTGTTAACATTCTTTATTGCATGTTGGCATATTACCTACAGTACGTACAAAAATGCTCTTCGATTCGAAAAGAGATGATTTTGCTAAGTATTTTTACACTTTTGGGATTGGGCACACGTCGAAGACTAAAAAAAATACTTTCCATAGCAAATTGTGCAATTAGTGGAATGCAAGTTGTAGAGAAAGTGTTTTATTTTGAAACCAGGTAGTCTGCCAACAGCGGGAGATGGCGGGAGATCATATGAAGAGCTTTATTCGCCTCTACAACCGACATGAACATCTCAACGTGACCACGACCGCTCTGCCAAAAGCGAAACGACTATAGTCTGGTCTGCGAGCACGTAGAATTTTGTCCAATGACCCCAAGCTACAATCGCGACAGCAATATAATTACGCGCGAGCGATAAGGATGGTTAGCTTGGGGTCATTGGACAAAATTCTACGTGCTCACAGACCGGGCTTTAGGTAAGAATTTTCCTCCGTCAGTTGACTGCTCCTTCTTTGATCAGAAGCTGGATACGCCGTATCTTCATTACTTGCGTGCAAGGTTCAAAACAAAGGCGTGTTGCTAGTTTTTAAGCAACTCACACTGCTTCATCAAGGTCCACAGCGTCAGGTCGGCTTCCTTCTCGAACTGCGTGTAGTATCTGCCATCAGTCCAGACCAGCGCATGCGATGATGTCACCACAGCTGTCCCAGCTGAACCTGTGAACGCTGAGATCCATTCGCGGCGCGCGTCCACTGGTGCTATGTACTCAGACTGGAAGGAAAATCTAAATATTAAAAGGAGAAACTGACTGACTGGCATATCAACGCACAGCCTAAACGGCTAAACGTAGGCACTTGAAATTTGGAAGGGACGTAGCTTTGGTACCGTAGAGGTGCACTAAGAAAGGAATTCCCGAAATTCCCACGGGAACGGGAGTTAGCGGGAAAAAACATTTGTATGAAAAAATCTAAACCGCGTAAGATAGATGAAGGGGATAAAACGGGATCCACGCGTACGAAGTCGCGGGCGGCCGCTAGTAGATAAATACATATAAATCAGGGGTGGCTAACTTGATTAGACATAAGATCTACTGTTTACTATCAAAACCCTGGGCGATCTACCACTTACATACTTCTTGAAATCTTAAATGAAACAGCATATTTTAGTACACAATCATGCAGTATTTTTTGCCTTGCCACGATCGAATGGACTAATATCGCGATCGACCGGTTGGCCACCCCTGATATAAATTGTTCCATCCACGAACCCACCTTGGTCGAGGGAAGCGCAGGTTGCGGGGAGTTTGATCCGAGCAATCCGAGCGTCATTATTGTAGTGTGCGTGTGCACTCATGGATCATTTAGCGTGTACCGATAACACTCAAACATTAGCGGAAGAATGGAGGGGCGCGTCTTCGTGGATGAAACGATCTATACCTTGCGACTTTGTCTATAGCGCAGACATACGAAACAGACACGGCATACTAAAAACACTCTAAATGCCAATAGTCTGGTCTGGGAGCACGTAGAATTTTGTCCAATGACCCCAAGCTACCCATCCTTATCGCTCGCGTGTAATTATGTTGCTATCGCGCTCGCACACTCACTGCGGGCGCCCGTCGCACAGTCGCGACAGCAATTTAACTACGCGCGAGCGATAAGGATGGGTAGCTAGGGGTCATTGGACAAAACTCTACGTGCTCACAGACCGGGCTTTAGGAAGGTAGACTTACGTTGTGAGCATCGGCCGTGGGTATGATGTAGGCTGACAACGCAGTCGGCTGACTGGCCATCAGCGCCCGCAGCGCTGTCAAACGCTGCAGCGACATTTTGTGATGATCTGAAAGAAAATCAACATCATCATCATGCCTTATGGCAATAAATTTGCCATAAGTATAAATTCTTTATTCTATTCTTATTGTGATTGAATCAGAAATGAGGAGATGCGCAGGAGAACCAAAGTGACTGACATAAAATATCCCGCAGAATCGCTAAAATCAAGTGGCAGTGGGCGGGGCACATAGCTCGCAGAGCTGATGGCCGCTGGGGCAGAAAGTTCTCGAGTGGCGACCACGAGCCGGAAGACAGACAGAAGAACGTAGTGTGGGCAGGCCCCCCACTAGGTGGACCGACGATCTAGTGAAGGTCGCGGGAGGTGCTTGGATGCGAGCGGCACAGGACCGGTCTTTGTGGAAAACCTTGGGGGAGGCCTTTGTCCAGCTGTGGACGTCTTTCGCCTGAAACGAACGATGTATCAATTTAAGGCATTGAAGAATAAATAAATTAATGTAGTCTCCAGTAGGAGCATTTAAGATTTGTCACTGTGCCACTACGCTAACATGCGGTAATATTAATTAAATACTACATAAACGTTTATTGCTTTTTAACACAAAAAAGGAATTACAAAAAACAAAATTACAATAGAACGGTAAAAAAAGCAAATCTTTTTTGTTAACTAACCTGCAGGTTTCGATAAGATGTTCCTGCCTACAACTGCATTTATTGTAAACCTGTAACAAAATATATTATTTTGATTTAAAATTCATAGAATTCTAAATGTTTAAAATACCTACTTAGAAAATAAACATTATGTAGGCTACGTTTATTTACTTACATTAGAAATAACGGCGTTTTAAATGTATCCCAAAGCCGTAACATTTTTTTGTATTAAAATTAAAAATTATAAAAGCCACCAAAATTTTCAGTCAATCTGTCACCATATTTTGTTTTTTTATTTTTTAAATAAACACATTTAAATTTCGAACACCATTGAAGCTAATCCTAATGTTTTAAAGAAGGTTGCAACCAAATTTTAATTAAAAACAAAATCTTGTTTTCCAACACTTTTTCTTTATTTTATTCGAATGTCAGAGCCACAACTAAAAAAAAGGAAAATTTACGAGAAGGTTAATTTAAAAATAGAACGTCAAACTTCTCAGATCACTTTTTTATTTCACATTTTTTCCTATGGCTTGCACAGTCAGTATAACGAACTGAATCGAATTTTCAAGAATGTTTATTATTCACTTTTAAATTAAATCAACTTCACGGCGGTCAATCGGTCACTCTTTGGCCATTGTGTGATCATGAACTAAATTTCTTATGCCTGACAATTGAAAGTAATTTATGTAGGTATTCAACATACGTTACGAATTTACAATAGCCTATAAACGAGAGGACCTCGATTTATTTTCCTTGAAGGTTTTCTTTTGGTCAATTCTGACTATTAGGTACTTATAGCTATAGAAAATTATGGGAATATTGAATATTCCATAGCATAGAACGACCGAGAGGTGGGAATATTCAATATTCCCACCTCTCGGTCGTTCTATGCTATGGGCCTTAAGGCGATAGGTGAGGCAAAACTGCAAAATAGACCTCTCTTTGAATCCCTACTCCTCCTAAATGGATGATCCAAACAAGAAAAAAAAATATGTGTGAGATGTATAATATCTTGAACTAAAAAATTGTTGTTCGTTTTTTTTGATACAACAATTAGTTTTGACAGAAAAAAATCTTAACTTTCTTCTAATTTCAACAATAAAATTTCCTACTACTCCTAAACGGCTGAAGCGATTTTAATGATTCTTTCACTAAATGATAGAAAATTTTATGGTCTAAAAAATTGTTGTTCATTTTTTTTCAAAAATAATGTATTACGTGTCATACATTCAAAATACCCTGTAATTTCCACACGCGGGCCGCGCGAATGCGGGAGCTCAGTCTTTCACTAGCGTTCGCACGGGGAGGCTGTGTCGCATGTCGGCCCGCTCCGCTCCTTTGTTTTTCTATAAAGAATTTATAGCGCAGTTCGTACACTCGGTACTTATAGTAGTTCGGCCGCTGAATAAGTGATCTGAGTACTTATGTCATTTTAAATAAGTAAAGGCTTTATTTAAATTTTAAGATAATTTAAATACATAGGTACACAAGATGCTGATTACCTATTTTTTCTAGATTTATTTGTCTGATTATTTATCTATTTATTCTAGACAACAATACATAATATATTTTTCTTATGTATTAGTAGGTAATAATAATAAAACAATGCACTTAGATATAGGAAATCACAAGACAACAAAAAATACCTACAAAGGATTATTTAAATTTTGTAATTAGCAGAAACGTATTTTATTAATTTCTTGGAAACAGTCACATCACTTTTGTGCATTTTTCGTTTCGACTGGTAATTTACAAGGTACCTCGTTGGTCCATTGGTTTTGGTTGGTATGAATTTTTTTTATCTCATTGGTCCCCACAAAAAATCGGAATTATTCCTAGGGAATTTCCAATTCATCCAGCTTAATCGTCTCGTCGCAATAAGGTTAGGTAAATTGATACCACCTATTTCGATCCCTGATAATAATATTATAAAAAAAATATTATTGAATAAACAAAAAACCCGACTGCGTAAAAATGAACTGAAAAGATAAAAACAAGCCTTAGTGTTCACAAATGCAGTCGGAGGCATCAATGACTAATTATTTTGTTGGTGATAGGTATTTGATGCCTCCGATTTTACTGACATTTATGATTTTTTTTCCGAAATTTGACCTAAAACTACTTTGTTTTTTCTCGCGTGTTTTCAACCGATATTTTTATTTGGTATGAATATCCAAATGTCTTTAGTCTAATAAAAACATTTTATATCCAGATAATGATTGGATAGCTAATTCCGAGCCGCCAAAGTGTAACAAAAGTACAAAACACGATAAAAATCTTAACTAAGAAATTGGTTGAAAAATGAAATGTGTTAGTGGATTGTTTTTAAGATAATTTAAAAACATCTCTAGCTTCTAATTATCTCTTCTTTCCAATGATAATAACTATATCACTTGTAGTAATTAGATATTGGATTTTGCCTAAAATTTAAAGTTTAATGAAGAAAATGGGAAAATAATACAAAAATTATAAAAATACTTCCTTAATGCTTTCCATAGTTTTTTTATATGATTTATTTCAAAATCAAATCAAAAATAATAACCGCATAGAAAAGAAATACTTTTTTTGTATGCGGCTTGATTTTTCGGCTGCCTATGATGCAGCCGTAATCACAAGCAGACTGGCAGCTGACGGAATCGTCGGTTCGGGTGGGCTTAAATATTTTAAACTACCCTCATATTGTCATAATGTTACACTGTAGTGGCGGTACCTCGACACACAGTATTCGTATCCGTACTTGACATGTAACTCATATAAAAATGTCGCGTTGAGATCCGTGTTTATCTATTTTAGTTGAAATGGAACCCGAAAATTTAAAATCTTGTATTTCATCATAATAGCCGAACATCGATGTTACTAAAAACAATAACAGAGAAAGTATAGTCTAAAATTGTGTTCAATGATCAAAAATATTTTATTCAATGTTGATCAATATTTTACCAATATTTTGAATACCTGCACAGACAGACATTCACATTTAGGTAGGTACTCGGACACACACTTAAAAAACTGTTTATAAGCTTACTTAGACACACGAATATCGTCAGCCTAATTTTCAAACTGCTTTATGTCCTTTTGTGCAAACTTTACAAGAGGAAATAAAAGTTTATTTTTCATAGTTATGGTACTAATAATTGAAGTATAATGATGTACTAATTGAAATATAATCATTATATTTCGATCTGCGTAAATTAAAATCGAGTCAACATTCCCGTAGGCAGTTATGTTAGAATTGGCAGCGCTTCGCATCTGTATTCTGAGCGCTCTTTGATATCGGGCAGAAGCGCGGGCGCGCGGCGGGAGGCGCGTTGTCTCGCTCTAATGCTCAAGGTCGTTCGGCCATGTAATCGCCTTAAAGGTACCTATTTTGCCAGAGGTCGCGAGTTCGTTTCCCGCACTGTACAAACTATCATCGCACTCTACATGAAAAAGGCATGGACATCAATCAACATGGAAAAAATTGGGGGAGGCCTATGTTCAGCAGTGGACGTCCTGTACCTGAAAATAAATGATGATGATGACATGAAAAAGACCTTGCTTACCTCTTCAAAAGCCAATAACTTTGCACACACAATAGGCAAAGCCTTCAACTCGTTAAAACAATTACATAGAAACAAAACTAATATATTGAAGTGTGATTCAGACAAAGAGTAATCTTTAACTGATAAAATATATCTATTTACTGTTGATTTTCGCGTGACAACAGGCTTTATCTTATATTGTTCATCTTCACCAGTGATTCTCAAACTGGGGTTTCCAAATCCCCAAGAGATCATAGTCCAACTCCAACGTATAGAAAATAGTATTGGCACCAATGTTGGGACAAGCAATTTTCAATGAGGGGTGACGTTGGTACCAACGTTGGGGACAACGTGTGGACTTCGTTTGTTTGTTTCAGCCAAATGACGTCCACTGCTGGACAAAGGCATTCCCCAAGGATTTCCACAACAACCGGTCCTACGCCGCCTGCATCCACGCACCTCCCGCGACACTCAGCAGATCGTCGGTCCACCTAGTGGTCTGCCCAATTTACGTCTTCTGTTCTGTGGTTGCCATTTCATGTGGCCTGCCTAAAGGGTTTGTAGGGCCGTCTTTGGCTAACCTACTGGATGAAACATTGTAGAGTGTAGAACAATAAAAAAATTGATAAGGCAAAATCTAGAAAAAAAACTAGTTAAAAGTCGACCAAACTATCGGCCGATACTAGTCAATAGTCCGCAGGGCGACTTAATATGGGTAACGTAAGATTACAGGTTTTAGAAACGCTGAGCTATACTGATTGATTGAACTATTTATGTCCGTAGAAATAAACGTGGCTGTCTTTTTTATTCACGTCGAAACCACAACCGAAACGCTGAACCGATTTCGATGAATTTTAGTGTAGAAATAAGTAACGCCAATGGGAAGGAAGAACTCCGGCTGCATTTAAAGGCGGTGAAAAAGAAATGAAATTAGTTATTTCACATTTATTTAAGTACCTAAGTAAGCATATTTTTCGTGTTTCTAAAATTAACATAATAAGCTTATTGAACCGTGAAATACTGTAAAAGGTTGGCTTTGCAAAGACGGCCCTTTCCTTGGAAGGTTGACCGACCTAATGTGCGTAAGCATCCCTAACGACATGGAAAAAGGGTAAGAAGATGAAAAACTTCATTTAGGTCCACGAGCAATTCAAAAACAAAAGGTAACTACTTACATTCCAAGACATTGATTTGTTAGTAGATTTCGTTACTTCACTCCGAAAAGGACGCCCACAGCTGGACAGACTCCCCGAAAGATTTCCACGACTGGTCCTCAATTAATCAAAGGACTAAGGTGAAAGGAGGATTTAATTCAGAAATGATATCGTAGAACCTAAAGACACATCGCAGATTACAGACTTTTAGTTGGCCGATACTTAGTTGGGACGGCTTCGAATTTGTATGAGGAATCGGCAGAATCGGCTGATATCAAATAGGTGTAATGTGCACACTTTCATATAGACTAAAGAGTTAGTGAACGCCACACCTACGTCATTTTATAAAAGCTGAAAGTTTGTCAGCGTATGGTCCCAATATAGGATAGAATGTTGGTGAATCATGAAGTTTGGGTCATTGTGGCTTTGGGAGCTACCCTAAAAAAACTGTCTGGCAAGGAGTTGGAACTGTCAAAACTGTCTGGCTGTTGGGGAAAATACTTCTAATTATTGCCCAAATATTATACATAAAAATTAGATTTTATGGTATAGCGTAGGTAAGTCTAACTTTTACGGTGGCTTTTTCTGTATTCAATAGACTGTAATTCTACTAACGTTCACTAGCTCTTAATCTAATACTGATTTACAGCCCGAAAAGTTTGTAGTCTTCGGGGTGACTAAGTACTTAATTAAGTAACTGATATAGCCCGGGGCACATAGCATCCCGATTGTTGCGATATTGATTGAAACACAACTCTGATACTTATAAATACAATCTGACCTTTCCTGACCTCAAACAAGAAATAGAACTGCGTGTCCACCCAAGGATATCATGACCTTCCCGCGCCCCGCAAAATGGCGAGGAAAAAGGTCAGATTGGTTATCCATTGTAGGAGGATGTGACTTTCATAGTTTTCTGCCCCAGCGGCCATCAGCTCAGTGAGCTATGTGCCCCGCCCACTGACATTTGATTTTAGCGGGCTATTTAGCTCGCAGAGCTAATGGCCGTTGGGGCAGAAAAGTTCTCAAGTGGCGACCACGAGCCGGAAGACGTAGTGACCTTTGTCCAGCAGTGGACGTCATTCAGCTAAAACGAACGAACGAACGAAGAGTTTTCTATTAATAAGTTACAATGTTTGCTATTATTAGGACAGACGACGACCGCATAAAGGTAGCAGAAAGGCGCTGGATGCAGGCCGCTACCAACCAACCAATCTGGAAAACATTGGGGGAGGCCTATGTTCAGCAGTGGACGTCCTGTTGCTGAAATGATGTAGTATAATATGTATAAGTATGATAGGAATACCTCTACTTTGCTTTATAGGTTCTAGCGCTTAGCTCGGTCAGTACCAGAGGTATGAGAGCGGCACAGGAGGGGTGACTCAGCGTTGCTAGTTTTTTATTTCGCCAAGTCGGGACTTTGGTACTTTTTGAGTGAAAATAGCGGGATTCTTCCGTCAGAAGCGGGACATAGTAAAAAAAAACGTATATAGGTAATCAAAGGTTTTTTAAATATTTATCTTTTTATTTGACTTAAAATTACGTTTACGTGACAATAGATAGCAAAAGTAGCCATAGAAAATGTATTTTAACAAAAAAATAATATTTTAAATCAGATTTACTCTATCGTTAAATTCGTCCTTACAATAAAAAAAGAAAAATCGGTATTAAAAGTTTTATTCTTTAGAATAATATGGCGTTTCAAACAATAGTCTGGTGAAGTGAGTGTCTCTCTCCGAAAAGCGGGACCGAGACTGTCCCGCGCGGGACATTTACATTTGATTTAAAAATCGGGACGTCCCGCCAAAATCGGGACGTCTGGCAACGCTGGGCGACATTGACATAATATGACGTGACAGAACATACCATTTTTTTGGACTATACCCAGAGCATCTGAAGTCCTCGCTAACGTTTGACGTTACATAAACACCCTCCCGTGCCACCAGTGCCTCCAAGAATTATAAAGAAAACAAAGTGTTCACATACTGCCAGCAGTTTATTAGTCGAAATTTTGTTCTGTCAAATTAATAACGGTATTGACCATAATGATTGACATAAATTCAGTGTAACATGAACTTTGTACCTTATGTCGAGCACAGTAAGCTTTAAAATTGCTTGCACTTGACCATTGATAAATTATTTAACAAAACTACGCGAAATTTTACTATAAAAATCACCATGGTTAGTAACGAAAGCATACAAGTTATACCACAGAATAATAATATGGTTATACCCTCATAAGTTAACTTCGCACCAGGCTGCCGTGACGTCACATCGTCGCTCTGAGTGCGAGGGAGACGCATTCCAGCTAGTTGCGCAGTTAGCTCGATAGAGTTGTAACCCCAATGATGTAAAAAATGTAGAGTGTACAAAAATACAGTTTTTGAGACACTTTTTTTTAATCATTTTTACTGGAAATAATATGGCTAGATGTTTTTACACATAAGAAAGAAAATAAAATAAATTAAAATACCTTGATCGTCATAATTTTGTGTTATAATCAGTAAGTGTTAAAATACATAAATATTTACAGTTTTTCTCAGTTGTTGGTGAACCAAAATATTTTTATTCCACGGAAATCTTCACTAATATACATTAAAGCAATATTGAAACATTGTCACCTGTATGTTAAGTGCTTCTTTATAGATCGTTTCATCCACGAAGACGCGCCCCACCAATTTTTGGTCTCGGTCGCGCGGGGTGCGGGGAGTTTGATCCGAGCAATCCGTAAGGCATTATTGTAGTGTGCGTGTGCACTCATGGATCATTTAGCGTGTACCGATAACACTCAAACATTAGCGGAAGAATGGAGGGGCGCGTCTTCGTGGATGAAACGATCTATCTATCCAAATTATAAATATGTATATGTCGAAATGTGTGTTATGCTAATTTACAGTTGGGTTGAATTCGACATGTATTCAGATCCTGAATTAGATTCCAATATGGGTCATACAAATTAGAAAATGATTATGCATGGTTTTTATCAAAATTAATTTGATCCTCTGTTCTAACGTCCGTATTCCCAAACATTACTATGAGGTCTCACAGTACACGTGAACGCAAGCAGGGTCACACACGAACCAATCACAGAGGTCCATTCAACTCTGTGCGTTCGATTTGCTGCTTCACTTAAGCAAGCATCGTTTGTGAATACGTGTAAGCCTAGGCGCAGACCACCGACTTTTAGTTGGCCGATAGGTCGGACTGTTAATCAGATAAACGGGACTATTCCCACCTCTCGTTCCCACCACTGCAACTCCTGTGTAGCCAGGATCTACAGCTTGACCGCCACAAAAACCCAACCAATGAAGGTCAAGTTTGTCCCGGGGGAAAGTTAAACTGTCATTGGACCCGCAACGAAATTAATCAGAAGAACATAGGAGGAGTTCGGACTGTTAATCAGTATGAACATGTATGAAAGTGCGCACACTACACCGATTTGGTATCGGCCGATTTTTCATACAAATTAGAATCGGGCCCAACTGTCGGCCGATTAAAAATCTGTAATCTGCGGGGAGTCTAATCATTGATATATTAGGCTAGAATCAACCTGATTGTAGGTAAAATTTTAGCAGTGGCTTTAACTCCAATAGGCTAGTTTCCTAAAAAAAACTTTTAGTCCGACAATTTGTATTATCAAAAAATATTGGACACGTACATTTTTATTTGTCAACTAGCGGCCGCCCGCGACTTCGTACACGTAGATCCCGTTTTACACCCTTAGGGGTTGAATTTTGCAAAATCCCGTCTAAGTGAGCACCTACGTTTTAAAAGGAACCCCCATGCAAAATTTGAGACTCCTAGCACTTGTAGTTGCTGAGATTGCGTGATGAGTGAGTCAGTCATCATGAGTCTACATTTTTAACCACGCCTTGACGTCACGGGCCTCTTCTTTTGAACTTTGGCGTGCTTAATCTCATTAGTTTAAAAAAGTGAAAAATGCGTGTCGAATATTTTTGATAAGTTAACTGATGGACTAATTTACATTTTTGCTTCTTTAACCACCCCTTTAGGTTACTTTTATAAATACTAAAAGCCACAAAACAAGATGTTTTTCTTATACAAAAATTAACTATTTACAAACTTTTCAATACTCTTGAACATTTTTACCATGGTTATGAAAATTTCATTGAAAGGTGTCAATTTGATCTTAATAACTAAATCAATTATACTGAAAAGCAATGAAGGCATTGTATTGAAGTGTTTGTGTGAAATGGAAGTCCTTATTAGTAAAGAATCAACAATGTAGTGTGTGTTCTCTCTCTTTCATTATAAAAGAGAAACAAAACACAGTATCACTATTCATGCTTTAGTACACTGACTTTGTTAGGGTAATGAAAAATGACACTTGTGGACTGATAGCTCAGATCTGGTTATAAACAAAAGATGCGACACAGTAACCTTGATAGGGCTCTTACAAATAAGATGTTTTTGAGGTCATCTGTAAGCAGAATCGCACCAAGAAAATTTTAAAATGACTTTGTTGGAACAAAAATTACAATAGGGATGTAGACTGGGTAATGAAATCGAAATTGTATTTAGTCCATCAGACAGATAATAAAAACATATTGGACACATATTTTTTCATAATTGAATAATTAAGGTATTAACATTGAGTGATGTCACTTCTACACACACCGGCAGATTTAGAGGAACGGAAAAAAAAGCATCAATATCATCATTATTTTAGGAAAAAAATGCCTAATTATGACATTATTTTTTAATTTAATTCTAAATATGAAAAAAATAATTGCCAACAGTATATTTTTTTAATTATTTTGTTTAAATTACCCCATCAACAGTTTCGTTGAGTGTTTTGAATTGAATGAAGCTTTTGCTAATTTGGATTTCTTTTACGTGAAAGATGTTTTTTTCTGAGAATTTTGTTGTGTAAGCATTCAGTTACTTATAAGGGTTTATTATACCCAGCTTAGCACCGTCAGAAATCATTAAGGCAGATGAAATGAGAAGTAACGGCCATGCATACAAATCGGCTGCCGTAAGACGTCGTTGATCAGTATCGACCACCCATGCCAGTAACCAACGGTACAGATTGATCATTTCTGTCGTTAGGAGGAGGGTTCAAGTCAGAAAAAGGCGTACTTCGCGACGGGATGACCGTTTTTTACAACTTCGAGTTTTCAGAAAGTCGCGGTTACCTGCTGTTCAAGCCAGAAATAACCTTAAAGACACTCGAGGAGTAAGAGTGACTGAGCCCACAGTTCACAGGAGATTTACTGAAGTTGGTATAGGGTCGTGCATACCCGAGAAAGCTCCAACTTGTGACACAGCACCGAAAAAACATATTGAACTTTTCACGTGAATATCGTGATTGGGTCTTGAACGACTGGAGGCATGATCTCTTCACTTATGAGTGCAGAGTTCTCTTAAACCAGATCGATGGAAGATAGCGAATATGGAGACACAAAGAGAACGTAACATTTAGTCTTAATTTTGAAAATATCGTGGTTTATGGAGGTAGCTTAATTCTGGTGTGGGGAAGGATTTTTTTGGGAGCTCGCACGGAGTTAGTGGTGGGTGATGGAGGAAATACGACTTCTGAATGGTACACTAGGAACATTTTAGAAGAACATGATGTGCCATTTACTCCATTTATTGTGGACTCCTTTAGTTTAATTCACGATAATGTTCGTTTTCACAGTGCTCGCTCAGTACAGGCACATCTAAACCATTTGGATATACCCATGATGCAGTGGCTGGCAAGATCCCTAGACAAGAATCCTATAGAGCATGTCTTGGACTTTCTTAAAAGATGTGTTAAACTCAGAATACCACCGGTGGTGTTGAGAAACGCGTTACTAGAGGAATGGCAGACATTGCCCCAAAATACCCTTCATATCATTAACTGCAGCATGCTCAGATGAATGGAAACCATCATCAGAGCAAGAGGGGGAAATACCCATCATTAATTCATTCATTTGGATAGTGATAAGCTACCCTAATTTTTAATCTGGCCACAATTTCTAATTTTTGTTCAAAACTGAAAAATTGAAATTTCGTTTCGATGATTTTTTATTAAATAAAAACGACTAAATATTTAAAAAATATATGTTATTTTATTTTATTTTAATTATCTCTTTATTTTGTATAATAAATATTTCATAGATCAGTAGTAATTTTCCTTATTTTCATACTTTTTTTTGCGTTCCGCTAAATCTGCCGGTGTGTGTATGTAAAAAATCTACTTAGGAGTGACGTCATGCGCCATTTATCCCTTTCGGACCCGCGCTTAAACTAGCAAGAAATTTGTAATTTTAAAAATGAATTTTAGGTAATTTGGGGCCGCAGATTACGAATCTGCTATAATTTTCCAGATTTTCCGCCGCCATCTTGGAAAATTCATATACCAACAATTGTATCAAACTGGGCCCTTCACTTCCCACGTACAATTGTGAGGGTCAAAATTGTAAGGGTTTTGGAAATTTTATCAATGGCATGTATTCCGAAAAACGTATTTATAACCCATAAGGAATAAAGAGGTTTCAATTTTATGCCAGTATTTGCCATTTAATATTGATTTGTGGGCAAAACCATCTGTTCCATGAGCTCAACAGTAAATATAGCGCTCGAAATATTCCTATGGAGTTTTAATATCTCCTGGATCATGAACAGCATCTCCTGGAAGAATTTAATATTGATTTGTGGGCAAAACCATCTGTTCCATGAGCTCAACAGTAAATATAGCGCTCGAAATATTCCTATGGAGTTTTAATATCTCCTGGATCATGAACAGCATCTCCTGGAAGATGTTGACGATTGAAGGGCTTCGTCTGCTATGCCGCTTGCATACTCAGAGGTATGTATCGTCATGAATGTCTGAGCCTTCATCTGAAGAAGAGGAGTAGTTCATCTGAAGTAGCCGAAACTAGCTTTTGTCGTTGTCATCGCTCTCATCCCCAGATGCATTGAGCATCTCTGCGATAGTAGCGTCGTTTAAAATCGGAAACATGGTGCGGAAACCATGAAAAATTAATAATTAAGAGAAACTTAAAATACGCATAAGGTATTGTAGGGCCCACGTCGATACAATTGTGTCAGTAAAGTTCCTTAAGCCGTTACGCCAAAGTCTTTGCTTACAAGTAGTCACTGTTATCACAAAAAGGTGCTATTTTTATCTATTTGTCTAATCAATAACTTGTATATTACAACAATTACAAAATAAAACCACACTAGGTACTTTCTTTCGCCAAGTCGGGGAGCGCAATCAGTCATGAACTGTACAGGTTGTAACCTGCTCACCAACTGCGCTTCGGACAAAATTTGCACGGGAGGTGAAAGAACGCATCCCGCACAATCGTACGATACTCAGCCCATTCACTTCCGATGTAAAACTAATAGAGATGAAACGGATAGTGGTTTGGCCGGATACCGGATACCGGATATCCGGCCAGCTGCTAGGCCGGATAGCCGGATATCCGGCGGCCGGATAGTTGGCCCATTGTCTTGTTGCATGTCGTGACAAGTTTAGCGCCGCACAACAGGTGCTTCGAACGCGACCAGTGCNGCGATCAGTGGGTCTATTAGTAGACTAGACTAGTCACACTTTTCAAAAATCGAATCAGTCCGAATAGAATGTCATATTTTGCCACTTGTCTAGGGGGCAGATCAATTCGGGCGATTTCGGTTGCCATCGTGAGTGTGTGATTGAATAGCGAAAATTAAATTACACTCGCGAGCAAAAGTATGGAATCACATACATGAAGTTGTTTCGACGCGATCTTGTGTATCAAAATAAGTGCGAGCTAATTGAAAGCGTATTTATCAGTGACCTGCCGTCAGTTTCGAGCCTGTGGCAGGCCTTTTTGGAGTCAAATTCTATTGATTATATCTTAGACAAACTGTCCACTTGCTAACAGCTATCCTACAAACATTTCTGAGCTCTTGCTGGACNCATCTCTAGTGTATGGTATCAACGTGTGAAAGCAAAAATCCGAAAACACGTGCTTTTATAGGGGGTAAATAGGCCGCAATCGCGACGTATCAAACAGTTGATACATGTCTTTTTCGTTACTTCTTCACATCAGCCGGGATATCTTTTTAAATACTGGTCTGATTTAAATGAATTTGGTATCAATTTGAAAGTTAGTAAAGTTGAAAGTTTAATCTTTAAAATGATGTGACTTTTTTTATTACTAACAAATTCGTTAGTACACAAGATCGCGTGGAAACAACTTCATGTAAGTGATTCCATACTTTTCCTCGCGAGTGTAGTTTACTTGCTGCGTAATCTGACCCAGCTGCATCATGATGACATCAGACCATCAGTGAAAAAAATTTTGTTGGCAATATTTCGACTTAACAGATATTTACTATTTATGTATTCGTCATTACAGTGAATAGCCCAGAAAAAGAAATTAGTTTTTTTAAAGGCCTTAATATGGCTTTTTCTAACTTTTTGGACTTTAAATAATAGCCGTCATTATTATAAGCCATTTTATTGATGTTTACCTCAAAGATTAAAGTATTTCATTTTATTAATAGGAAATTGTCGTAGTTTTTTAATATCCGGTATCCGGCCGGATAGTGAGTTACTATCCGGTATCCGGCCGGATAGTAAATTTAGGCCGGATATCCGGCCTACCGGATAGTTACCGGATATCCGTTTCATCTCTAAAAACTAATGAGATAATCTCGATTTTGTAACCCGCACAATTGTATTGGAGCGGTCCGAAAGGGTTATAATTTAATTATGACAAATAATTGAAATGTCCACTAGCATATCACCAATAGTCAGTGCCTTTTCCTGTGATTCAGTTTTCAGCACCCATGAGTGTAAGAGCAGAACAAAGAATAAATAGGAATACCAATCCAATATAATGCATCGTCCATGGCTTATCAGTTTTACAAACTAACCTATATTACACTATATTAACAAAACCATTCATCAGTCGTTATTATTCTATCACTAATTTTGCTGTTGTCCGTACAAACAACTTGTTAACACCATCCGCGTCATTTCACTAAGTTTCGGTAATCTGAAACAAAAAGTTGCCTGAATTATTGATGAGAAATCACAAAGATTCAAAGGTCATATTGACAGAGGTGGCACAGTCAGCACCAAATGCTTTGTGACACCCAAAGCGGTCAAAAAGTTTAACACAACCTTATTCCAATAGCACAGGGTTTCCCAATTTTTTTTTGCCAAGGAACCCTAATTGATTATACTTTTCCTAGCGGAACCCCCGTACTACTCCGCCCGCACGCCCTGCCCCTCCCTTGTGCGTAAACAAGTCGGTGCGAGCGAACAACGTCGGTCACGAAACGTGGGATAATATTTTTTACGGAACCCTGCGCCATTCACCATTCGGGACAAACTATTTGACGAAGACTGCAAAAGTGGTGTTACAATAACAGTTGTGCAGCTTATTTTACCAGCACATTTAGGATGTGAATTTGTGCATAAATACAATTAACTCACACAGGTAGTAAAGTTTTAAGACAAGTTTGGGTAAGACAACACTATTTTCCACCAACTCTCTTAGGTTTCAAATTGTACAAGGATTATAGGAAACAGGTTAATTGACGGTCATATAATTCATTTGTATAGTAGAGGAGTTTAGCATTAAGGAAAATCTTACTTAACATAACCTAACATTATACTGTAGAAAAAAATGCAAAAAGTTAACTCACCTCAGCATTCCATAGGAGCGATCGAATTTGAATTGTCACCGTAACCACTTAGACTACCCTGGAACTCTATACCACTGATTTGACTGTCCGCATTGAACGATGCACCGTAAGAATCATTGCTCGGAGCATGTGACGTTTCCAAATTACCATCACCGGAGTCCGTGCCAGTTGCTGCATCAGGCTCGGCCCAGTTTATCTTAAATCTGGTCACTCTAGGCTCTGATGCTAGAATATTTCTCACTACTTTGTCAAACTGGGGCTTCGCCGGCGGATTTTCCCGTAATTCCGGCTCGTTTTCACTGTACTCGTTGTTTATGAAGTAACCAACTCTGACGAACTCCTGTTTTCTGTATGAACATGTTAGTAAGACGACTGTGACTCCTAAAGCGTCGTTTTCAGGTATGCGGTTGACGTCAGGCGGAGGCGCCTGGAAGACAAACATATGCCGACCCTCTGGTATTGGACCTACGTATATCGTGTCCAAAACCTGATCGTGCTCTTCTGTTTCCGCCGATCCGACGTAGATCATCTTCCATTCGAGGTCCTCTTTAAGTTCTTCTATGCATTCGAATGTTAATTCGAATTGGAAAGGGTTGAGAAACGGACTGGGGTTGTCGAGCACAACCACATTGGTTATGTGCACCTTTGCCATTGTTTTTGAGATTTACACGCGTCTTTGGTCTTACAACACTGTTAGTACACTAGAATAGAGTTTATTTATTTGTATTTTATACGTTTGGCACGAAAAAGAAAACAAATTTGCGATTGCACAGCAGAAAATTACGGTTGGTGTCCGTAAAAAAGTGACAAACTGACGTCTATTTTGGCGGTTCAAATGGTCACGTGATCAAAATAACTATCGACGCTAGCGAATTTACGGGAAAATACTGAACTAAAATTAAAAAGTTGAGGTCATTGACAGCTGAGATGATGAAAAATATGTTTGCTGAATTTTCATGAAATCATGATGCAATAATAAAGCAAAAATTGTAGGAACATTCAGAATGGTTATCCGTATTATATTCAAGTTGAATAAACTCACCTTGTGGCTTTTTCACGTTTTTCACACCAAAACACTACAACAAAACGTCAAATATTATCATAGACAAATTGATTTCATAGTGATGTCCCATGCACAGGGATATAGATGACCCACGCTGAACTGTCCCGCCAAACTCAATGACAGGGGGGCGCTACCATCGTTCAACTATATGGTTTCCAACATGGCAAAAATCTGAACCAGCGATCCGGTATTGACGGTGGCGCCCCACTGTCAATGTCATCGACAGGACAGTCCAGTATTTTGGAACTATAAGCACAATGTTTTAGCATAAACAATATTCAGTTATTGTAATGGATAACGTTACTTGTTATTTCAAATTCAAATTCAGAAAGACATTGGAGAAATCAATTCATCAGCAAGCATACCTAAATTCCTTTTATCTTCTACTTAGAAATCATTGTGTAAAACTTTTTTATTTCATTATCACATTTTTATTTAGCAAGGTGTGCGCCAACCTTAATTTTCATTTTTACTACTCCCCAGTAGATGGCGCTACTTGTAATATAAAGTAATATAATTCTATTACCACTAGATGGCGCTACCCAGAATAAAAAGTAATTCTATTCTCCACTAGATGGCAATATACAGTGTGTCCGGGCTTGTAGTGATCAAACTTTAAGGGCAAAATCTAGGGACAATTTTATCGATAAAAATACTTTAAATTTGGGGCCTGACCCATTTCTCGAAAAATTACATCGATTTAAGTTTTTAATTTTTAGTTTACACCTCTTCTTTAAAAAACAAGTGAAAGCGTGGGTAGCTTAACATTAATAGGCAAATATTTTATATCATGCGATAGCCAATAAAATTATCTATTAGTTGAAGAAGAAAGCAGACACAAGTTTCATACATTTTATAGGAGTAAGAATGGATTGAATTAGAAAAATACATTACTTTTTTCACTTCTTTTTCAGTTATTTTCCAACACAAGGAAAACCAGGTCGTTAAAGTATGTTTTATTTGCATTGTATTTTTAGTATTTGAGCTATTCTACAAAACGAATGTAAATTTATTAGTCTGCGTCTATTAGTTTCGACGTAATTGTTGAACAAAGATACCCCTTCCCAGCGGTTTCCATAGTAATCGGAATAGGTTGTGTGATTCTTTCAGGCAGTGCATTTTCGCATGTCGCGTGCGCTATGGAAACCGCTGGGAAGGGGTATCTTTGTTCAACAATTACGTCGAAACTAATAGACGTAGACTAATAAATTTACATTCGTTTTGTAGAATAGCTCAAATACTAATAATACAATGCAAATAAAACATACCTTAACGACCCGGTTTTTCTTGTGTTGGAAAATAACTGAAAAAGAAGTGAAAAAAGTAATTTATTTTTCTAATTCAATCCATTCTTACTCCCATAAAATGTATGAAATTTGTGTCTCTTTTCTTCTTCTACTAATAGATAATTTTATTGGCTATCGCATGATATAAAATATTTGCCTATTAATGTTAAGCTACCCACGCTTTCACTTGTTTTTTAAAGAAGAGGTGTAAACTAAAAATTAAAAACTTAAATCGATGTAACTTTTCGAGAAATGGGTCAAGCCCCAAATTTGAAGTATTTTCATCGATAAAATTGTTCATAGATTACGCCTTTAAAGTTTGATCACTACATGCCCGGACACACTGTATATGAAAAGTAGTAAGTTTTACTACTTACTAGATGGCGCTACTTAAAATAAGAAGTAATTTCTACTCCCACTAGATGACACTACTCAGCTTGTTAGTTACGGGGTTCTATCCATATCCAAAACTTCATTTTATCCCTCAGTATTATCCTCATCCCTTTTATAAACATCGCTGATCGGTAGCACTTTATGGATGAAAACTTTAGGATGAAAAATTTTAGGAATAATAATCATTTGGATTACAAATAGGTCCATGGATTACAAATCATAGGAAGAACAATTTCGGGTAAATAACTTTAGGTGAACCAATATGGACCCATACTTGTACCTAAAATTTTAATACTTAGACAAGAGATCCGTACATGCATGATCTCTTTACAAAAATTCACATTGCGAAGTACCTAAGTAGCTAAATTACAACAGGCAATAAGGTAAGAAAAACAAGGTAAGTAGCGAAGCGTTGCTGGTGTCATCCAGGTATTTATTTGGAAAAAATCAAATGATATTGCGAGCTTAATCAGCACAGCGCCATCTCTGTTATGAACTTTGAGTTATCTTCTCGTCATATTCGGGTTCACGGCATTCACGGTCAGTCGCCAAACGAATGTATTAAGGCGCAGGTACACTATGCACGAAATTGATCGAGACAGTGTAAGCACGCGTTTCAGTTAGTGTTAGTGGTCGCCCATACTTCGAAGTGCGTGTTCGCGCTTCTTCTCGATCAATTCCCGCGTAATGTAACTGCGCCATTACACAAATATCTTGATAACTTTCTGTATTTTGTGTTTGTGAAAATGTAATGTTACCTATTTTACGAAGTTATTAAGCTGGTGATAATAAGTGTTCTTGTAAACAAAAAACTAATGATTTTATTATTTTTTAGTGTTTTTGTAGTCGGTCTCAGGAACTACTGGTCCGAGTTGAAAAAATATTTTTGTGTTGGATAGCCTATTTATCGAGGAAGGATTTAGGCTACACAACATCACCCTACAGCCAATAGGGGCGGAGCAGTAAAGAAAAATGTTACTAAAACGGGTAATATTCGCGGGCTTAGCTAGTAAATAATACAAAAACTTCAGAGCAAAGCATTTCTTTATTTATTCCTTAGTTAGAAGCTTAATAAATAACTAATTGAACGAAGCTTAGCCCTGGGAGAAGGGGGGAGAGGCGTTGGTGCCAACCCAGTAGACACCCTTGGATCTGTAAAGAAGAGAACAGAATAAGCAAAATATGTAGATCCTGACTACACAGGAGTTACGGGACCATTCCCACCTCTCGTTCCCACCGCTGCAACTCCTGTGTAGCCAGGATCTACAGCTTGACCGCTAATAACACAACCAGTGAAGGTCAAGTTTGTCCCGAGGGAAAGTTAAACTGTCATTGGACCCGCAACTAAATAAATCAGAAGAACATAGGAGGAGTTCGAAGTTAAGGTTCGACTTCCCTCCATTGCAAAGCGGATGACAGGTGACAAACAAAGGTTTAGTAACCTACACAGGAGTTGCAGCGGTGGGAAAGAGAGGTGGGAATAGTCAAATTTTAGCAAAGGCTAACTATGATTCTGGATCAGTCAGTCAGACAGCCCAAATCAGAATAAACATATTCCCAGCATTGTTTCGGCAGTTGAACGTAAGATAGCCAGTTCCTCTGTGAAGCTAAACAGTTCGCAGCTGGACAAAGTAAGAATTTGCCCAATTCCAGATGACCATCGAAAGCCCACCTAAAGTACGGCCAACGAGAAGCGATACCAAATGTAAAAAACCCAATGTCATGGTCATTTGGAATATAGTTCCAAAATACTGGACTGTCCTGTCGATGACATTGACAGTGGGGCGCCACCGTCAATACCGGATCGCTGGTTCAGATTTTTGCCATGTTGGAAACCATATAGTTGAACGATGGTAGCGCCCCCCTGTCATTGAGTTTGGCGGGACAGTTCAGCGTGGGTCATCTATAGCAGGGGTTTGACTTTGACATATTTTGGCGGGAGAACGAGACATTACGACAAATACACACGATGTGAAGAGACAGAATAGATTGTCAGTTCGACAGTCGAATCGACCTTTTGTATCGCTGCTAGTTGGCCGTACTTTAGTTACTAAGTTTTCCAGTCCAGGAACGAGATAGTCCTAGACCAGGGTTACCCAATTTTTTTTGCCAAGGAACCCTAATTGATTATACTTTTCCTAGCGGAACCCCCGTACTACTCCGCCCGCACGCCCTGCCCCTCCCTTGTGCGTAAACAAGTCGGTGCGAGCGAACGTCGGTCACCACGAAACCCCAGGGTTCCGTGGACCACCATTCGGTCGGGAACCGCTGTCCTAGACAACTGGTTGGATGATGACATACCCAGTCTTAGGAGCAAGTCCACCAAGGTTCAGTCTGCCGGCTCCGTTGCAGCTGCTGCTAAGAGCTTCCTGGTGGGAGGCGCACTCAATCCCGGTGAAGCCACCGGTCTGGATAGACTCAGCGAAGTAGTAAACGGCCCTGAAAAAAAGGCACAGGTTAGAAGAAGAATAAATCAATTTTCTTCAAGTTCTAGAGCTGCAGAAAGATAGCGAATAAAAGTTGATGACACTACTGTGGCGTCATTCAAAAATTTGTCAAGGCTAATGAGTATACTGTGGAAGGTATTAAGGTAGTAGACAGGCCTGGAAAAAGGACACAGGTCAGAAGAAGAATAAACCTATTTTCTTCAAGTTTTAGAGCTTAGAATACTGCCGAAAAAGCTGATGACACGACTTTGGAGTCATGTAAAAGGTATTAAGGAATGCTTGTGACACCGATGTGACACCACTACTATGGCGTCATTCAAAGTTAGCAAGCAGTTAGTGTAAAGGTAAACTAAGGTTAATTATTTTGCTCTTATATCATATCATTCAAGGGATTGAAGACTACTTTGACATTTATATTGTTTGCAGTATGCATCAGCCAAGGTTAGAGAGACTAAACCATCTACTAAGGCTAACGAGTCTATGACACTATACATATATTATACTCCCAAGCCGCTTTCGGCTACGGTAACTACGACAAAATTCCCTTAGTCCGCAATAAGAGGGCTACGCTGGGCTGCCCTATCATGTGCCCTCACATGGCTACAGTAATCAATCTATGACACTACTGTGGCGTCAAAAGGAATCGACCAAAGCTGATGACTCTACTCTGTTGCCAAACAATCTTACCTGTTGCGGTTGCATTCACTGTCGCCGCCACATCCAGGCATGTAGCCTCCCCCATTGGGGTAGAAGTCGACATCCCCCAAGGGGTTGCGGTAGCCTTGGCCCTGCACGTCGGTGTGGATCACTTCGGTATACTGCGCGACTGTGGGGTTGAGGGCGGGCAGCAATCCGCTGAATCTTTGAACTCCGGAGGGGTCCAGGGCTGGAAAAAGTCGGTTGGTTATAACAGAGCTGTAGAGCTTGTGGCGACGCCACTACAAACTAGTGACCAACATATGGCGCTGTTACTACTTCACTATGGCACACTCCGCCGCTCATACAAACCTGCATCGCGGTGACGGAGTTTTATATCCTGCCAAGTATATATATTATATAGACAAACCAAGATGGTGTACATTGGACCTTGGTCCCCGAGCATAACACCCGCTCGGAAGGAAGCACTAACATCTAGCTTCCTTATTGTGGTTGAGCATCATATCCCACAAGCTGAATAATGACTTCATATGCTTCTTATTAGAAGGCTCAAGGTCACCCAAAGGGCGAGGGAGCGTGATGTTTATCAGAGAGCGCTGCTGCCCGTTCTCTGTTAAATGTGTAGTCCCTAAGTTAGATCCTCTATTTGCCTTTGGTAAATACAAATATAATAATGATAATAATGAAAACCATAATAATAATTAACCTTATACAGAAGCTCTAAGTTGCACAGCGTGCTATGGAGAGGGCTATGCTCGGTGTTTCTTTACGAGATTGAATCAGAAATGAGGAGATCCGTAAACGAACTATAGTTGCTGACATAGCCCGAGGGATTAGCACGCTGACGTGGCAATTGGTAGGGCACATTGACGACATCAGAAATGTAGCAGGAAGGCGCTGGACGCAGGCCGCTACCAATCGATCAACTTGGAAATCATTGGGGGAGGCCTATGTTCAGCAGTGGACGTCCTATGGCTGAAATGATGATGATGATAAATCTTACCGGTGACGTATCCAACTTCGCTGTTCAGACGTCTGGAGATGAAGCCAGCGTTAAGACCTCCGAGACCGAGCCCCACGATGTGGAAGTCAGCCAGGTTGGCGCCAGACTGCTGCGTCAGCCATCTTGTGAAGCGCGCGACGAAGTTTCCTGGAAATGTCCAAGATATTATCATTAAACGGTTGAAACGTCTCAATCGTCCAAGAACTTGATATCAAACAGCGTCTTTCTTCCATCGCTCAAAGTGGTATTCTCACTTTCTTTGGCCATATTACTTACACGTGGAAAAGTCGCTTCTGTTGAACGACTTGTCGTGCAAGGGAAGGTTAAAGGCACAAGAGCGCTCGGCAGGTCACCCATGCGCTGGACTGACCAGGTCAAAACCGCACTCAATGGTCCACTCCACGAGTGCACAAGAAAGGCTGCAGTGCGGGAGGAATGACGTCGGATTTTAGGCTTGCCACCGGGCCGAGTGTGATGACCACGACCATTCGGGCAAGAGCGTAGTGACGAAGAAGAAAAAATAGCTTCTGAATGGCGATCGTGAATCAGCAAACGTAGTAAGTGGATCTCCAAGAAAAGCTGGGTGTGGTGGTGGTGGTGGAAAAATGCTAAAGGTACTTTTTGGCAGCAGTCAAGAACTAGCCGATGTTGAAGTTGAAGACATTGCTATTAAAAACATGTTCAATTGATTTTTAACCTACCTACCTAATTCTAATTAAATAATGTTGATTCTCTCGTTCGTATTGGAGTGACTTACCAGACAAAACAGAGTAGAAGGTGGAGAGAGCGACGTGGGAGTTGGCACCCTTGCTCCAGTCAACGATGATCACGTTCACGTCATCAGCGGCGAGGAAAGCTGGAAGAAGAAGAAGAAGAATTTACTAATTTTGAGATAGCTGTAGATCCTGGCTACACAGGAGTTGCAGTGGTGGGAACGAGAGGTGGGAATAGTCCCGTAATTTTGAGAAAGAACCATCGAAGAACCATCCCTATATAGTCTTTATCCCACCAGCTCGCACTAAGCGTTTCGATGACTCTTTTATTATGCAAACAGGGACTGGAATTCGCTGCCTGCTGCTGTTTTTCCCGAAGACTATAATCCGGGCCTTTTCAAGGCGAGAGTGAATAGGCACTTACAGGACAGATATTATGTCCATCCCACTTAACACCTGGTGCGATTGTGGTCAAATGCCTGCCTTGTTATGCATAAAAAAATCCTTCTTTCAAAAGGGATCGTTCGTAATACACATTAAAAGCATCCTTTTTCTAGCAGAACAGAACATACCAGGTACAAGCACAGCATTGAAGGCAGCGGTGGCAGAACCCTGGTAGCCGTGAACGAGGATCACGGTTCTGCGACCGGCGTTGTAGTTTGAAGAGCTAAGGAGGTTAGCATTGTTGATGATAAGAGGCTGGCTCAGGTACTGGTTGTTCCTGGAAGAGAAGGTGGAAATTGTACATTTCTAAAACAACCCATATGCCTAGCATTCGTTCGTTTCATCTGAAAGACGTCCACTGCTGGACAAAAGCCTCCCCTAAGGATTTCCACAAAGACCGGTCCTGCGCCGCCCGCATCCAGGCACCTCCCGCGACCTTCACCAGTTTGTCGTTGCACCTAGTAGGAGACCTACTGCCCACACTACGTCTTCCGGTCTCGTGGTCGCCACTCGAGAACTTTTCTGCCCCAGCGGCCATCAGCTCTACGAGCTATGTATGTACCCCGCCCACTGCCACTTGATTTTAGCGATTCTGCAGGCTAGTGACTGCACTTTGGTCCTAGCTTAGGGAGTGCTAAATCCTCCATATACCTTTGGTAAATTAGAGAGAGTCGTTCTCCTGCAGTGGAGTCTCCATTATTATGACCTGATGATGAAATAATGATGGTTCAAATAGAGTAAATACATTAATAAACAGTTACCTGGTGAAAAGATGGAACTGGTTATCCCTGGAGGGAATGTAAGGGATCCTGTCGGTGTCGACGCCTGGTGGGGGCCATGGGATGTCCTCAGGGAGAGCAGGGGGCCAGGGGAGCGCTTCGGGCCACCATTGGGGCCTGTCGGGCCACTGGTCAGGTAGCGCTGGAGGCCAGGGGAGCGCATCAGGCCACCAAGAGGGTTGGTCGGGCCATTGCTCGGGTAGCGCCGGGGGCCAGGGCCAGTGTTCGGGCCAGCAGTTGGGAGGGAGTTGCTCGGGCACCGCAGGAGGCCAGGAGGCGCAGTCGGGCCACCATTCAGGCCTGTCAGGCCACTGGTCTGGGATCGCCGGGGGCCAGGCGAGGGAGTCGGGCCACCATTCAGGCCTGTCAGGCCACTGGTCTGGGAGCGCTGGGGGCCACGGGAAGGAGTCAGGCCACCATGAGGGCTGGTCGCCCCACCTTTCGTCAGCGGGCTGAGGAAGGGCTGTAAATATAAAAATTAAGAAGATTACACTCTTGTTTATGATCAGTTACAAACCACTTCACTTTACTTCACACACGTTTTCAAGGCGAGAGTGAATAGGTACTTACAGATATGTACCATCTTAGACTGCATCTCACTTAACACCAGGTGCGATTGCGGTCAAATACCTGCCTTGTCTAGCATAAAAAAAAACTTCAAAAACTGAGGACTTTCATACAAACTTCCAACCCCCTTTTTACCCCCTTGGGAGTTGATTTTTGCAAAATACCGTCTAGGCTCACTAGACGTTCTAAAAGGAACACCCATGCAAAATTCGAGATTGCTAGCACTTGTAGTTTCTGAAATATGGTGATGAGTGAGTGAAAAGACCGCGCGCATGCTACACAGGAGTTGCAGCGGCGGGAACGACAGGGGACAGTCCTGTTACTCTTTTCCTAATAGACCATAGAAACGTCCATGTAATGTAATGGAAGAGACCACAAAATCAGATAGATAGATAGACAGAATAACGGGACTATTCCCACCTCTCGTTCCCACCGCTGCAACTCCTGGGTAGCCAGGATCTACAACTTGACCGCCAATAACCCAACCAGTGAAGGTCAAGTTTGTCCCGAGGGAAAGTCAAACTGTCATTGGACCCGCAACGAATTTAATCAAGAACATAGGAGGAGTTCGAAGAAGGTTCGACTTCCCTCCATTGCAAAGCGGATGACAGGTGACAAGCAAAGGTTTAGTAACCTTTAACAAACATATACATATACAAACGTGCAGGGGAAGGTTGAGGGCACAAGGGCGCGCGGCAGGTCGCCCATGCGCTGGACTGACCAGATCAAAACCGCACTCAATGGTCCACTCCACGAGTGCACAAGAAAGGCTGCAGTGCGGGAGGAATATCGACGAATTGTGAGACTTGCCACCGGACCTAGTGTGACTACCACGACCACTCTGGCAAGAGTGTAGCGACAAAGAAGAAGAATAATCAAACATATGCACCACGGACAATAAACATCAATATTAAGGGGTCCTATCTCAATACTCAATACTTAATTGTCTTACAATTCAAGCAGATCAATGTAGACCCAGTTAGGGCACAGCAACCTTTGAAATCTTATGAGCTTTTAGCTACCTGACAATGATAAGGTAAATAGATAGAATGCTTACCAGAGGCGGATGCCAAGCCGAAGAGTAGAACAGCTACCTTGAAGCCAACCATATTGGATTACTACTACTAATGGTACTGCCCTGTCCACCATTTTATACTAAAAACATCTCCACCATATCAGGGTTCCTAATCCCCTACATAATAATTATCGAGATTAGCGTTGACAACTAAATGTAATTAATAAGCAATTGACGCAATTCAAGATTATTTAGGTGGGGTCTTGGCCATTCATTTATTACGTAAGACGATTAAGGGGGGTCGACTACGTCTTATTTTTCTTACAAAGGGGTGGGAAGTCTCGATAGTTCTTAATATAAAAGCCAAGTGACAACTAACTAGAAAACAGTGTCTAAAATACAAAAAAAAACCTTACCTTCTATATTTATAATTAACTTTTTAAAAAAATAAAACCGACTTCAAATGCGTGAACAAAAAAAAAAACTAAAAATTAAAAATATTGCGTATAAAAAAGTTCATCCCCAATTTTCCACCCTTAGGGGTGAAATATTTTCTTCAAATTCGCATGAAACCACCCTTTTGATAATACCTATTCAACAAAAAAATAATCGTTCAAATTGATTTATAATCGGCGGAGATATTGCGTATAAAAAAGTTCATCCCCAATTTTCCACCCTTGGGGGTTGTTTTTTCTATTATTAAATTTAAATGGGACCACCCTTGAGGTATTACCTATACGCCGAAAAAAGATTTGTTCAAATCGGTTCATAATTGGCGGAGTTATCGCGTAACAAACATAGAAAAAAAAAAACATACGGGTCGAATTGAGAACCTCCTCCTTTTTTGAAGTCGGTTGAAAAGTATGAAAGAAGATTGAAAAGATTTCAAAAAGGCTTCCACTCATCTTAATGCCGCAGTGCGTAGCACCACGCTGCTGGTTTTCAGTGGTCACCTGTGGCTGAAATGATGATGATGATGAGAGGCCTTGTACCCCTTCAAACACTAGAGATGCAGTGGGCGTGTTTGGTGCCCTTACAAGATAGCCTTAAATTGTTGTAAGATACAATATGGTGGATGCATTCCAATCCAACTATAGGTCTAGCTCTTCCAACTGAGTCAGTACCTGAGGCATATAGAGGAGCAGTACAGGAGGGTGTTTTCCCGTGCCACTCCCAATTCCCATATAGGGTTGCCAGGTGTCCGGCTTTTTATGGTCTTGTCCGGCCTGTCCGGCTTTTGTTGTTTTTTTTTTTGCAATGCCCTTGCAGGGCCCATATGTTTATCTTACATATTTTATAAGACCTTACTGTACATACATACATATGTGATGCAATAAATAAATGAATATGAATATGAAAATGAAAATGTCCGGCCAAATGAAGCACAGAGTCCGGCTTTTGTGTTTTTGGACCTGGCAACATACCACCACCGCTGTGAGAGGACATACTGTTATAGATCGTTTCATCCACGAAGACGTGCCCCACCAGTGTTGGTCGAGGGAAGCGCGGGGTGCGGGGAGTTTGATCCGAGCAATCCGAGCGTCATTATTGTAGTGTGCGTGTGCACACATGGATGATTTAGCGTGTACCGAACACTCAAACATTAGCGGAAGAATGGTGGGGCGCGTCTTCGTGGATGAAACGATCTATAATATGAATAATAACCTCAATAATAATATATGAATAATAATAACACACATTTTTATTAGTTTTTCTTTACGTTATTTTATTAATACTTGACTTTATCACCGGATGGAGTTATTATTAGATAATTCAGTCTTGTTTACTTTCACAATCAAATACCTTTTTTAACTGGATTTGGGGTCTTATTAATGGTATTATCTAATCTCAATGTTTTTATGATTAATTAATTCATTCTTTAAGACTAGCACCAGCCCTGACTTTGATCGGGTTGGAATTACCAACCTACTACCTATCTGTCCTTAGTAGACATTATAGGTATACATGGTGGAAATTTCTAATACCACCTGGAGGGAAAGTACTCTTAATATTGTAGATAGAAATTTTTCTCAAAGAAAACATTCCTTTATTTTTGAAATGAAATAGAACTGCATTCAAAGATTTCCAAAAATTTGCTTGCCACACCCGGGAATCGAACCAACTAAAATCTGTTAAAAATTCCACCTTGTACAGCCTATTTAGCGTCCCGTGGTTCAAACAAACTACAAGGGGTGTTCAAAAAGTTATGAGATTTTTACCATTGCGTTTAAGAATTACATTCACCTGACGGAAAGTTCTTATTTTCTGTGGCCAACTCACCCGTACAGAACCCTGTGAAGAGAAGTTGCAATGTGGTGGTAGCAAAAAAAAAAGGGTTTTAATATGCTAAAAAAACCCTTCATAATCTCTATCTGACTCTCAGCTACGTTAATAGCTCTTTTTCCGATTTAGAAAGTTGTTCAGGGATCTGATATTTGAGGATATAGCAAAGGCAATGTCCTTTTCAGGACTTTTTGGAGAGTCAAGAAAATCATCCGACCGGTCGTTTTCAGGTGAATGTAATTCTTAAACGCAATGGTGAAGCCGTGTGGTGACGGCAGAGTAGAATACATTTGTCACCAACCCCTACTCTTCCCACGGGTGTGTCGTAAGAGGCTACTTAGGGACTACACATCAAACAGAGAACTGGCAGCAGCGCTCTCTGAAAAACATCAATCTTTTAAACTGCGATCTCCAACCCGCCTGCCAAGCGTGGAGATTATGGCAAAACCCTCCACTATAGTGGAGGAGGCTCATAGTCCAGCAGTGGACTGTAAAGGGCTGTTGATGATGATAATGATGAATGGTGAACTTAACGTGTGTGGCCTCCACTTCAGAACCTTGCTGCCCCATCGGCCGTCAGTTCTGCGTACTATGTGCCCTGCCTGTTACCACATCAGCTTGCTGATTCGTCGGGCTATGTCAGCGACTTTAGATTTATTAATAGACTTAGTAAATTTAGATAGTAAATAATAATAGATTTTCGTGAATGGAAATTACCTAATCCTAATAGAATAGACTCAGACTATGGATTTGATAACTTTCCTACAGTGATGATAACATGTTTTTGAATGGCTATCTTATCTTAGTAATCAATTATTTTGGCTATTATGGATCACATAATCCGGTCTGTGTGTGGGTATATAAGAACTTAGTCTGGATTATTATGGTAGGTCTAAGATTAATTATCTAAGCCCTATAACCAACAACTGGCTGAGAATGCTCAAATAGCATTAAGTCCACCTTTTGTACTATTTTATTGTGCAATAAAGTTTTATAATAATAATAACGGAACAGTAAAGAAAAAATATGTTGCAAAAACGGGAAATATTATTCCAAATTATTTTTAGGGGTACGAAGAAGTCTAAAGCATAGCTCGTAAATAATACAAAAACATCAGAACAAAGCATTTCTTTATTCCTTAGTTAAAAGTAAAATAAATAACGAACTAAACGAAGTTTTAGCCCTGGGAGAAGGGGGGAGCGGCGTTGGTGCTAACCCAGAAGACTCCCGAAGACCTGTAAAGAAGAGAAGAGAACATTAGCAAAAGATATTAATAAATGTTGATGTACCCAATAAATAAATAAATTATGTCATCCGCTTTGCAATGGAGGGAAGTCGAACCTTAATTTCGAACTCCTCCAATGTTCTTCTGATTAATTTCGTTGCGGTTCCAATGACAGTTTAACTTTCCCCCGGGACAAACTTGACCTTCATTGGTTGGGTTTTTATGGCGGTCAAGCTGTAATAGATCCTGGCTACACAGGAGTTGCAGCGGTGGGAACGATAGGAATAGTCAACTTTTAGCGAAAGATCTCCAATTCATTTGCATTTCATCCCTAGTCCACACTCCACCACGCTCCAATATCATTCCATTTCCAGCTGATGTGCAATTCGGTATCGCGGTAAAGTTCACACGCAAACAAAGACAAAACACCTTATTTTTTCAGTAAAACACAACAAATGATCGTAAAACCTTTGACTTGCGTTTGAGAAAAGTAGTTTTCTGCCAGCTTTTACACAAAGACGCAGTTGCGATCCGTTGACATTACATAATCGTTTGAACTAGCTGTCAAAACGACGCGCGATACGGATTTGTCAAAATAGCTGAAGTTCGTTCGTCGTCCAGTCGCATTGCAGTTGAAAATCTTTAGCACAATCGGGGCCCTGTAGCCTTATTCACGTAACAAAACTTCAACGACAACAAAAAACTGAGTTGCGATCCTATCGAGTAATCGTTCTATCGAAATGACCCTGGTGAATACGGATTTAGAACTGTTTTTTAATGGGACAACTTCTGAACGTCAGCAAGATCTTGACTGTCAAAATACGTGAATTAAGCCACAGGTTTTTTTTATACACAACGAGGAAGCTGTTGGCCTGTATCTCACCTGATGGTAAGTGATGATCAGGCCGAAGGTGGAAGCGAGCTTCACCGGAATCCTCAACCACGGAGGAACTGGCTATCTTACCTCTAACTGCCGGAACACAACAATGCTGCTAACATTGTTGTTATGGCGACAGACTTAGGTAAGATGGTGGTAGCTAGCCAGGCGGACTTGGAACAAGCCCTACCACCAACCAAACCGAACAGAAAAAAAAATCTGCCCCCACTGGGAATCGAACCCGGGACCTCTGCGTCTGAAGCAGGTGGTCTTACCACTAGACCACAGAGGCGGTTAGGTTAGCATAGGCCACCACCACCGTCGGACGGGAACAGCTGTGTGCTCCTAGCTGCTCCCGTCGCCCCCCGTCCTGGGGGGCTTGTAGGGCCCGCCGTGTAGGCGGGCAATCGCCGGGAGGGACTGTGGTAGTGAAGGCTTTGTCCGGAATCCCACAGTTCCTTCACGCTTAAGGCGAATGATGGAGCACCGGGGTCTTTTAGTGGGTATGCCTTGTCCTTCTGACTTGGTGAGCCCCACATAACCTACCCTGTCCCCGTAGGGTAGGTATGGAATTCGATGCATTTTTCCCCGAAAAAAAAGGTATGATTTCTTACCCAGTCTTAGGAGTAAGTCCTCCAAGATTCAGGCTGCCAGCTCCACTGCAGGTGCTGTTAATAGCTTCTTGGTGGGAGGAACACTCAACCCCGGTGAAGCCACCGGTCTGGATAGACTCAGCGAAGTAGTAGACGGCCCTGGAAAGAACACACAAAAGAAAGAATTTTACTGTCTTAAAGCTGTAGAGCTGCTGCAAAATAAAAGTCGATGACACTACTTTGGAATCATGTAAAAGGTATCAACCAATGCTTGTGACACTACTGTAGCGCCATACAAAACATAAATCAACTAAGGCTAATGACAGTGTCAGTCGAAAGTTAAGGCAAGTGAGAATCCTACTGTTATGCAGAGGATCTTTTCCAAAGGTATATATTATTGTTAAGTTCATGGTATAACTCTTATGTCATGCAAAAGGTATCAACTAAGGCTAATGACATCATCATTATGCCATGTAAAAGGTATAAACCAAAGTTAGCGAGACTAAGGCTCAGTTGCATCATCTTGCTTGACAAACGTCAAAAAACTCCATACAAAAAGCACCGGTAAAGTTACTGTTAAAGATGGTGCAACCCTGGCACCCAGCCTAACTCGTCAACTAAGGTTAACGGGTCTACGACACTACCGTGGCGTCACTCAAACTATATCGACCGAAATTGATGACTCTACTCTATTGCCATATCCTCACCTTAAGCGGTTGCATGAACTGTCGCCGCCACATCCAGGCATGTTGGTACCTCCATTGGGGTAGAAGTCAACATCTCCCAAGGGTGGGAGGTAGCCACCGCCATCCACATCGGTATGGATTACCTCGGTGTACTGTGACTGGAGGGCGTACATAGGTGGCAGCAGGTTGGTGATGTTGGAACCTTCCGCGGGGTCCAGGGCTGGAAAGAAGTGGGTTGATTAAAACAATTGTAGATTCGTGATTATGCAGAGAGGACGAAGAGGTGTCGTGAAATGTTATTTATTTTACCAATGGTCCGTGACCCTCACTCGGCATGGAGCACACTGAAAACCAGCGCCGTGGCCTTCGTCACCGTGGGCCACGGCATATGCTGAGTGGGGTCCCGTTGCAGTGGGCATCTTGTTGGTGAATGGGTGGCACTGCTCAGTTTACTCTTGTTTTTATATTTGTCATGTCTATGTAATTGCCTGTATTTGTGTGATGTCCATTGTAATAAATGTATACATCTTTCTTTCTTTCTTTCTTTCGTTCAAATGTAAAAATATACTAAATATAATAACTCAAAGTTGACTGACTGACATAGTGATCTATCAATGCACAGCCCAAACCACTGGACGGATAGGGCTGAAAGGCATGTAGGTAGATGTTATGACTTATTAATATGACGTAGGCATCCGCTAAGAAGGGATTTTACGAAACTCCACCCATAAACCGGGATCCACCCGTACGAAGCCAGGGGCGGCCGCTAAAGCTGTGTTTATGTCGCGGCAGCTTTTGTATGAGTTTTACTTGGTTATTTGTAATTGGAAACCACCAAGCTTTGGCCGCTCTATATCCTTTCTGTCCGGCATTTGAATATGGACCTGATACTATCTATACTTATAATAAATCTGTAGAGAGGTCAATTCTGTACATGAAATATATTTTCAAAATAACTATCAGGGGGTGATTAGTGATCGATACTGATGCCAAAAATGCAATCAGTAAAATTTTTGTCTGTCTGTCTGTCTGTATGTTCCTTATGGAAATAAAAACTGCTCGACGGATTTTAACGAAACTTGGTACAATTATTCTTCATACTCCTGGGCAGGTTATAGTATACTTAGAAACTCCAACGGGAACGGGAATTAGTGGGAAAAACCTTTTGTATGAAAAATCTAAACCGCTTAAGTTAGACGCCTGAAATTTAGCATGCAGGTACCTTAGTAAACTTAAAGCTTAGTTACAACAGGATATTGAAAATTCCCACGGGAACGGGAGTTAGCGGGAAAAAAAATTGTATGAAAAAATCTAAACCGCGTAAGATAGATGAAGGGGGTAAAACGGGATCCATGCGTACGAAGTCGCGGGCGGCCGCTAGTTAGTAATAATCTTAAAAAAACAATGTCAAACGAGAGTGCGTATCGTTTCATGCAAATTTTATTATTTTGTATTGTATGCAATCCCGTAAATCCCCGAATTTCCCGGGACCTGGTGATGACGATGAAGACCATAATATCTTACCGGTGACGTATCCAATTTCGGCGTTCAGGAGGCTGGAGATGTAGCCAGCGTTTAAGGCTCCAATTCCAAAGCCAACGATGTGGAAGTCTGCCAGGCTACCAGCAGTCTGGTCGACCAGAAATGTTATGAAGCGGGACACGAATGCGCCTGTAAATCAAAGTGTTTTCTAAAGCCTGGTCCGTGAGCAAGTAGAATCCCGTCCAATGACCCCAAGCTGCCCATCCTTGTCGCTCGCGCATAATTATATTGCTGTCGCGACTGTGCGACGCGCGCCCGCAGTGAGTGTGCGAGCGCGACAGCAACATAATTACGTGCGAGCGACCAGGCTTTGAACAAGTTTCTGAATGACAATTTGATGTACTTGAATTTGGCTACCCTTCATCATCATCAACAGCCCTTTACAGTCCACTGCTGGACTATGAGCCTCCTCCACTATCTACCCTTACGGCAACATGTGGTGAACTGGTGACTGACGCCCGTATTCGCAAATTATGCTTGCTTAAGCAACTTAAGTGAAGCAGAAAATCGATCGCACAATTAGGGTACTGGTAGGGCCCAAAAGCCCCATCTTAAGACATGTAAAGTGCCTCTTAAGTGCTACATTTTTTTGTTTTGACGTTTAAGTGCCATAAATATTGGTCTAAACTCTATACTGAATAAAATATTTTTGACTTTGATTTTGAATGACGATCGTGAATCAGCAAACACACACTGAAAACCAGCGCCGTGGCCTTCGTCACCGTGGGCCACGGCATATGCTGAGTGGGGTCCCGTTGCAGTGGGCATCTTGTTGGTTTATTTTTTCTTCTTCCATTATTATGTGCCACTCTCATGTCTATGTAATTGCCTGTATTTGTGTGTGATGTCCATTGTAATAAATGTATCTTTCTTTCTTTCAAACGTAGTAAGAGTGGACCTTCAATGGACTCAAGAAAAGGTATAAGTGGTGGTGACCTATTTCAGGCACCAGTCCCTGATTGTAAATATTTTTTGATTTTGAATCTAACACTAAACTAAAAATAATGTCTATTCTTCTCTGCTATGCTATAGAATAGATCCTTTCATCCACGAAGACGCGCCCCACCATTCTTCCGCTAATAAATGATCCATGAGTGCACACGCACACTACAATAATGCCGCTCGGATTGCTCGGTTCAAACTCCCCGCACCCCGCGCGACCGAAACCAAACATTGGTGGGGCGCGTCTTCGAGGATGAAACGATCTATACTCTCTCGTATTAGAGTCCAAGGATATTTATTTATTTATAGAGTTACTTACCAGACAGAACTGAGTAGAAGGTGGTGGTGAAAAACCCGGCGTTGGCACCAGCGCTCCAGTCGACGACGATCACGTTTACATCACCAGCGGCGAGGAAAGCTGGAGGAAGGAGAATCATTTACTAATTTTGAGCCTTTGAGCGAGAATTTACTAAACGTGACCTTCACTGGTTGAGTTTTTATTGGCGGTCAAGCTGTAGATCCTGGCTTCACAGGAGTTGCAGCGGTGGGAACGAGAGGTGGGAATAGTCCCTTAATTTTGAGCCTTTATGTACTTAACGTATAGAAAAATCCAGTGTATCTTAGCCAATGTTCACAATCATCTAGAGATTTCCACCAAACTCGGCCTTCACTGGTAGGATTTTAAATAGCGGTCAAGCTGTAGATCCTGGCTGCACAGGAGAGTTGAGAAATTAGATATTATCCCGTATTCTAGAATTTTATAGGCGTAGAAGACGACCCAGTGTCTTTCTCCTTTCAGAAGGTTACAAAACTTACCAGGTTGGGTACAAACGGGAGTTTTTATAGGCTTAGAAGAAGATTAATTTCAATCTTGTCCTTTTAAAATCATCATCATCATTTCAGCCACAGATTAGATTCAGATTTCCACAATGGCTGGTTGGTGGCGGCCTTTCCGCTACCTTTATGTGGTCATCGGTCCACCTTGTGGGTGGACGTCCTACGCTGCGCTTTCCGGTACCACTCCAGAACCTTGATGGGGATGGGGATTGGCCGTCAGTTCTGCGTACCTACTATATGCCCTGTCCGTCGGGCTATGTCAGCAACTTTAGTTCGTTTACGGATCTCCTCATTTCTGATTCGATCTCGTAAAGAACCCTTTAAATTCGATCTTCCGTAATACACATTAAAAACATCCTTCTAGGTGAGGAACATACCAGGCACCATCACAGAGTTGAATGTATCTGTGGCAGAACCCCGGTTGCCATGGATCAAGATCACGGTTCTGCTGTTAGCGTTGTAGTTTGAAGAGGCGAGGATGTTAGCATTGTCGATGAGAAGAGGCTGGCTCACGACCTGGTTATTCCTGGAAGAGAAGGTGGATTTACAAAGACTTAGATCGAATTATGAACATGTCTGAGACAACAACCCATATATGCCTAGCATAGGAAGTGCCAAATCCTCCATTTCATCATCATCATTTCAGCCATACGACGTCCACTGCTGAACGTAGGCCTCCCCCCAATGATATCCACAATGGCCGGTTGGCGGCCTGCATCCAGTGCCTTACTGCCTTCCTGCTACCTTTGTGAGGTTGTCGGTCCACCTTGTGGATGGACGTCCTAAGCTGCGTTTTGCCTTTGGTAAATAGAGAGTTGTCCTAAAGCAGGACATTTTATGACCTTAAGATGATGATGATGAAGTGGAGTGCACATAAACTGCAATTTATATTTACAGTAAGCCTAGACGCAGACCACCGACTTTTAGTTTGCCAATTGTTGGGTCGGGCTGTTAATCAGTACGGACATGTATGAAAATGCGCACATCGATTTGGTATCGGCCGATTCTTCATACAAATTAGAATGGGTCCCGACTAGTGATGTAAATTGACTGAATCTGACCGGTCACGATGGTCAAATACCAGAAATGACCGGTCAAAAACGGTCAAATTCACTCGATTTGACTCAATATTACTGTACTACCACCAAATAATTTACCCAATTTATATGCAATTTTAAATGAAGGAACGTTAATTTGTAATACATTTATTATTTATTATTATGAGAGAATAAGACGTCATCATAGTTGACGTGCGCAGCGAAGCGACATTGCCATTCGCCTAATAATGCAGTGAGCGGGGTGCGAGGCAATCGCATAGGGAAAGAAAGAGAGCACAATAAATCATTACAAAGCACTTTTTTATTTCAATTATGATGTTGTAGACTTTTATCAATCCGCAAAATCTAAGAAAAACTTAAAAAAGTACTCTACTATTACTGAAATTAAATTGATCGAAATTGACCGTTTTAGTACTCAATACTCAGTTGACAGTTTATGACTTGTTTTTGACCGTTTTTGACCAATTTGACCGTAAATGAAGGTCCGTCAAATTCAGCCGCTTTGGTCATTTTCAACACTAAAATAGTCTCAACTATCGGCCAACTAAAACTCGGTGGTCGCGGTGGCTAAAGGTGTTTCGAAACTAACCTGGTGAAAAGATGGAACTGGTTGTCCCTGGAGGGAATGTATTCGATGCTGTCGGCGTCCACACCTTGTGGGGGCCATGTGAAATCATTGGGGACTGTAGGGGGCCAGGTGAGGGAGTCGGGCCACCACGAGGGCTCGTCAGGCCACTGCATGGGCGGTGCCGGGGGCCAGGGGAAGAAAGAGGGCCACCAGGAAGGCTGATCGGGCCATTGGTCGGTCAATGCCGGTGGCCAGGGGAGCGAAGCAGGCCACCAGTCAGGCTGCTGGTCTGGCCACTGCTCAGGTATCGCCGGGGGCCAGGGAAGGATATCGGGCCAGCAGACGGGAGGGAGTGTCTCGGGTATCACTGGAGGCCAGGAGGCGCAGTCGGGCCACCATTCGGGCTGGTCAGACCACTCTTCAGGGACAGGGGGGTAGGGAATGGAGTTAGGCCACCACACGGGCTGGTCGGGCCACGGGTCGGGAATCGCCGGGGGCCACGGGAAGGCACTGGGCCACCATGAAGGCTGGTCGCCCCAGCCATCGTCGTCTGCGCGTTGTTGAGGAAGGGCTGTAATACACAAAATAAGGAAATTACAATAACGTAATATAAGGAGTTCTTTTAGATTGTCACATGCCCGTTTTCGCCATCAATCCTTTTACTCTTTCTCCAGCCTTTTAGTCCAGAGAGATGTATTTTGATTAGAGAGAGACTATTATTAAGATAGATACAATGCTTACCAGAGGCGGCTGCCAAACCGAATAGTAGAGCTACCTTGAAGCCAACCATATTGGATAGTGGTGGACCAATACTGATGGTACTGCTCTGCCTCACTGTTTTATACTAATTTTCCATCATATCACGGTTCGTAATCCCAAAATATCGAGATTAACCTAAATATGAACATTATCACAATTAAGATCGTCAAGATATGTTTATTTTGGCAGGTCTTAATAACCTACTGAACTAATTATGATAAACTAGCAGCTGCCCGCGACTTCGTACGCGTGTATCCCGTTTTACCCCCTTAGGGTTGAATTTTGTATAATCCTGTCTTATTTAGCACCTACGTTTTAAAAAGAACTCCCATGCAAAATTTGAGACTCCTAGAATTTGTAGTTTATCCAAGTGGCATTACAAAAATCCATCCTGTAACTATAATATAAAAACTAAAGGTGACTGACTGATGGGATTTTGCAAAATTCAACCCCTAAGGGGGTAAAACGAGATCCATACCAATAAGATAAAAGTTCTAAAAAATACTGCTCTCGGAGCCAGCATTTTGCCTTTAAATAATAAGAATAGGAAGAAGAAAGTCTTTATTCAGCACAATATGGTAGACAAAGCAAGAGTAAACATAAAAAAATATGCTGAATAGGAGCCCGCTCAGCAAAAATCTGGTTTTCAGAGGGAACCAATGCGTGATGAGGATGGCGCGCTCTTCTGGTCAAGAACTGTGGTCGAGACGATTTGATCAGACAGTGTCAGACAGGTTTAAAGGCACAATCTAATCTCACAGTGAGCTAGGTCAGTTCGCAGTCTACTGGCCATAAAGATGAGCTTGAGATATGTAAGTAAGCCGTAGCAGCGTCCCACCCATTCAGCAGTGGCGGCGTAACATCAGTGCCGTATTATCCATAAGGCACTTTAGGCCAGTGCCTAGGGGCCCACCATGGCCAGGGGCCCACTCAGTGCCGTATTATCCATGTGACGCGCCCCGCGACGCATCGACAGCCCTAGCACCGAGCGCGGAGGTTTTGACAACCCTACGGCTACGCGGCCGCACGCCGCACGGACCGAGCTAATATAAGAGACGGCGCGCGACCGCGGGCGCCTCCTAGCATTCGCTCGGGAGCCATCGCAACAGCCAGACGATCGCCCGCGCGTCTAACTTTCCCACGGCTAATTGCGCAAGAGTCCCTAGCGAATAGCTGCCCTCACTGTTCCCACTAACCTGGCTCGATAGGACTTTCTGCTCGCGCGGTTTCCGCGACACGAGCGAACCATCGCTGCCTGTATTCACATCCAAATCCCTACCGAGTGCATGCTTTACTCAATCCCGACCTGCGGTAGCAATCCCGCTGCCACCCTTCCTGTAATTCCTCCCCACTCGCCACGTAAGTCCCAAGCCTTTTACCTTCGGTGCACGAATCCCCACTTCGTTGACCTCGGTTACCGATTTGGGAGCGGACCGTCCTACCCCCCTAGTTTATAAATACCCAAACTAACACTCGCTAAACCTCGCACAGGGCGTCACCCCTCTCGCGGATACGTAAACTAGTATCTGGGGACGCGAACCGGACGCGTCGCTATGCCTCTTGTCATTAGTAGATTTGCAATTGTGGAATAACTTGCTCATTATTTAAATAATAGTCATTTAGAGTCAGTGAAACTAGAATAAGTAAACTATTGTGGAACCTGAATTATAAGTGCCATTGTGTTATTGATTGTGCGTTTCCTTGGTCGAATATCCCTGTAGGCATCCTGGATAGGTAGGTACACATCCCTCATCGCAGGTGTCAGACTGAGCTAGCTAAGACGCCCCGTTGCAATGGCGCCCAACTAAATAACCCACGGAACCTACAGGGACCACCAGATCGCTAGAGAAGCGAAAGACCACAAGGAACGCAAAACTTCGCATCAAATTGATAATCACACATGTCAGAACCGACATCTTGGATATACAAACTCAAGAAGACAGAACTTGAGAACGAGTGCAAAAGAAGAAACATAAAAACGGAGAACAGAAGCGTCACATCCATAAGGCACTTTAGGCCAGTGCCTCGGGGCCCACTATGGCCAGGGGCCCATAGCATGGTTTGGCATCCGAGGCAATTGGGATTCCCTGTCCTACGACTTTGTTCTATGGGGATTCCCTCGTTGGTTTGTTCCGTCATGTTTCAAAGCTTGTCCAACAAAACATTATTATAAGAATATTTTTATTTTTTGTGTGAAATTTTGACTTGAAGTTAACGCTATTTTTTCCAAAACGTATCCCTCGCATAAAGCGGTTACAGTCGTACCCCCAAAAAAGATAAACACCTTAAAATACTGCGAGGACCCTTATCTGGAACCAACTATCGCAAAAATTCGTTTTTGGTTAGAGATCCTAATCGATTTTAACTCTGTGATGACTTTAACTGGACTTTTTCAGTATCCCAGTCAACCAGTTTAAAACAAAATGTATGTACTTTAATGTTTTTAACTCTATTTGTAGTGTTAGGCCCAGAACAGACGGTGAAACGCAACTGCAACGAAACTGCAACTTTCTGATGATTCTGATGAATGAAACTGAAACTGAAAGTATCAAACTGGTCGCGTCATGTGTGGTCTCTCAACGGACGCTATGGCAGGAACTTAGATGCAACTCAAAAGTAACTAGCAGTTGCAGTTTTGTTACAGTTGCGTTTCACTGTCTGTTCCGGGCCTTAGTGTATCCGGTTTTACCCCCTTAGGGGTTGAATTTTGCAAAATCCCGTCTTAGTGAGCACCTACGTTGTAAAAGGTACCCAAATTTGAGATTCCTAGCACTTGTAGTTTCTGAGATTACGTGATGAGTGAATCAGTCAGTGGCCTTTCGCTTTGATAGATAAATAGTAATAACATCGTTTTCTGTCCGCATTCAAATTAATTGTCTAACTGAAACTTGTACTTGTAATTTGGCTTTACTTTAATTATAAACACTACTTCATGGTAAGGTAACATATAACTGTAAGTTTTCCTAAAAAATGTAAAATAAAATATATCTTTTTACTTACAAAAAACATCGATATACGTACTAAGTACTCACAAATTTCGCGATTGTGGCATTATCTTTACATTGCATTCGGTAAATACACTCGGCGTCAAATAAAAAGCACCTCCTGAGACAATAGCTTTAAAGATTTTCTTCTGACACAATCATTGTGCATAAAAATTAAAATTCATAAAATTCATTTATTTTTGCAAATAGGCTTTAAAAAAGCGCTTTTACACGTCCCAATATTAACCCTACCACTGCTTCGGGACAATAAATGGGCCAGTGCTGAGAAGAAGCAGCGCAAGAAACTCAGTCACTATTGTTAGCCAAGTGCTCCACTAATATTGGTGAAATTTGAAAGCCCATTAAATAAACAAACAGAAAAACACATTTAATTTCAAAACGGTTTAAGAACTTTATTTCTCATAAGAATTAACAATTATTCACTTCCTGAGAAACAATTTAATTTGAATTATTCAAACATAATGATTGAACTGAATGAACATTTAATTTTTTTTATAAGCAATGAACAGGTACCTACCATATAATGTGACTTGAAGAAAGCCAATGTTAGGGCCTCAGATCATAGTCTATGATCTGAGGTTGTGTCTCACCTATGGGACCAATTAAACCAATGAAGAATGTTCACTAATTTTGTTTTTTAGCTTTCTGTATTCTCTGTTAAAAATAAAAAATACACGTGAAAGAATTATTTCGATACGTTAATTAGTTTCCAAGATATTGAATTTTAAAAGTGCGGGCGGCGGCCGGCCCGCCATTTTATGCGCGTGACGTCATATTACAACGACTGGCTCATATTTGTATGGGTGGAATCTTGCAAACTGAATTAAGACCCACTTCCAGGCAACCGATTAAGCTGAAATTTCGCAAACACATGTGATTTGGATGACCATGCAATATTATGATGACATGGAGCTGATCTGATGATGGAGCTGGAAGGTGGCCATAGGAACTCTATAATAAAACGACTTAAATGCATCGAGTTTGGGCTCGTTCGTTTTGTATTGATGAGTATTTTAATTCTATATAGTAATCGGGGTCTAATGATGGAGCTGGAAGGTAATTCGCAATAAAACGACACAATCGCATCAAGTTTGGGTTTGGTTCAATTTTAATTTCTGTGATGGGTCTGGGTGTTAATATGTATAATAAGTTTGTATTTACAAAAAAAAAATATTTAAGTATGTTTATATCCGTTTTCTAGTGAGCGGACGCTGTGAATGTACGTCACACGGGGTCACGTGACCGTCGGCGGGACTCAATATTTAAGCGAACTTTGAATGCCTATAAAATCATAACTACAGGGTATTTTTGAATGAAATAAAAACTAATGTATTTGTAAATGTAAAAGCTTAACTGTAACATAGGTTTCAAGTGATTTTGCATACCTAGTAACATTCTCAATTTTTGTGCTTATAAAACAACAAAAAATATGATCTCACGTGTCCTCTTTAACAGATGGATAGCGATTAATCCCAATTTAACAGTGGTAAAAACCTTTCCTTTAGTGAAATGAAGTTTAGAACTAGGCTTTCAAATGGTACCAATGTTGGTGGGAAGTGGGGAAGCATACGTTTGAAAGTGCTTGTGGCAGGAGGTGCGATTTATTTAACGCCGAGTGTAGACACATCGGGAACACCTGCTTATAATCAACTCGTCAGTTCATGCAGTTTAAGATTAGGTCCTTAATTATCTACATTACGAGTGTCACATTATTATGACAATCAATTTTTATTAGATTAAAAGATAAATTTACCAATTATCTAAGTATACTGCAGTGTCTGCAGTCGATAAATATTTCGTACTAGCGGAATGACGTCCACAGCTGGACAATGGCCTCCCCCAAGGTTTTCCACAATGAACGGTCCTGCGCTGCAACTGCAACGCACTATAACTTTGTAATTATTTGTTTGATTGACAAAATTAAAAATATGTGTCCAATATTTTTTATATATTAAAATTGACGGACTAAAAAAAATTTTTTAGGAAACTAGCCTATTTCTCCCGTTTTCCCAAAAGCATCTCTGATGAGCATGCTTGCGATCTGCAGCATTCAAATGCATTTTGTCGATCGTAGATTTAAAAATCGCCTGTCATATTTTAGTAATCAATTTGGAGCAGATTATCAAGATTATGGTATCTCATATTTAGCTATATGGTATTTAATATGCAGTGTGCCTGTAGCCCGCGTGATAGGAAAAACATGTAGTTATGTAATAGGCTAGTTGCCTAGAAAAATTTTTTTAGTCCGTAATGTTTAATATCAAAAAATATTGGACACATATATTTTTATTTGTCAATCTAACAAATAATTACATAGTTATGGTGGGTTGAAGTTGCGCACGACGTCACAACGTGCGGCATTTTTAAGCAAGCGTTGACGTCACGGGCCTCTTCTTATGAACTTTGGGGCGCTTTATCTCTTTAAATTTTCATTAGTTTGAAAAAGTGAAAAATACGTGTAGAGTATTTTTTGATAAGTTAACTGACGGACTAATTAAAACTCTTGCTTTTTGACCCAGGCAACATCCCCATTATGAACACTGGGCAAACCCACCATCACCCATGGTTCTTCCTACCTCACGGCGTAGGAACCGAATCTCGGGAGAGCGCGCGGTTACTTGCTCTGGGCTCCTTTCCCCAGGCCCTTTGCTTGACTCCCTACAAACTCTGAACCATGTCCCTTCTCTAAGTCAATTTTCCCCCTTTTGGGGCTGGACACCACAAATACGGCACTTCGCGTCGGGCTGCTATCGTTGATAAATGTCATCTCTTCCTCTCAAAACTTCGCCTGCCAGGAGTGCCAGGAGTGCGCGAACTCGCGCAGCGCGATCCAGTTACTGCGACTACTCGTGAGGTCCAGGTGATAAACAGGTCTTTGCTCGGCTCTCCGTATCGTATCCAGCATATCTGCTGAATAGTGGGCAGTCCGCATGCGGACCAGATCCCGATATCCGCATCGCAGGAAGAAAGCAATAAATTTTATTCAGCAACCGATAACGGCCAAGTGGTTCCGGCAGAAGAGAAAAGACCGCCCCTGCTTTTCCCGTGGATATCGTAAGAGGCGACTAAAAAACACAATGCGAACATCAGGCCTTCCCAAACCGTCTGGCCAGCGTGGGGAGTGTAGGCCGAATCCTACATGTACCTCTGGAGAATTTAGAGAGGGTCTTATTGTTCCTGCAGTGACTAAATAACGTTTATGTGTAAAGCCCGGTCCGTGAGCACGTAGAATTTTGTCCAATGACACCAAGCTACCCATCCTTATCGCTCGCTCGTAATTATATTGCTGTCGCGACTGTGCGACTGGCACCCGCAGTGAGTGTGCGAGCGTGATAGCAACATAATTACACGCGAGCAATAAGGATGGGTAGCTTGGGGTCATTGGTCAAAATTCTACGTGCTCACGGACCAGACTACAGAAGTTTCGATTGGCATAGCTAGACTTCATCATCATTATTTCAGTCATAAGACGTCCACTGCTGAACATAGGCCTTCCCCAATGATATCCATAATGAGCGATTGGTAGCGGCCTGCATCCAGCGCCTTCCTGCTACCTTTGTGATTTCGTCGGTCCACCTTGTGGGTGGACGTCCTACGTTGCACTTTCCTGTACGGCCTCCACTCCAGAACCCTGCTGCCCCATCGGTTAGTTTGGCGTAGTATCTACTAAATATTATGTGCCCGCTGTTATCCGCTTTACACTGGAGGGAAGACGAACAATAACTTTTGATTAATTTCGTTGCGGGTCCAATGACAGTTTACCCCCGGGACAAACTTGACCTTCACTGATGTGGGTTTTTATTGACGGTCAATTAGTTGATCCTGGCTACACAGTAATTGCAAGGGTGATGATGATGATGATAATGATGATGATGTATTAAAAAGTACAAGTTTAATTTCAAATAGGTATATTTATTTGCTCCCACGTTTACGTCGTATAATTTATTAAATAATTTTATAAATAACCATGGATCTTAACCCTGGGAGAAGGGAGAGGCGGCGTTGGTAGTCAGGTGATACACTCCCGAGGATCTGAAAGGGGAGGAAAGTAAATATGAGTAAAAAGATAGTTAAAGTTACTAGACAACGAAAAAATGGGCATTTCGGGACGGTGGACAAAACTGGACTAACGCCCGTACCTATTCACAAACATTACTAAGACCCGTGTCTTACTATTTTAATTGAAATGGAACGCGAAATTTTAAAATAATAAGGTCTCACAGTGCACGTGGACGCACAGGGTGACACACGAACCTAGTGAGCTCTATTCAACGCTGTGCGATCGATTTTCTGCTTCACACAATTTGCTGCATCGTTTGTGAATACGGGCGATAGTTACTGGACAATGTAAAATTGGATATTCCAGTACGGTGGACAAAACTGGACTAAATCTCTGGACACTGCTAGACTCGACTACGTTGGGGACATAATTGGACAGAAGTCTAAAGTATACTGGACATTCTAAAGATCAGAAACTTATCCCTTTATAGTTAAACTAGCTTGCCACCCGCGGCTTCACCCGCCAGGAATTTTGTCTGACACAGAAAAACTTTATCGCGCGCATCTCTGTTTCAAAAACCGGGATAAAAACTATCCTATGTCGTTATAGTTTGAGTCCCGGGAAAGGTCCCGGTACTCAAACTATCTCTACTATGCCAAATTTCATCAAAATCGGTTCTGCGTATGGCCATTGTGGAAATCATTGGGGGAGGCATGTTCAGCAGTGGACGTCCTGTGGCTGAAATGATGATGATGAGTTTAAAGTCCTCACCCAGTCTTAGGATTCAGTCCACCCATGTTGAGGGTTTCAGGTCCTTCACAGTTGCCTTCCAGAGCCTCTTGGAAGTTGCTGCACTGGACACCAGTGAAGCCTCCAGTCCGGACAGACTCGGCGAAGTAGTAGACAGCCCTGGAAGTGGAAAACGTTAGGGTTAGAAAAAGGGTAGGTAGATGTAAAGGGGTTGGTGGGTTGAGGGGGTATGGGGAGAGAGGAAAATGGTAAAAGAGGATAATTGAGGAATATAGGGATAAAAGAAAATTAAGTCTTCTTCTATCTAATATATAATCTACCTAAATTATCTAGACTACGTTGTTATCACTAATAGCCAAAATAATTGATTACTGAGATGAGAAAGCTATCAAATCTATTAATGTTACGAGTATTAGGTAATCCATCATGAAGAAAAATCCAAATATAACTTCTAAAACATCTAAGTATAGCTAAAGTCTAGCTGACATAGCCTGACGGATCAGTAAGCTGAAGTGGCAATGGGCAGGGCACATAATATTTAGTAGATACGCCAAACTAACCGATGGGGCAGCAACGTCCACGTTTACAAGATGGAAGGCGCTGGATGAAGGGCGCTACCAATTGCTCATTATAGAATTTATAGATATCATTGGGGAAGGCCTATGTTCAGCAGTGGACGTCTTACTATTATGGCTGAAATAATGATGATGACGTCTTGTACTTAGGTATACATATTATGTTACACAAACATGGTGAGAGGTGAATATAGGTAGAGAAAGAGCGATATTAGACTAGACGTGGGACGTACTGCAGTGGAGACCAAAATAAACGCCCTTATGAAGTTATGATGATGTAAATTTACCTGAGGCGGTTGCATGCGCTGTCCCCAGCACATCCAGGCATGTTACTACCCCCGTTGGGGTAGAAGTCTACATCCCCCAAGGGCTGAATGTAGCTAGACTGGGTCGTACTGCAGTAGAACTAAATTCCCTGATGATGACGTAAATTTACCTGAGGCGGTTGCATGCGCTGTCCCCAGCACATCCAGGCATGTTACTACCCCCGTTGGGGTAGAAGTCTACATCCCCCAAGGGCTGAATGTAGCTAGACTGGGTCGTACTGCAGTAGAACTAAATTCCCTGATGATGACGTAAATTTACCTGAGGCGGTTGCATGCGCTGTCCCCAGCACATCCAGGCATGTTAACACCCCCGTTAGGGTAGAAGTCGGCATCCCCCAAGGGTTGGGTGTAGCTAGACTGGGCCTTACTGCAGTGGTCTTGTCAACTCGGCGGGCCTGTCGGGCAACCCGTAACCCACCAATTGATTGGGCAGGGGGCCGTCAAGGCATTTGCCCGGGCCACGATGCAGGGGACATCTTTAAAAACCTAGCCTGAGGCGGAGCTGCAGACGAATGTCCAAATAGGACAACAACACGCGGCTCCGTTTCTTTGGGCTCTGGTGGAAACCGTCGGGTTTTAGTGGGTAGGCCCTGCCTTTAGTGGGTAGGCGGGGAGAGTCCCACATAACATACTGACCGTCCCCATCGATCAGTGGGTAAGCGCAAAGCATTTCCCGATGTAAAAAAAGGGCCTTACTGCAGTGGAAACTAAATACCCTGATGATGATAATGTAAATTTACCTGAGGCGGTTGCATGCGCTGTCCCCAGCACATCCAGGCATGTTACTACCCCCGTTAGGGTAGAAGTCGGCATCCCCCAAGGGTTGGGTGTAGCTAGACTGGCCGGCATCGGTGTGAATGACCTCGGTGTACTGCGCCACTTTTGGGTTCAAGGGGGGTAGGATGCTGGTGATGGATGGTCCTTGGGATGGGTCCAGAGCTGGAAGAATAAGAATAAGAATAGATTTATTGATGTAAACACACAGTGGGCCCCCGCTGAAAATCAATTTCAAGACAAGCCCTGGCGGTCTTCATGTACGCTGAGCGGGTTCCTTTTTGTCAGAGGGACACAAGCAGTTAATTGTCCACTTGTATATTTCTCTCTGTTTGAATCTATGTCTTGCCTGCTTGTATACCTTTCTTGCAAATAAAAAGTTTTCTAAAAAGTTATCTATATTCTAATCTAATCAGTAACATTATATTGAAACCCTGACTCCTAAACTAGTGTAAACTGTATTTCAAGAGAAGAACAGGTAGTGTATTATTTGTTATCGTTTAGTCTTGTCGTCAGGTAGTGGGACTATTTTCCATCTCTAGGTCTGCAAATACTGGCTTTGCGGGTCCGATGATAGTTTAACTTTCCCCCGGGACAAACTTGACCTTTACTGGTTGGGGTGTTATAGGGGGTCACGCTTTAGATCCTGGCTACACAGCGGTGGAAGCAATCTACAAATTGACCGCCAATAAAAACCCAAGCAGTGAAGGTCAAATTCCAAGTGTCCCGGGGGAGGTTAAACTGTCATTGGACCCGCAACGGGAAAAAAACGGGAACTGTACTCACCGGTGATGTATCCAACTTTACGGTCCAAGAGACGACCGATGAAACCAACGTTTAGAGCACCAAGACCGACTCCGATGAGGTGGAAGTTGGCCAGATCACCTCGACTTTGGGTCGACAGCCAGGAGATGAATCTGGAGTTGAAGACACCTGGAAACAAAATCATTACAGGTGATCGAGGTGACAATAGTCCAACGGTCAGTGTCGGCCTGCCGATTTGAAGGTCGTTAGTTCGAACCCTGTCATGCATTCGCTGGAAGAAAACAAACACTGAATCCTGAACTGTGTTTTGTCAATGTTCTACTAACATTTAATTTCTGGTAATAAGAGTTTAAGTGCTATAAGAGAATTTTGATTGCCAAAGTTGCTATACAGGCATCAACAATAAATTGGTGTTACAGCGTGCTATAACTCTCTTTAAATCTAATGTTGGTCCACGATTTATAACTTAGGTTGATAAAAAGGTAATATAACAGGACTATGAGTGATAATTTAGAGCAGTCTTTCCCAAAGTGGGCGATAACGCCCCCTTGTGGGCGCTACAGGCTTATAGGGGGGCGGTAAGAGACCCCGGAAAAAAATCGGGGCATTGTGTAGAGGCTTGGTAGGCCATTTGTAATTTCATCTACTTAGGAGGTCTCTTAGACACCAACTGAGCATTTGACTCTTGAAAATTTAATGGGGGCGCTCAAAAGAATTTATTCTCAAAGTGGGCAGTAGACAAAATAAGTTTGGGAACCGCTGATTTAGGGGTACAATAGTGCTATTGGAGTCATTATTTCCACTTGGTATGTTTAGTGGCCCAGTGTTTATTTGGCCCAGCCCAAGGGCCCAGCTCGGCCTTATGCAGAAATTTCTAAAGTCCTCTTAAAAAAAGCCTACAGTGCGTGTCCAATATTATAACGCCTTCAGGGCGCTGTTGCGGCTGCCGCGGTTTTGTAGTGCGTCTGCGATGTTTGCGTTGGCGGGCGTAGATAGCTTTGAAGCTATCATGCGGAAAAAGTGCGCATCATTACTGCACAGAGTGTCCACTGATCGGCCACATGCTCAGCAGGACGAGGTCAGTTTTAGAAATAAGATACTAACATTTCTGCATAACTAATTTTTCTGCATAACCCAAAGGTAAACTGGATGAGAATGCCTTATGGCATTAAGTTCGCCTAATGTTAATATTTTGTGGCATTGAAGTATAAATAAATAAATAAATAAATAAACATTAGCCTAAGTTTTACTAACATTTTATGGATCTATGTTATCTGAATTAAATACTTTTTATTTTTATTTTAGAACAAGAACTGAAGGATGATCTTACCCACAGATATGGATTAGAGTAGATACAGCAAGTTGATTGTCAAAGCGTGCCATTCCGATATGTCCAAATGGACATACATGGTCGAGTGATGTTCATGTAATCCGATTACAACAATCGGTTACGATGATTTTACGAGGACAGTAGTACGAACACGGTAGAAAGAAGAAATTATTTACGGATTGAGAATTGTAATTAACAGCACAAGTAACAAATAATTAATTAGAATAAAGTAGCAGTAGAAGAAGTATAAAGTAGCATTGTTTTTAATACATATCCTGCGATGTACTCTTAAGAGTTAAAACCATGGTCCCTGTATGTGGTGCACTCATACCGATCCCAAGGAACCGTACTTACTGATAACAATAAGACACACACTGATGCATGTATTCATGCACTTGACAAATTTATGTCTTGAAACGCTGGTAGGGTAAAAAAAATAACGAGATTTGACGATTTGTAAGAATTAATTTATTTTAAAAAGGTAAATAAAGATGTTTTTGGTTTTGTATTTAACAAATTATCAGTTTTATCGGAATTAATTAATTTTCGAATCGAGTCACACGATATCATTCGATGACTTTGCAAATACAGTACGATGATACGATTACTTTTACGTTGCGGCAATCACTAAAATTCGCTAAAATGACACTAATGACGTTTAAAAAGTGGCACGCTCGGCTTCATACAATTTTTGACACATGCTGCATCTATCCTTATCTGTGATCTTACCAGAGGCCGCAGAGTAAGCGGTGGAGAGAACTGACGATTCGTTGGCACCTCTGCTCCAGTCAACCACAATGATGTTGACATCAGCAGCGGCGAGGATGGCTGGAATAAAGAAGGGTGAGCTAAGCCAAGTACAGAGGCATTTATGTGGTTTATAATAAGTGCTCAGGGGCACGGAATTTGGCCAAAGCCTAAATAACCAGATATGAGACCAAATAGGTGTTGTATACCTAAGTTTCATGTTAACAGAACTATTGCTTTTGTTAATTTAAGAGGCTAGATTTATAAAAAAATGCGTCTGTTTAAGTTTTGTGTCTCTAGAAACGCATTTCGTAGTTGGGGCGCAAAGAGTACGGGTAAGTTTAAATTCAGTATTAAATGTTGTAAGGATTTGCTTAGAAGTCAAGGGCGTACGCTGCGGGAGATGGCTGAAACTTTAAATTTATCGAGTAAAAACTTAAAATATGCATTAAAAAGGCATGAACAGACCGCCCTTTACACAAGAAGACCAGAGAGTGAGGAATTACTAAGGTGTATGCCAGCCCGCGATGACCGGATTATCGTACTAGCAATATCAAGGAATCGGATTCTCACTACGGTTGAGATACGCTAGCGTTAACAATCAGCAAGCCCTGGCCTACGTCCTGGGAAAAATGTGAACGTCAGGCCTCCCCAACCCATCTGGCCAGCGTGGGAAGTGTAGGCCAAATCCTCAATTTGTCTCTGGTAAATTAGACAGTGTCGTGCTCCTGCAGTGGATACTAAATGACCTGATGATGATGAAGAAGTTATATAACTTACCAGGCACAAGGATAGCGTTGAACTGAGAAGTAGCTGCGCCAGCGATGTCGTGGACCAGGACTTTGGTGGGGCGGGAAGCGTCGTAGTTGGTAGATGCCAGAAGGTTGGCGTTCTGGTAGACAAGAGGCTGGCTCATTTGGGGATTAGCCCTGAAAGTAAAAAAATAATATCATTAGAATAGAATAGAACAGATAACCTTTATCTCTAAATATGTATATATAACTCAAAGGTGACTGACTGACTGACTGAGATAGTGATCAACGCACAGCCCAAACCACTGGACGGATCGGGCTGAAAGGCATGCAGGTAGATGTTATGACGTAGGCATCCGCTAAGAAAGGATTTTATGAAACTCCAGCCCTAAGGGGGTAAAACGGGATCCTCGCGTACGAAGTCGCAGGCGGCCGCTAGTTCACCATATATTTAGGTGCATACATGTGTTTAACTTTATTGAGGCATGCTGAAAAGGACACCTCAAGTCTTTCATAAGTCGTCAAGTCACGAAGCTGGTTTTCAGAGGGTTCCAAACCAACGCACGATGTGTCATTATTGTTTTGTTAGATACACTCTGGGGGTTTGGCTTTTGATTGGTTTCGAACATTTTTGATGATTTCCAATTTATTTTCACTAATCATAACATTGTATGAATTTTGACTGATTGATTGGTAAAATTTAATTAGGCGAAACCTCTTTTGACTAACGCCCTTGGTCAAAACCACTTTAGACCTAATTTAGACTGGAAAAATCAGTCAAAAATAATATTGTCAAAACCACTATTGGCTGATTTTTGCAAATGGTGTCAAATAATGGTTTTGACTGAATTATGAGTTTTGACCATTGAAGTAATATTACTACGTAGTACATTATAACTCAATGGTTTTGACTGTAACAGTTACAATCGTATAAGTGTTTATAAATTATTATAAAATAATTAATAATTTATTATCAAATATATCCTTTACCTGGTGAACAGATGAAACTGGTTGTCACGTATGGGGTTGTACGGCAAACTGGGGATCGTTGGGGGCCATGGGATGCCTTCAGGGTGGGTTGGGGGCCATGGGATCCACTCAGGGATCTGTGGTGGCCAGGGGATCTCAGGGATCTGTGGCGGCCAGGGGATCCATTCAGGGATTTGCGGGGGCCAGGGGATCCATTCGGGGTGACTTGGGGGCCAAGGAATCCATTCTGGGATCTGTGGGGGCCATGGGATCCATTCAGGTTGCGCCGGGGGCCATTCAAAGTCACTGGGCCACCACCAGGGAGCATCTTCGGGGAACCATTCTGTTGGGGGCCACGGAATCCTTTCGGGATGCGATATCTTGCTATCAGAAGTGGCTGAAAAAGCAAACACCGTTTTGGTATTTAAAAGCCCCGTAGAAAAAAAGGAAAATAACACTATTATCTTTTCATTCCTTTAGTTACTAAACACTTGAAAAGTTAATGAACTTTTGAATAGCAATAATCTAAATCTAAAAGAATCCTAACATCATCAACCCCTCATACAGGGTTACCTACGCCATATCGAATGACAAATGATCGAAAATCAAAATATCGAATACGTTTCATCGAACGATCAAAATATCGAACGATCAAAATATCGAATGCTCAAAATATCGAACGTTCAGAATATCGAACCATCAAAATATCGAACGATCAAAATATCGAAAGTCGATATAGACGTTTTTATTAAATTTCATCATGCATCATTTCTTCAAGTTTATACATTTTGAGAATAATGTCCGTGGGGACCTATTATAAGCCTAGCCTGTCCCAAAAAGGAAAGTTCAGAAATGATGCGTGATGAAATTTAATAAAAACGTCTATATCGACTTTCGATATTTTGATCGTTCGATATTTTGATCGTTCGATATTTTCATGGTTCGATATTCTGAACGTTCGATATTTTGAGCATTCGATATTTTGATCGTTCGATATTTTGAGCATTCGATATTTTGATCGTTCGATATTTTGATCGTTCGATGAAACGTATTCGATATTTTGATTTTCGATCATTTGTCATTCGATATGGCGTAGGTAACCCCATCATACAACCCCATCGAGCTAACTGCGCACCTCGCTGGAATGCAACTCTCCCTCGCACTCACCCGCACACCTCCCCGCGTTCGTCCCGTCCGTACCAGAGCGTCGATGTGACGTCACAGCTGCCAGGTGCCCAGTTAACTCGATGTTGTAATTTTACTTGCTTGTGTAACATTCAAATTCATTTAACAGAAATTACCATTCTAATGGACATTCTAAAACATCTATTTTTTTATCCACGAGGAAGCTCTTGGCCTGTATCTCACCTGATGGTAAGTGATGATCAGACCGAAGGTGGAAGCGAGCTTAACCCGGAATCCTCAACCACAGAGGATTCTATGTTTTAAATAATTGGTCAAATCAAATTACCTTCAGCGTTAGAGGGCCAGGGGATGCTTGCGGGCCACCATGAGGGTCTCTCAGGCTTCTCAGGCTTCTGTAGGGGCCAAGGGACGTTCTCTGGCAACCAGGAAGGCCGCTTGTCAGTGAACTTGGCTTCAGCAACTGAAATAAAAATGAAATTATCTTTCTCTATACAAAAGCGAAAGGTCACTAACTCACTCACTCATCACAAAATCTCAGAAACTACAAGTGCTAGGAGTCTCAAATTTTGCATGGAGGTTCCTTTTAGAACATAGGTGCTCACTAAGACGGGATTTTGCAAAATTCAACCCCTAAGGGGATAAAACGGGGTCCACGCGCACGAAGTCGCTACAACAATCATGAATGAAATTCAAAGAGATGTCAAGATGATACTGAATAAACATCTCTTCTTTCTTTATTTTTTTTTTTCATCAATTTGAAATCAGGTCACCTTGCGCAGCAGTAGGCCAGGGAATGTTCTCGGGCCACCAGGAAGGCTTCTGTGGGGGCCAGGGGATCGATTCCGGGTGGCTTGGGGGCCACGGGATCGATTCAGGATGGGTTGGGGGCCACGGGATCGATTCCGGGTGTGTTGGGGGCCAGGGGATCGATTCAGGATGGCTCGGGGGCCATGGTAGCTGTGCGGGCCACCAAGATGGCCGTCTGTCGTCCTTCCCCTGGGGGGGAAAAGCTGGAAACAAGAAATTGTAATTAGCAACATAAAGTTTCCATCCAGGAAAATTCAGAAACAAAAGCCTAGAATTAGGGGGTTAATCAGAATTCAAGGTTAAGTCTATTAAATCAAGACAGAATGAAAACAAAACATCAGATGAAGGCAATGATAATAATGTTGAATGATATCAGATAAATATAATGAATGAATGATAGCAAAGACTGTAAAAATAGTAAACAGGAGTAAAGTAATAGATAATTCTATTATTACATAGTTTGAGTCAATTGATAACAATAATAAGTAATAATAAAATATTGCACCTGTCCAGCTAGCACTTATAATTATTTCAAGAACAGTCAAAACTATACGAACATTTTTTAAATATTATAAAAATGTCCCAGAAACCAGTACGAACCCAAACTTTGTTAATATTTCAGCAAAATATTTAATTTTAAATGTAACGGTTCAAACTGATACAACAATAACGCTAAATCACTCAATTCAAGTTAATAAGCCACATAATATCTTTGCAAATGAGCACAAAAAAAAAAAAAAAATTCAATTCGAAAAATGAAGATTTTGGTTGAATTTCAATAGAGCGATCACAGGACAGACTCTTCAACCTCACTATGATCATGATGATGATGATGATGATGATGATGATGATGATGATGATGATTTACCTAGCACTGCTGCCAGTCCGAAAAGCAGGAGGATGAGTGAACTCCTCGCCATGGTTCTGCTTATGATCATTTGACTCTCTCAATGCTTTATATACAAATTCATTTTGATTTCTAATCTTGATAACGTGTTTAAACTTCTTATCATATTTTCGTAAAAGGATTAATTTTTGCATTTGCAATTACTGAAGATAGCATATCCGGTGTTACGAGGAAAAACTTACGCATAATTTCGATGGGGGTTCCCTTATTTTTACCCATGGATCAACCTGCCTGGCCTGGAACCGAATATTGAGAGAGAGCGTAGGTACTGCTCAAGTCTTTTCTCTCATTGCGCATTGTAATGTTTTATGCATTTAAGTAATCTTCAAGCAAGGACTGATTAATTTCGTTGCGGGTCCAATGACAGTTTAACTTTAAAACTTGACTTTCACTGGTTGGGTTTTTATTGGCGGTTAAGCTGTAGATCCTGGCTACACAGGAGTTGTAGCGGTGGGAACAGATCTATACGATCTAAACGAGGACTTATATTAATAGTAGGTTCGCCACAATAGTCCAGTAGTCAACGAGGATCTCGAATCGACAATCCATGTCGATAATATATTTAGGCTATTAATATTATGCCTCTATATTCATCTGTCCCTTCCCTTCTTTTTCACGCACTTACATTATTCTATGAACAAAATTGAATAAACAAACTCATGTGCCCATAATTCAGGAATAGCTAGTTTAGGAACTGCTAGTAAGTCTAACGTGATCCATGAAAAGTAAACGAACTAAAGTGGCTGACATAGCCCGACGGATTAGCAAGCTGAAGTGGCAATGGGCAAGGCACATAGTAAGTAGAACCGCAGAACTGACGGCCGATGGGGCAGCAAGGTTCTGGAATGGAGGCCGCGTACCGGAAAACGCAGCGTAGACATCCACCCGCAACGTGGACCGACGACATCTTAAAGGTAGCAAGGAAGCGCTGGACGCAGGCCGCTACCAATCGATCAACACGGAAAGCAATGGGGGAGGCCTATGTCCAGCAGTGGACATTCTATGGCTGAAGTGATGATGATGATGATGATGACACCAGTGAAAATGTATTTGTTGTGTACCTTTCGGAAATAAAGTGTATTATCAGATTGTTTTTGGGTAGTATTTAAACGAGTGACTGTAAATTTATGTTGTAAGTGTCAAAAATAATTAATGTGGGCTAAAGAATTACTAAGTGAGCGACTGAGTGCGAGTGACGAAAAATCAAAAGAACAGCAACTTACAAAAAAAATTGAGTTCCTTAAAATACAAAATGAGAAGCTAAATAATATTTGAGCGACCTAATATTTGATTGAGTGTCAACGTTAGGTCCTGCATTTTTTTCAATATTTGGCAAATGCTTTTTTTATACTGAGCGGTATTTTTAACTTTAATGAAGTGTTTCGAATGCAAAAACTACTTTGAAAAATACTATTATGAGCAGCGTATTATGAGTCCACATTTAAATAAAAAATTATCTTATGAAATAAATATTTGACGGAACGCTATTCTAGTAGCGAAAAAAATAAATCATTAGAATTTAAGGGTAGGTAATCAAATGAAACAATTTATTACGAAAAATTAAATAAATTTGTATTTTCTTAAATCGAATCATCAAAAAAATAATAATAAAATAAGTCGCTTCTGTCAACCAAAAAAAAAGTAATCTTATTAATAAAGTTCATTGATTGGCCTACCTATGAGGATTGAGAAGCTCTACCTACTCATCGTCACTGTATGATAAGTGCTGGCTTGGACTTAGCGGGCCGGCCTCGTTTTCTTTTTTGTCCAATAGGTATCAGTTTTGCTTCTAGTGGCGGTGTTGTTAGTTTGAGCTGAATTGCTAGACCCAAAACGTGTTTGCATACATATTTTGTTAAAAATTCGGGACAGTCGCCCCGCCCCCATTCGAATTCGCGCGCTGTAACAATCTGTAGTTTTCATTAAAAAAGCGTATCAAAATAAAAACCATGAGACCTCAAATATAATATCAGTAACCAATAANGTCCAAGGCCTGACCACAAGGTCGGACGGCGCCATCGCGCGCTCACCCGGGATACGGCTGCCTTAAAAAGCGGCTGTGCAACATGGGGTCGAGGGATGATGCGAGCTGCGGGTGCGGGGAGAATCCGACAGGAGTTGCTGCAGGGAGCCGTGCTGGAAACGCACGGCCCTGCTGGGTACCCCGATCTCGTCGCAACAGAAGCGAACTTCAACCGGCTCAAGGCGTTTGCGTACAATTGGCATGAGCGTAGAACAGCCCCAGAACAGGGAGAGTCGCTCCATAGGGACAAGGACTAGAACAAAGAACTTGTAGGGAGTCAAGCATTGCGCGCGGCAGAGTGCAACCTGCCAGGGCAGACGCAGTTTCGCGCGCATCTCCCGCGATTCGGCCAATTAAGCGGAAGGTTGGAATGGCCATGGGTGGTGGTGGGTTGTCTCCTGGTGCCTTGCTCGCCCGGCTGCTCGCTGGACGCTTACTGGGCCTCGACGAATGTCGACATGCAGCCACAATCACCAGATAAAAGTGTCTACTAAGTGAAGAAGCCCGGGTAATGAGCGTTACCTCGACACCCGCACCGGGTAATGGTCGAAGAACCCGGATATATAGATGTCTCGCTCCCCAAGTCCCAGGTAGAAGCTACAGGTCAGTCCGTCGCCAAAGCGACGTCCCACCAACCACCGACTGGCAGTAGCCAGCCGAGAAGCACGGCCGCGTTCAGCCGCGGGCCGAATGCAGCGACCAGTCACCAGCGACCCAACAAGTATAACAAATAAGTATTTTTGCTAAGAATTCGGATTTTTTTAGTGTGCAAAAGGATGATTTTTTGACTTGCAGTTAAATACTACCCAATAAAAAACAACTTTTGTAAACATTATGGAAGCAATAAACTATTGAGTATTGAGTAACTCGAAGAAATACACAACACAGCCAGAAAAAACCAGCACATAGCCTCCGTACAGCAAAAAAGTACTACGATACAAATAAAAGGAACTGGGAACCACAAGTGGGCGAAAGAGTAATGAAAAGAAACTTCACTTTATAAGACGCAAATACACAGTTTTGCTCAAAACTAGCTCCAAAATACAAAGGACCTTATACAATAATATACAAAAAATCACCAGTAATATTTGAACTAAAATGTCCAGAAAACCCGAAGAAAAAAATTACAAGCCACATAAAAGACCTAAAACCATATTACTACGATTAAAACATCAAGATGATCAACACAAGTAGGTAATACCAAAAATAAATTTATTTAGACCCACCCGCAATACAAAATGTAACAAGATCTATGAAAAATCGCAACGCAAGAAACAGAACGAAAGTTACACGCACGGCGTCAACGTCATGTATTCGCAAAAGAAAACGGACGGACAAACAAAGATAACGGTGATCAGAGGACGTGCTAAGGACATAACCCTAACACACGACCGTAAGATGGTACAAACAAAACCGAAACCAGAACCGGAACCGGAAGACGAAGACACGGAGGACTGGACTAACATAAAATCAGACTGGAACGAGATCCTTCAAATCGACATAGAAAATTACATAGATCTGAACCAGAATCTGGACCCGGGACCTGATCGCAGACTGGCCGGAACCGTCCAGGCCAGTAACTTTTAAAATTAAATTTTAATACCTAAGCTAGGTTTCAAGTACAAAGTACCAGTCACTGCCTGGACGTGTCCAGGCGAGAACAAGCACGGGCTATGAGCGTCAGCTCGATGCCCAAACCGGCCAGGAGATCGAAGACCAGATAGATAGATAGCTCTCCCCTCTCTCTCTCTGTCGGCACTCGGTAGTCGCAGTAGTCGTGTGTAGCAGCGTGGCTCCGCGGAAGCGTCGAAGACCCTCTGCCCGGCTTCTACCCGCGCGCGAGCCGATCCGCCGCGATACCCTCCGCCACCTTCGCCCAAGCCACCCACCCAGTCGCGCCGCAGTTCGTCTCCGCAGAAGCGTCGAGACCCGTCGCCGCGCCCTCCAGCTCGGTGCGAAGCAGCACCACCGCGTCGCGCGCCCGTCTCCGCCGTAGGCGTCGAGAGTCCCGCCGTCGCGAGTGCGTGTGCGAGTGTCGAGAGCGATATCGCCATCCCTCTCCCGCGAATTGGACGCATCTACCCGCGACAGAGACGCTTTTGTGTTGTGCCGTGAAAATAACAGTGCAAGTGAGGGTAGGCTGACATCGGAGAGTACCCACCGAATATTTGCAAAAATATCACGGAGGTACTCGTACACCGCGACTACCCTCACAAAAACCTTTTATTCGCCGACCCGCGAATATCACGAATACCGAAATCCTGCAGTCCTGCAAAATGTCGGACGGCGAGGAAGTGCCGCCCCCACAGCGCCAGCCGGCGTAGAGGCCCCTTGCGAGGCCCGCTCAGCCCGCCGCCGCCGCCACGAGCGGCCAACCGAGGCAGCGCCCGGCCGCGCTCAGCCGCGAGCCGACCGCAGCGACCCAGCAAGGGCCCCCCGCCCCCCTCCCCAGCCGCGACAGCCACCGCCGCCCCAGACACCACCCGGACTCCTCGGAGGGGTCGCTCTCCGAGGAGAAGAGACCCAGAGTCGGGCCCTCGCCGAAGCAAAGGGCAACGACACCGGAGCCACAGATATCGCCCATAGAGAGGTATGTCCCGGGATACCGCGGGGAAAACACCCTGCGGACCCCTACCGCATCCCCGGTNGACTCCTCGGAGGGGTCGCTCTCCGAGGAGAAGAGACCCAGAGTCGGGCCCTCGCCGAAGCAAAGGGCAACGACACCGGAGCCACAGATATCGCCCATAGAGAGGTATGTCCCGGGATACCGCGGGGAAAACACCCTGCGGACCCCTACCGCATCCCCGGTCGGGTCCGCCTCAGCGCCCGCATCACCATCCGCCCACGGCTCCTCGGCCCGTTTCTCCTCGGAGGGCCGATCAGGCACGACAGCCGAAGGCAGCCAGCCGAGTGGGACGCTGGCCCCCCAGGTGGTCTCCGACGAGGACTACCTGGACTACGTAGCTCCTCGGCCGGCCTCGTCTAACTCCACGGCCCCAACGTCCTACGCGGCGTTGAACAGCCCCGCGCGGACCTATGACGCCAAACACCCCGTATGTGGATCGCTCATGACGACCTGAACTAAAAATATTGAAAAGATATGGGCCAAATTGATTGATAGTTACTTGGGACAAAGTGTAATCAACCATTGTGTGCACGACAGACGGCCTCCGAATAGAAACATAATCGTACCGTAAAATAGTTGTAAATAGTTGTTTCGTTTTTGTTTAATTTTTGTATCGTTTTTATTTCGTTTTATATAGTTAAATAGTTTAAAATTCGATAATTTCGTAATACAGTCCACTTTCTCTTAGTTGGTTCTCAGTTAGTAATGTGTCTAGTCTTTAATAATTAATTAGTAGGCGTATGTGTGATGTTGGAGGTGTATAAAAAATAGTTTATTTTAGAAAACAGTTAAAATGTATAGTTTAATAGCCCTTTGTTTTATGTATAACGATTAAATAGGTAATTTCACATAGTAATGGTTAACAGATCGTATTTATAATATTCAAATTAGGAGGATAAATATGTATAGATTTAAATAGTAATTTACTTCTAAGTAATAATAGTCTTCATTAGCCATAAAGGCAATTAATGTAAAATAGTGTGGCCAAATGAGCCCTATTTCGTGTACAAATTCTTAATTTGTAATTAACCCTGAACCTGTGTACCTTCATTTACCTATCGAATAATAAGAAGTTTGCCTAAAGATAAATAAACATAGATTCCAAAGAATAGTGGAAGAGCTAATTAGATTCTGATAAGAAATAGTAAAGGTAGTAATGAATAATTAGGTCACTGGATAGATAAAAAACGGGCTCTCTATACGGTATTGCCGCCCTGGGGGGGGGGGTCTAAATTAGAAAGAGAGGGAGATAGATTTGCTGTCTCATTAGAGCGAGAGGCAACGAGGTTTTCTTACTCTAATGAAAGTGAATAAATATCGGGATGCCATCCGGGCACCGACAGTTCCGCGTTTTCTCCTCAACAAGCTACAACACCAAGCTCTCTCCACTGCTCCGAGGAACCGGTCACAGACTCAACCGCCCGAGTTATTATTTCTGCGCTCCCCGCCCCCTTCGTCTCGCTCTCCCGCTCGCGCTGCACCCCGCATCGCGCCGTGTCGGCGTACGGTATCAAGGGTCCGCACAGGGTTGCAACCCCATACCGTCCGGCACACATTGTTTACCTGGTGCTTCCTATTAGTCATTTGTTGGGCAATGTAGGCAAAAAAGACCTACTAAACACTTAATTTATAAAATAATTTTGTTCACATTCCCCTACAGTAGAAGCTTGCCACAGGAGGAAAATAATCTATATATATAAAAATGAAACCCGTTTCGCGTTGTCACGGCATCACGTGTGAACGGCTGAACCGATTTCGATAATTCTTTTTTTTAAATGTTTGTGGAAGTCCAAGGATGGTTCTTACGGAAAAAAATATTAAGAAAATCTCTACGCTAAGGCGGTACGAAGTTCGCCGGGTCAGCTAGTTTTAGATAGAAATGGAACTTGACATTGAATACATTGACATATTATAATAAATGGAAATTCCATTTAATTGACAAACAATTATTTAAAAAATAAATTTATATTGGCAACAGATAAATACTATCTGAATAAATATTGTAAAAGACTTATAGCGAATTCGCTATCATATTAAATAAAATATTTAGCCATTAATTTGGCTAACCAAACTGCTTTTATTGAGCAGAACATGGATGTTCGACCCTTGGAATCTCTTCCAAATCATAATTTAAATTACATCATCAGACTATAGAGGACAACTCTAGCATACAAAATCCGGGTACAAAAACATTTCAATGTTTTAATTTAGTGCATCAAAATATACAAGGCTTCTCCAGCAAAGACTTGGAAAATTGAGTTATTTATCTAAGAATTGAATATTCATGTCTTATGTTTAACGGAACATTGGCTCAGGCAATATGAACTAACCCTTTCGGACCGCTCCAATACAATTGTGCGGGTTACAAAATCGAGATTATCTCATTAGTTTTACATAGGAAGTGGATGTGCTGAGTATCGTACGATTGTGCGGGATGCGTTCTTTCACCTCCCGTGCAAATTTTGTCCGAAGCGCAGTTGGTGAGCAGGTTACAACCTGTACAGTTCATGACTGATTGCGCTCCCCGACTTGGCGAAAGAAAGTACCTACTATGATTTTATTTTGTAATTGTAGTAATATACAAGTTAATGATTAGACAAATAGTTAAAAATATCATCTTTTTGTGATAACAGTGACTACTTGTAAGCAAAGGCTTTGTCGTAATAGCTTAACGAACTTTACTGACACAATTGTATCGACGTGGGCCCTACAATACCTTATGCGTATTTTAAGTTTCTCATAATTATTAATTTTTCATGGTTTCCACACCATGTTTCCGATTTTAAACGACGCTACTATCGCAGAGATGCTCAATGCATCTGGGGATGAGAGCGATGACAACGACAAAAGCTAGTTTCGACTACTTCAGATGAACTACTCCTCTTCTTCTGATGAAGGCTCAGACATTAATGACGATACATACCTCTGAGTATGCAAGCGGCATAGCAGACGAAGCCCTTCAATCGTCAACATCTTCCAGGAGATGCTGTTCATGATCCAGGAGATATTAAAACTCCATAGGAATTATTTCGAGCGCTATGTTTACTGTTGAGCTCATGGAACAGATGTTTTTGCCCACAAATCAATATTAAATGGCAAATACTGGTATAAAAATTAAACCTGTTTATTCCTTACTGGTTATAAATACGTTTTTCGGAATACATGCCATTGATAAAATTTCAAAAACCCTTACAATTTTGACCCTCACAATTGTATGTAGGAAGTGAAGGGCCCAGATTGATACAATTGTTGGTATATGAATTTTCCAAGATGGCGGCGGAAAATCTGGAAAATTATTGCAGATTCGTAATCTGCGGCCCTAAATTACCTGAAATTCATGTCCAAAATTACAAATTTCTTTCTAGTTTAAGCGCGGGTCCGAAAGGGCTAATGATGAGCAGTTTGACTTTAGAGCCAAACACTCTTGCATCCAACAGGTGCATCGCATAGTCGAGCACATGTTAGCTGGCTTTTACAACCACAACAACTAAAATCTTTTACGCCCAACTGCGTTCCCCTTCGACCCGTCCCTTTTTTCACGGCGTCGGCACGTGCCCGGCCGCAGAAACCAGAAGACGTTCAACGGCCAGAAGTTTGAGGACACGACGGTGAATAGTGATCACGACAAAATAGTGAAACAGACAGAAATTGTGTGTTGTGCAGTGGTACGGGCGGGACATAGTTTCGCGGGGTGCAATAAGTAGAAAGACTCGATACGTCGCAACGGTGTGACATAGCGAAGGAAAAAGATGTTTTCAGTGTCTACGCTTCCGCGCGCGTGCACAATTGTAAAAGGAACAAGTGCAATATAGACGGATATGATAGTGTTCACCATCGTACGCTCCATTACGCCAAAAGGAAGTAGCACAGTGAAGTCGTCGGTTCAACATGGACGGTGAAGGGCACGCAAGCTGTCAAGGACAGAATTAAAAAGAAATAAATCTTTCACTTTGCTCTCTTCGTACTATCTTCGTATCGAATTATGTAGAGAATGAAGGAAGGCTTGTCTTCCTCAAGATAGTGCCTGTGCAGATTCGTGGCCCGCGCAAGAAGATCAACACTCACACTCTGCTCGACGACGGGTCGACAATCACGCTCATCGACGAAGGAGAAAAAGAAAGAAGGCGGACCGCGGGAGCCTCTCCAGTAGAAGCCATCGGAAGTGCGCGGGTGGACACCTCCGCCTCCAGGAGACTCAACATCGCCATCAACCGGTCTGGGAAGTGCAAGCTACACCGCATACGAGCGCGCACCATCCAGAATCTTAAGCTGTCGCCGCAAAGTGTCAAAATCGAAGATATAGTGAGATGTGAACATCTGCGTGATATACAAGAAAGTGTAGTGCTACATAGTGCGCGGCCGCAAATATTGATCGGCCAGGACAACTGGCACCTGCTCGTCGCACAGGAGCAGAGAATCGGTAAGCGACACCAACCTATCGCTTCGCTTACACCGCTCGGCTGGGTGCTACACGGCGCGTGCAGTCGCACCGTCGGGCACAGAGTGCACTTTACACAAGAGATTGAGAGCGAGGAACGCCTCAACATGGACCTCAAGCACTTCTTCTCGTTGGAGGCCTTGACGATTGCCCCTAAGCTGCCTCTCAACGACCCCGAAGCCCGAGCACTGAAAATACTGAAAGAAAAAACCACACGGTTAATGGACGGACGCTTCCAAACCGGGTTATGGAAAAACGAAGATATCAAGATGCCTGAGAACAAAGACTACGCCCTCAGGAGGCTGGAAGCCACCGAAAAGAAGATAGAAAAGGACCCAGAAGTCAAGGGCAAGGTCATCGAGCAAATGAAGGCCCTGGTGGAGAAAGGTTACGCAGAACTCGCGCCCGTCAATAGCGACAATGACAAGAAATGGTACCTGCCCTGCTTCCCGGTCTTCAATCCTCAGAAGCGGGGAAAGATCAGGATGGTGCACGACGCGGCGGCGAAAACGAAAGGTATGGCGCTCAACGACGCACTTCTCACCGGGCCCGACCTCCTGCAATCCCTACCCGGTGTGCTGATGAAGATGCGTCAGCACCGGGTAGCGGTGTCTGCAGACATTGCAGAAATGTTTCTTCAGGTCAAGATCATCCCAGAGGACCGGGACGCTCTACGGTACCTCTGGCGGGGGTGCGACAGGACAGCTCCACCCCAAGAATACAGAATGACCTCGTTAATCTTCGGGGCCACATCCTCACCGGCTACTGCAATTTACGTGAAAAACAGAAACGCAGAAGAGTTCGTGGTTGGGCCTATGTCCAACTTTCTTCTCTTCCTTTTCTTCGGTGGCTCCAACTCTCAAATTATCTAGCTGCATGAGATGGTTTCCCACTAATCTGTTTATCGGATTCGGGGCCAGCACCTTCGCAGGAGCCAACCTTCGCGAAAAACCTCTATGGAAAATTAAGAAAAAACTCTGTTGTCTTGAAACGTCTGTCAACTAAGTCAAATATGAAAAATCCGCTGAATATTTGCTGAAGATATTGAAATAATCAAAACCGCAAGAAATATCGACGGGTCGACCCTCGAAGCCTGGTCTCCGTCTTCTGATCCGCAGGTTGGTGGTTTCCGTTTTATGCAGCTGTATTTTTGAGTTGTTTGGAGTCACCAGCCGACCCCCGCATCATCTTTCTTCCCCGCAATTTTTTTTATTCCTGGTGTGGCTATTTACACGCCACATCATAGATCATGTGACAGACAGCACGGATGATCTCTTTACACTCTCATCAAGAGAAGCAAAGGAGATTTGCTGCCTTGAGAATTCCCTTCTGAAGGAAGGAGAAGCCACTGGAAAAATCTAGCCGACTGAAGAAGATCGACGTTTACCTGGATCAACGCCGGATCCTGAAGCTGAGGACGCGCACCAAGAAGAGAGGTTCGGGAGAAGGATGGACCAACCCGATAATACTCGACGGGAAAAGTCAGATTGCCTGCTCGTCATAGGGTATTATTACAAGAAGTTCTACCATTGCAACTCTTCGACGGTGATCAACGAAGTGACGCAGAAATTATTTGGAGACTACTGGTGAGCTGTAAGATATTGGAATTTTTGGTAATGATGGATCACACATGGGTGTCAATGGTGCGAAGTCCACAAAGGGGAGCCTCAAGTACCACCTACCGGAGACTTGCCGGCCGAACGTTTGCAGCATCCCTCCGAAAAATGGCTGCACGCAAGAGGGAGGCTAAAGAATATTCAGCGATAATGGAACCAACTTCGTGGGGGCCAACAGGGAATTAAAAGAGACTGCCTCACAAAGAAGGGAATCACATGGAGATTCATCCAACCTGGATATCCAAACATGGGAGCCTAAGGAGAGATCACCACCAGGAGAAGTCCAGCACACACTCCTCCTCGAAGTGGAGCATATTATAAACTCGCGTCCACCTACCCACATCACCGCAGATCCCAATATGAAGAAAGCCTGACGGCGAACCACTTTCTAATCGGAAGCGATAGCGCCGGAGCATTGCCACTACGTTGTTGAAACCTCTTCTTTACGTGGTTGAGGCGTTCCACTTGGGAGTTGGCAAAAAGGATTCCTGGCTCAACAATCTCCATCGGAGAAGAAAAGAAAGCAAAGATAACAAATAATATGGAGAGCACAAGAATGGACAGGAGTTGCAGCTTTCAGCAGCCAAGGGACTGAAGACGCAACTAAGTGGAATGAGAGTTTGGCCCTCAACAATTTGCCCTCATGCACCATTCTATGTTTCACTCTATGCACAGATTAAGTTTGAATTGTATGAGTACTCCGAAGATAGCTTCTGTCTTTTTGTCAAAAGCTTGGAAATGCCATTTGTTTTTCAAGCATGGAAGCAAGTACAGTTAGGGTCAGGTGTGCTTATTTATAATAAGCAATGACATTTTTTTCTTAAGGATACGATACGGCAAGCTTTGCTTCAGGGAATCGTACCCGAGAGACCCGCCTGGTACTCCGATCTCGTCTCCTCGGAGGCTGCGTGAATTCGCGGCTGGCATAGGAGGAGGACCGCTAGCGCTGCACGTGGTGTGTTGTACAGGCCCCAGAAGGGGGAGAACTGCACAGAAGGGACAAGGACGTAGATTAAATAACTTGTAGGGNCGCAGCGATTTAGATAGAATTGCTGAAGAGTACGCGACAGTGAAACAGTTTGAAACGTTGAGATCTGATATTGAGATGTTGAAAGCAGATCACTCCGATAATATTGGCAGTTATCGTAAAGTCAATATGAAGCGGGGTGCATGTCTGTTGAATAGTTTCGAATATAATAGTGGGCCGGTGGGATTGCCTCATATGTCTTATGTTGATAATGAAAGTCATTCACCGCCATTGATGCAACAAATTACCGAAAAGGTTAACAATTTGCCAGCGGAGGGTAGTACCATAACAAATATCCAAACACAGCAGAATATTCCACCCGCAGTTGATTTATCCGTAACGGTTGTGAGCGAACGCGCCGAGCCCAAACGAACATCAACGATTGCTGCCCGAGAGATGACTCAGACGCAGAGCTCGTTGGCCGCGGCCGTCGTATCACCGAGACACACTGCCGCCTCGCCCGCCTCGCAATGCGTGAATAATGCGGATGGGAAATCTTTTGCAGAAGTCGCTCATGGTGGTGTTTGGAAATCTCAGAACCCGGATGAAAACTGGATTAGAGTACAGAAAAAGAGGTTGCGTAATCGGTTCATCGGAAATAGAGGAAAAGCTATTGTTGATACAGATGTGAAATTCAAAGCGGCAGATATAAAGACACCTATTTATATCTATAATGTTTCTAAGGAGGTGACCGAAAGCGACATAAGCAATTATATAAAAAATAAATCTGGTATCACAATTTCGTTGGAAAAAATGGCTATGAAATTGAATAAAGATTACGATGCTTATAAGATTTATATCCCAAAACATAAATTGGATACATTCCTTACGGATGATTTCTGGCCAGACGGGATAGCCTATCGCCGGTTTGTGAACTTCAATCATAAGACAAGCAAAGGATACCTAGACAAAATAGTATGAGTTACAACAACACTACGAAAATTGCAAGTTTTAATTGCAAAAATATCTATCGTTCTGTTGAGTGCATTAGAAGGCTTTGTCGTGAAGTTGATGTAATAGCACTTCAAGAAACATGGCTGTTACCTGATGATATACCATACTTGGGTACTATCCATACGGAATTTTCGTTCACTGGTAAATCTGCAGTGGACACGTCAACGGGTGTCATCAGAGGGAGGCCGTATGGTGGTGTGGCCTTACTGTGGAGGCGAGCGTCATTCCCGTGTNCTGTGTAGGGAAAAGTAAACCTTAGTTCGTAAGTCCAAAGATGCATTTGTGTTTGGGACTAAATTCACGATTAATACAGGCAACTTTAATGACATTACGCACGCGATATAGACTGACGTGCGCGTGAGGTTTACTCTCTAAGCTAAAGGGTATAAAACTAACGTCACTAATTAGTGCAGGGTTCTCAGGTCGCTCACGCTTTTCTTTTGTTTTTCAGCTAAGGAACTGACGTCACTCACAACTTGGGGCAAGGATAGCCGCTTGCGCGTTGCGAAGTGAACTGATTGAGCCCTCTTAGCTAAACGGTAAGGAACTGATGTCACTCGCCAAGTAGCGCTTAAGCCACTCGCTTAAGAACTAGTTGAACGCGCTGAGCTTAGGGGTATAAAGCTGACATCAGTATTTGGCGAGGCGTAGTAGAGGTAAAGCAGTAGAGCGCGCGTCGTATCAGCTGCTGCTGATTAGTTATGGTAAGTGTCCCAGCGTGACGTGATAATGACGTTACTTACTGAGAGAGTCCCTGGCGCGCTGGGCAGCCGTTACGGCAGTATCATACTGCTGTTGCTCGTGTTGTTGATGCGCGCGCGCCTGCGTGGCGTCGTAGTGCGCAGTATCATAGGTCACTCGAGAAGCCTACACGTTGTGTGGCTAACTGGTGGTGACGTCACTTACTGAGAGAGTCCCAGGCGCGCTGGGCAGCCGTTACAGCAGTATCATACTGCTGTTGCTCGTGTTGTTGATGCGCTTGCGTGTCGTTATGGTGTGCGGTATAGCATAGGTCGCTCGGGCAACCTGCGCTCTCGTAGCTAACTACTCATGACGTCACTCACTGAGCGAGTCCCTGGCGCGCTGGGCAGCCGCGACAGCAGTATCATACTGCTGCTGCACGTGTTGTTGATGGGCGCGCGCCTGCGTGGCGTCGTGGTGCGCGGTGTCATAGGTCACTCGAGAAGCCTACGCGTTGTGTAGCTAACTACTCATGACGTCACTTACTGAGCGAGTCCCTAGCGCGCTGAGAAGCTGCGACGGTGGTGTCATGCTGCTGTTGCACGTGTTGCTGGTGCGCACGCGCCTGCGTGGCGTCGTGGTGTGCGGTGTCATAGTTCGTTCGGAAAGCCTACGCGTTGTGTGGCTAACTACTTATGACGTCACTTACTGAGCGAGTCCCTGGCGCGCTGGGCAGCGGCGACAGCGGTATCATGCTGCTGCTGCACGTGTTGTTGATGAGCACGCGCCTGCGTGGCGTCGTGGTGCGCGGTGTCATAGTTCGTTTGAGAAGCCTACACGTTGTGTGGCTAGCTAATCGTGACGTCACTTACTGAGCGAGTCCCTGGCGCGCTGGGCGGCCTCGACGGCAGTATCATGCTGCTGTTGCACGTGTTGCTGATGGGCGCTTGCGTGTCGTTATGGTGTGCGGTATAGCATAAGTCGCTCGCGTAGTGCGCTTTCGTAGCTAACTACTCATGACGTCACTTACTGAGAGAGTCCCTGGCGCGCTGGGCAGCGGCGACGGCGGTATCATACTGCTGCTGCACGTGTTGTTGGTGCGCGGTGTCATAGTTCGTTCGGGAAGCCTACGCGTTGTGTGGCAAACTGAGGGCCTAGTGCGAGTTTACATCAAATGCGCTCACTAGTGAGCGCGTCAAAAAATGTCATTTAATGTATGACGGATTGTGCAGCGCCCCTAGCGGAAACGTTCAAGAACTAAAATTTTCATACATTTTTCAACGCGCTCACTAGTGGTGACGTCACTTACTGAGAGAGTCCCTGGCACGCTGGGCAGCCGCGACGGCAGTATCGTACTGCTGCTGCACGTGTTGTTGATGAGCACGCGCCTGTGTAGCGTCGTGGTGCGCGGTGTCGTAGCGCGCGCGGGCCGCTTGCGCTTCGCTCGCAGCACGCTCCGCTTTCGCTTCTAGCTGGGCGCGACGGGAAGCCGAGCTGCCAGAGCTAGGAAGAAAGAATATCGTAAGAAAAATTGATCTGCTTGAATTGTAAGAGCTAAATGCTAATGTGGTGAAGCAATAAAGTATTGAGTATTGAAATGACAAGGTGGAGATGTGCACTTGAGCAGCACTGGGTTGCGCGAGGCAGATATTTTTACATTTTTAACGGAGTTTGTTGCATTAGAGCGGCATTACAGCTAGGGTTGCTGCATAGTGCGAATAGGTAGAGTGACGCGCAGCTTAGAGACGCCGGCCTTTCAAATGACAAGTTGATTCAGAGCTTAGCATTCAAAATCCTATCAATGTGTTCAAAAGAAACTGCCACCCTTTTAGCTATCAGTCCAACTATCTAACTACAATACACTCACTCCACGTTGTTGATCTCCCGCTCAATGTCGGCCACCTTCCTCTCTTCCCTAGCCTTAAGTTCTTGATGCTTGGAGGCGGCGTGCTGCTCCACCTACAGCTCACACACCTACGTCTCTAGACCTCACAGCTTTTGTTCAAGATCTGTCCACAATATACTCACTCCACATTGTTGATCTCTCGCTCAATGTCGGCCACCTTTCTCTCTTCCCTAGCCTTGAGTTCTTGATGCTTGGAGGCAGCGTGCTGCTCCACCTACAGCTGGCATACCTGCGTCTCTAGACTTCACAGTTATTGTTCAAGAGCTGTCTACAATATACTCACTCCACATTGTTGATCTCCCGCTTGATATTAGCCACCTTCCGCTCCTCCCGGGTCTTGAACTCTTAGTGCTGGAAGCAGCGTGCTGCCCCACCTACAGCTCGCATACCTGCGACTCTAGACCTCACAGCTTTTGTTAAAAGCTGTCTACAATACTCACTCCACGTTGTTCCATATTACCAAACCGTAGGCTGCCAGTGCTGCCACCGAAATATAAATCATGGTATAAATTTGACCTAGTAAATAAATAACGGAATATATTTTCTACTTTTACTTATCTAGTGCAGTTTGTTTTGGAGTCGATTTTTTTACACTAATAGATTCTATTTAGGTAGATAATAGCGTCCAAGCATGCCTTAATTCAATCGTATCGTCTGACTGAACGTACTCTATGAACAACTCTGACATAAAATATATTGTCAAACAAAGGCTGGGTTGCACCATCTTATTTTAAATTTGACAAAAGTCAAATATCTGTCAAACTCCATACAAAAAAACACCGGTTATCGCCAAAGCTACGGTCAAAGTTAGGTCACGTCAGGTGGTGCAACTCAGCCAAAGAAAAAAATCATTTTGATCGCTAATGTCAGTTTGCAGCGAGTAACACAACCTCCCCGTCTGAAGGCCAGCGGCCGACTGCCGCCCGCACCCCGCGAAGGCCCCCTCAACAGCAAAACGTTCGGAATTTATCAAAAGTAAAATTTATGAATGAAAGTAATGTTCGATTGAAAAACGCAACGTGTCATTTAAAGATTAAAGAATTCTTAATCTGTTCGTGCAAAAATCTTTAAAATTAACGTAGCCGTTTGGGAGGAGTAGGGAATTGAATTAAAAAATCGATGTCCCGTATTTATTTTTTTAATCCACAACAAAGAGACGTAGGAAAAATTCAAACGTGTCAAATGTAGTCCTTGAACTGTTGTATAACATATATTTTTTTCAACTATTTCTGTCCAGCAGTAAAAGAGGAGTAGGCTTTACAAAATGACCATTTCACGCGGATTGAGGACACTAATCGCCTTAATTTATTTAAACCTATAATATAATACGTTTTTGTTAATTTATGAAAATATTAAATAAGCCTATAATCCTGAATCCGGATACATAAAGTTAGCCTATTAATTTAATACAGGTACGACTGTACCCAGTGTTGCACTATCAAATGCAATTGTAGCGCCTCTAAGCCAGGGTTTTTATGTTCCTGGTCAGGCTATAAAATTGAAGGATACTTAAATTTAGGAGCCCGTCAGCTGAGTGACAGATTTAAGTAGTGTTTCAATATTCGGCCGTTAGTGCTGGAAGCAGCGTGCTGCTCCACCTGTAGCTCACACACCTACGTCTCTAGACCTTACACTCTTGTTTGAGGACTGTCTTCAATACACTCACTCCACGTTGTTGATCTCCCGCTCAATGTCGGCGACTTTCCTCTCCTCTCTGGCCTTGAGTTCTTGATGCTTGGAGGCGGCGTGCTGCGCGGTGCGCTGCTCCACCTGTAGTTCTCGCACTTGCGTCTCTAGAGCGCGCAGCTCTTGTTCAAGATCTGTCCACAATATACTCACTCCACATTGTTGATCTCCCGCTCGATATCGGCCACCTTCCTCTCCTCTCTGGCCTTGAGTTCTTGATGCTTGGAGGCGGCGTGCTGCGCGGTGCGCTGCTCCACCTGTAGTTCACGAACTTGCGTCTCTAGAGCGCGCAGCTCTTGTTCAAGGGCTGTCTTTTCGAGGGTCTTCTCGTCCATTTGGGTCCTTAATGCCCTGGTAAAGAGGTAAGGTAGATTGAATATACATCAAGAACATCTTCTTCTTTAGTTTATTATAGCAGATAGCAGAAAAGTTTTTGAGTTGCGCCCACAGGCTGAATGGCGTGTAATAGACCTCCCAGTCGATGGACGAATGATCTAGTAGTGATGATGTATGTAGTCATGAACACATGTGCTTCATAAACCTACCAATGACTACATTGTGGAAATCCTATAGAGTGGTTGACACAGAATTCAGAATATCTTCATCAAAAACAAACATACTTATTTGTGTTTGATAATACAGATTCATAGAAAAAAATATTCGTTACCACCAGCATGAGTAATAAATTGTGAAATCACACATATAACTTCAAAAAAATTACTCACTCCAAGGCCTCATTATTGTTCCCGAAGTTGTCCTTCATCTTCCCCAACTTCTCCACAAGCCTGTCGACCCTCGCCTGCTGCTTGTCATACTGCGCCTGCACCATGGCGGCCTCGCGCTCGAAGTCCGCTATCTCGCTCCAGTAGTACTCATTTTGTAAAGCCTGCTTCTGTGCCTCAATCTCGTCGCGGGACTGTAGTTGTTCGTGACTGGTCTTCCACTTTTTGTACTCCTTTTCCAATTCTTGACAGGCCTAGGTTTGGAAATTAAAAAAAGATGTGGAAAAAAAGTACAGTAGAATCAGATTATATTCACGCTCAAGGCCGATGATATTTTTTTTTATCCACAACGAGGAAGCTCTTGGCCTGTATCTCACTTGATGGTAAGTGATAATATTAAGTTGTACTAAAGAATAATTTTTGCGCCGCACACACATCGCTAAAAGTGGTCGGTCGTTATAAGCGACGACGTACTAAAGGGATTCTACTGTAATAAACATCAACAAACTTAAGGATTAGGGTTTTATAACTGTGAAGAGACTTACATCATTTTTTCTGTTCCAAGTCGCAGAGGCTTTGTTGCAATTTTCAAGTGCTTTCACATAGTTGATTTCAGTCTGATCAAGATTTGTTGCCTTTCGAAACAAAGAATATTTCTTCTTTGCGTCAGAGGCATGAAAACTCCTTGCATCATCTTGGTTCAGGACAGAGATTGGGTTGTCTACTTGTATGTCATGTGCTAATATTATTGAGTTGACCTCTTCAAACTTGGTTGATATGACCTCTCCTGGATAATGAATTGTATGTTATATTTTAATTAACACAGTTTATCAAGAAAATATAAAATAAATGTTTTTAAACAATAATATATTAAGATCTACTAAAAGACCATCTTATGATGACTGTCTAACTTTCAGACATCATAGAGAACAAGAGAATTAACCCACCTGTAGCCGACTTGACTTTGTAGCTGGAACCTCCAGAAGCATTGATGTTTCTGACAATAGTGATGAAATCTCCATATACATTGTGCTTGTATGCTTTTGGACTGTTGTTTTTTATTTTTATCTCTACTGTAGCGGAATTAGCCCCTTTTTTAATAAATGCTGGAATATAATTATTGTACAGTGAGACACATAACCTTTTTTTACATGGCTAGGAAAGCTGTAGGTACCAGACAAGGGATAAGAAACATATGTAATTAATGTTTTTGTCACAATATAGGTAATTATGGTAAATTTTGCATGAACACAAAGTTGCATGGTATTTAAAATAAGTAGTAACAAGCCAATATCTACAGGGTGACTTTTAAATTGTTGGCATCCTTTTAAACTAAGACTACTCATAGTACATAGTAGATTCCCTAAATATGAGACAAATCTGATGAGTTGATCAGACCCAATATTATGATACAAAAGTTTCAAACGTTTGTTTGCAAATACAAAGCAACAGTTTGATACATAACTTCTTTAATGGAACACAGAAAAGGTAAACATAACTTACAATGTAAATTATTCCCACGGTTTGTAGCAGAGGCTCTGCCGCCCAACCCCACAACCAAAGCCGTTAAAATTGCACTTTTACCACTACCATTACGACCAACAATAAAGTTTACATTTCTATTCAAATTTATTTCCAAATTATCGTGGCAAAAGAAATTACGGACATGTATACTGTGTATACACCCGTCTATATCTTCTTCAACGTCTTCTTCTGTCCATTCCATCACGAAAAAAATATATTATGAGCGCGAAACCACAATAAAATTATGAAATTTCAATAAAATTGAACTTGTGCTGTTAGAAGTGGAAAATTGCGCTGAAAACGAATGACAACAATGACACTGACAGACAGTCATAGACAAACTTTGTTGCCAACCTATAGAACTAAAAGCTTCGGTCCAACTAGGTTCTATAAAGTTTTCACATCAACCCTTCCACAGCCTTCGTGAGCTCACTTGAGCTCTACCTAACGTCAGAATACGTTAGATTTTTTATGCTGGCAATATTTTCTCAAACGCCATTTTTACTTGAAAATCACGAGAGTAATTCGATTTGTTGATCATAGTTTTGTTGAATACACCAGTAATTTTGTGATTTTACAAAGAAGATTGTGAAGTTTAGTTAAATCAAATAAAATCCTACCAGTTTGACTAATCCACGAAGTTCAAGGTAAACTACTTTCAACTTGTAAGAACAAAAAGTATGTTTGCTTTTTATTGCTCGTGGTGTGTGGTGTACGGCTGTTACTGATTATTATTTTTCATCTTTTTGAATTCTCTAGTAAGAACATTTCCTTGGGAATTACTGTAAAGTATTTGTGGCATGACTATCTGACGACCTTACAGAGAGGGTAAACTACAAAATACACCTACCTTGTTTTCCATGTTTATCATTTCATTTCTCATTTTGGATTATTTTTCTATAGTGTTCGCTTTATGTACACTTAAGTGTAAACAAAACTTTGAGTGAAGAAACATCTTAATTAGAAATATATAATTATGTCATTGTTTTTCTAAATTATGTAGGTATCTTTGTCATCATGTTCTCAAAAGACTAACATTCAGATGAAAGCTATTTGTTTTAGTTTTAAAGCTTATTATTCCCCACTAAATTGTGATGTATGTAATATCAAAGATCTTTCAAATTACATTAGACTTTTCCTAAATAAAATTGGGTTAAAATGATAATTTGTTTGCATATTGTGACATTGTAAATATAGGTATTGAAGTCCGAAATATTATTGTTTATTTTCAGGCAGCAAAATGAGTGATTCACCAGATCAAAATGACCCACCAAAAGATGTAAGTTACTTTTAATATTTTATTTTAAATAGAAGTAAAGCGAGAAAATTGTACAGAAGTATGTATTTAATTATTGATAAATTTCAGCCAAAAGAATTGGAGAAGCTAGAAGAAGCAAAACTGAAGGCAAAGTTCCCAAATGCAATGCTTGGGAGAGGTCCAGGAGGACACTCGGCTTTCCTGCAGAAAAGACTGGCTAAAGGAGTAAGTTCTCTTAATTTGTTTATAAAATAATACATTTATTTTCATACCATCAGGTAATAAATGCTATACATAATAAACATCACCATCACTTACAACCCTGTTCAATTTTTCAGCAAAAATTCTTTGACTCTGGAGATTATCAAATGGCTAAACAGAGACCTGGAAATCTTGCTGCTCCTTTCAAAGCGCCCGCAGTCCCCGCCAAGCTGCCGACCGGTGATGCCATCCCCACCCCTGAGACTGTGCCAGTGAGGAAAACTTCCATCATCCAGCCTAAATTCCAGCAGTCGAGTCAGACTTCCTAGCCTCGCCCGCCCGCTGCAGGCACGAGGACCTGCAACTAATCACTAATGTTACTATTCCAAACTTAATTTTGCTAATGCATCGCACTTAAGCATCGCTTTTAATTTTAACAATTATAACACCATTTCAGTAGTTTATTTGTGTTAGTTGTTTTCATCACATACACTTGGGCACTGAAACTTTATTTCGATTTGATTTTTTCATCATAATTAAGTAGTGTATGTTGAAATTTATCAAAACTTTTTAAGAACAACTGTTATTGTATAAAGCAATTAGGTGTAATATTGCATGTTGGGTATGTGTGTTTATGTTATTCTTGCAATGTTGCAGTTGTGTTAGTTGAGGAACTTTGTTGTTGGCTGTCATCAGCATAGATTTCGTGAAGTCTCAATGTGCTTGCCATTGATAGCATTGATAATGCACAGCCAGATATTGTAAATTGATTCCAAATTAGAGTTGGTTTGGTATACCATCATACATTTTACAGAAGTTCAATTGTGTAAAACATGTATGCTTACATTAATTTATGGTATCTTCTGTACATAGCCTAAAATTCATACTAATACGGCAGCCAAATGTAGGCACATTCTACGAACATACCACACAATGCCATGTAATTAGATATAGGGTGTATTAAGGGGTTGACATTTTAAACTGGGTCAAATGAATCAATTTCATGCTTTCATAAAATAAATAACAATAGCATAAATAAAAACAATAATTATTATATTACATACATAATTCTTAAGTATACTGGCATAGATCAAAATTTGGTCCCTGTACATAAAAATTGTTGAAGGTGTAAAAATGTATGGATTCTGATAGGTCTGCTCTCTAGTGCGATACCTCGGGATACACTACTAGTTTTATGATAGCTAGTACGTAAACAATAGGTGTAAAGGGAATTTTATTTTTTTATAATGTAATTGTAATAAAAGACAAGTGTCAAATCAAGTGACCTAATATTAGTATGCATCATTAATGATGTATATCATACTTTTCTCGTTTATTGTGATATCTAATAGATTGTCATCCAAATGAAGGTGTTCAAACCAACAAGCCAGCAACTGTGCATCCTAAAGCACAAATATTTATACTACTATCTATCATGTTTACTTGGATATTAATTATCCTTGTTATTTTGCAACACAGCAGTATGACAATCTACTTATAATCACATGGAGTTCAATCTCAAAACTTGTTCTGGAATATATCTTGCAAAAAATATCCCAATAAAAGAAAGCACATAGAAAGACAGTGACGTCATGTACAAACCACGGAGTGTATGTTCACACAAGTGATATAATTATGTGTATGAAACAGATGGAATGTTGAAGAGTTAGCGATTATTAAATTAAATTCTTAATAAAAGCAAAATCTTTTATTTAACTTCCTGCATGTACTTCTACTTTACACTTTAGAGAGCATTCGAGTAACAATATGAGATTATTAATAACTTAAAAATGGCACAATAGATAAACAAAAACTTAAATAACAACTGTGAGTGTGTTCTCCTTTCAACTTCTCTCGTTTTCCTCTTCACTTCCTGGAATACTATTCTTCTCGTTACATCTTAGTCCCAATATTAATCATTTCATCATCTGTTATATTTGACTGCTCTCTGTAAACAAATAAATCGCTTGTTAGTCAATTGATCAGAACTATCACCTTGCAAGTGAGAATATTCAGAAGTATTAGTATTTGTAGGTTACAAAAGTAACACATGAGTTTATAATAAATTGGATCTCCATCGGTCGGCACCATGTTGCTGCCGGTCGCTGGGGTACAACTCGTTTGTAGCTTCAAATTGTATGGATCCACCATAAAACTAAAATATCTACTGGATTGATTGGACTGATATCAATTTTCTGGATCCTAAATCAGTGATAGTTTAATATGGGGGCGTAATGTGAGTTTACGTCAAACGCCTTCAATATAAACTGCGTAAAAAAGTGACGTTAGATGTATGATGGATTGTACAACGCCCCTAGCGGAAACTTTCAAGAACTAAAATCTACATTTATATATTTTTAAATCTACATTAATAAATAAAATAAAATTAACGCAGTCGATATCGAATGTTCGACGTAATCTCACACTACGCTCCCAGTGGCCTAATTCACGTATTTTGATTGAAAAACAGTTCTAAATCCGTATAAAGTCCGGTCGCTGAGCACGACAGCAATATAATTACGCGCGAGCGATAAGGATGGGTAGCTTGGGGTCATTGGACGAAATTCTACGTGCTCGGCGACCGGACTTTACATAAGGGTCATTTCGATAGAACGATTACTAGATAGGATCGCAACTCAGCGATTTGTTGTCGTTGAAGTTTTGTTACGTGAATCAAGGCTTCGGCAGACCAAACGCAGGGCAGTAGCAGCGCTGTTTGAATGCGGGCCCGCGCAAGTTGTAATACAAGAAACTCTTTGAAGTGTGTCACAAAAAATTTGAACGCGGGCCCGCGCTCCAATCGTGCTGCACTGCAACTGCCGAACGACAAACCAGGCGGCGCGGGAGCGTGACAGAAGCGGCGCGAGCTCGGGCCCGCGCTGTTGTATTACTATGGCGGCCATATTAGCATGACTCACCGGAGGCAGGGCGGTAGTAATGCAGCGCAGCGCGTTGAAAGCGGTTGACGAATGTATTTTTTACAACTGCCGCGCTGCAACTGACCCGCACTGCTTCTGACCCGCGTTTGATCTGCCGAAGCTATAAGGCTACAGCTGTTGCACTCACCCGGGTTCCAATGCACATATTCGGGCGTGGCGGCGGCTTGGTATTCGCGCACGAGGTCGTCGACGACGGCGCGCGACTCGTCGAACTCCTCCAGCGACTCGCGGAACATCGGCTCCTTGCGGAACACCTCCAGGAACGCCTCGCGCTTGCGCAACTTGTCGTACTGTTGTAGGCAGCGGTCGAACAGCTGGAAATAAGGATTTTAGGGACCTTAGTAGTGGATATGAAACTTTTGACGTCATGTAGATGTCTACTGGCGAGTGGATGCGTCGTGATGAATTTTCTCTTTTTCTCCATGATACGACAGTGCAATCGACCGGAAGACTGAATAGATAGAGATGAGAGCAGAATCTCTTCATGGTTAACTCTGGCCCTCCATGTCGAGGAGAATTTGCCGTTGTTTTAGTCGTCTCATAGCGTCTAGGATGCACAGCAAGGCGGTTGGGACGGTTAGTCAGCCTCGTTTTATAGCTTATTGAAAATAAAAATCCAGATAATGCGTGGCTCGATTAATGCTGAGCGGGCGCCTTTTTGGCACAAAAATAATATGCGTGTATTNCCTAGTACTTCGCACCCAGCGAATAGATAAAGTGTAGAAAAAGAGTAGCATAATTTCCCCAGCTCCACAACAACTTACCGAGCAAATATTCGTGTGGTTAGCGAGCAGCAGGCCCGAAACTTTGTGCGAGGCGTGCACGTACGGTGAACGACGCGACAGGGCCACCTGGATGGAGGCCGGGCCCCACGGGATGAACGAGGCAAGTTTCCGCTCGCGAATCCGCTGTAACGACTTGTGCACTTGCGATGGGTCCACCTCGCCCTGGAGAAGAGAGAATACATTCAAATAAATACTTATTAATTGAAATAAACTAAGTATATTAGCCAAAGCTGTGTGTACCTGTTATTGGCATGCATACACACTAAACATCTATATGTAAGATTTTCATGTAATTACTTTGTATGTAATGTTGTTGGTATACCGTAATAAATAAAATAAAACAAAGCAATAACACTATTTTTTTTACTAAAATGAATGACCTCAATAAACATGGTTCTTCGAGCCGGATTTTTTTAAAAGCGGCAACAGAAAATGTCTTAGTTAATACTAGTCTTTTTGTACCTGTATAATATTCAGTATTGATATGTAGCAGTGCTGATTTGTTCTGTCAGGACTTAGGGACACCATCATGTTCTTTGGCTGTAGCAGTCTCTGCATCACATCGAGGACAGTGGTTTTTCGAATTTTCGGCGCCTAAAAGAAAATACATTACAAAAATATTTGAAAAATAATTACAGTCTAGACTCTAGACATAATGCAAAAGAGAAGCGTTCAATATAACATACAGTATTTAATTCGTGGTCTGCTGTAAGAGGAGTGTAGCCCGTCATCAGGAAATGCAGCCGCGGTGTTGGGATCAGCGGCGCGACCAGACTGATGAGGTCGTTGTTCATGTATGATGGATACCTATGAAGCAATCATGTAAATGATTATGTGACATTTTCGTTTCAGCCAAATGACGTCCAGTGCTGGACAAAGGCCTCTCCCAGGTTTTCCATAATGAACGATCCTGCGCTGCCCGCATCCAGGCTCTTCCCGCGACATTATGTGACATACTTATTAGTAAAAGGTCAGAAATAATTTGATCGTCGCTGGCGCTGCGCGGCACGGCACACGCGTCTAATATTCTAACACATATTGTATGGTGTGTCGCATTAAGGTCATAGCAGACTTATCAACTCAGATAGGGGTCAACATCGTATAGCCTTTCACGAGCTGACATCGCCTTTCGCGCGCTGTTAACCACGAGGCGAGGCGGTTAAGTGCGGATAAGTTATACTATCTCATTGGATCTTACCAGTCATGACGGCGTAAATGTGTGGAATAAATAAATAAAGTGTGTATAAATCTTTTGGTGTATCGATTCTTTCATCATTGAGATTTGTAGACTTTTTCTCGTACACTTACCTTAATGTGGCGGTACTGGCGCTCATGATCGTAGACACCAATGTGTTGATCTGAGCGAACGAGGGGTTCTGTATGTGCAAGCGGTCGCTGGCGATACGGTTCAGCGCTGTATTGTCCAGCACCATCACGCAGTCGGCGCTTTCCGTCAGCCGCTTCAGGGTGAGAAGCGAGTTGTATGGTTGGACTACTACGTCACTGCAAACGTTTAGAAAATAAGTTAGCCACCATTTGTTGTTTAGTGTGCTGCCACACTGGCGGATTGCAAGATTTGCAAGCGGTTTCAAAACGGAGCGGCGAAGACGCGAACACAAGGCGAAAACTCTAAGTGGAAACGTAGCGCAGCTGCGTCGCCGCTCCGCTTTGAAAACGCTTATAATCCCCCAGTGTGGCAAGGCCCTTATGCATGAAAGTCATTGGCATTCTAAACTAAGTAAATGAAGTCAAATTTTAATTGACTTATTAATCTTTGTTCCTCCATCATGGAATAACTACTGGAAGGATTTTGATGAATCTTTACAATTAATAAAATAAAATAGTTTATTCAATACATAGGCCCTTTCCAGGGCATTACAATGACAATATAGCTTATACAACATCAATAGCACATAAGCAATTTAATTTTAATTTTATTAAAAAAAGCTTATCAAATCTATCTCACCTTATTTCATCCAAATTAGGAAACACACTGTACGTCTGCACAAGTTTCTTCGGAAACCTGTCCGACAAGTGTTCCAGGATGTACGAGCCCATGCCTGACCCTGTACCACCAGCTATCGAGTGACACAGCACAAAACCCTAGCAACAAAAGAATGATTATTGATACAAAAACTCCCTGATAACTTGAGCGTCAATAAGAACTAGGGATCATTAAAAGGTAGGGCTGATTTTCTTTTCTTTCGTACGGTTTTTTTCAATAGTGTCAATTACAATTGGTAATATTTTGGGTTTTTCTTAGGCATTAATCACAAAAATTTATATTATTTTAAAATTCAAGAGCTATTTATTGAAAGAATGTCATAGGTAGTTAAATAATCACCTCCAAATTATCACTGCCATCAGCTTCTCTGTTGATAATATCAAAAACCTCTTCATTGAGTTTCTCTCCCTGAGCAAAACCAGATGCCCAGTTGTTTCCTGCTCCTCCACCATGTTTTGATAAGTAAACATTCTCAGGATTGTAGAGCTAAAGAATAAAGACACAAAGTATAGTACAATTCTTTGTCTTGGCCAAAAACATGATAGTTATGTTCCAAAAGCAGTCATTTGTAGGCTTAATCTCATTTTTTAGAAACTTTGGTAATACTAAATGTACCTTTGCGTATGGAGAGTTCATGATAGTGTGTATAACACGAGGTTCCAGGTCCAGCAACACAGCCCTTGGGATGTAGTGGTCATCGTCGGCTTGATAGAAAAACACATCTTTGCGATCGGATCCTGCCGATGCAAACTCCTCAAGGATTCCTTCAGGCGATATACCGTGCTCTATACATAGTTGTTTCCAAAATTCAAAGCCAACTGCAAATGAAACATATGATTTAGAGCTCGAAATGGAATTAATTAAATGGTTAGGTGGGTAGGTCAAAACTTACTCTGATTGCCACATTGGCCCAGCTGCAATGTTATCATTTCACTCGGCATTATGATTGTATATTTTATATCTGCTTTCACGTACTAATTGGCCGGTGTTATTCTTAATTTCTATTTCTCAAAATAAACAAACAAACGCACAACATTCAACCGCCTTCCATTGACAAATATGTTTTCCATTTCATGATATTTGACATCTAGAGAAATTAAACGTGATTGGACTTTTTCATGTAGTGAAAAAGTGATCACCAATGAAATCTTGTACTATTTCTTTGAATTGACCAATCAGCATCGAACAGAAATTTATTACTGAAAGAAATAAGCAAAGAGAACAGGATTAAATTATGGTCGCGTTCACAAGGCTTTAAAATCGCCAACATCCATTAAATAAAAATTAGACCATTCACGTAAATGCAAACGAATTGACCTATGCTATGCGTGAATGATTTTTAACCGACTTCAAAAAAGGAGGAGGTTCTCAATTCGACCCATGNCTTATGTGGAGTACCCTTGCTCAGTCACAGTGTTAAGCTTCACTCTGGTATTGTGCTTGACTGATTTGCTCACCACAGGGCCAACCCGCAGACAGATAAGTCACCATATCTAAAACTCAAGTCAAATCTAAAAATATGCACACACAACATGCTACAACCAGTAACCTTTTTATTAAGCAGCTAATAAATAACCTCAAGATTAAAATCATTTTTACCATGTGGGAAGAATAACCAACAATAATGGCTGGTACACAAGAATACTCTTTAAGTGAAATGTACCACATTCTATATCTTTTTTTAGATTATAATAATTATAAAAATTAAAAATTGGATAAATTTTAATCACCCACACTAATTTTCAATTTTAGTGATACAACCCAAATCACTACTGGCAGCAGAAATTAATTGATAAGTTGGAGAAACTTAATAACTTATTAACATTATTGTTACTCAAATATAGCATTATGGTGTAATATAATGTGTCTTACATCTACAGTAACCAGGAGTACACAATAATTATGTTTAACAATAATTGTAGTATCAATCATTATAAGAATGCCAAAAATATACCACATGTTCAATNGTTACTCAAATATAGCATTATGGTGTAATATAATGTGTCTTACAGTAACCATGAGTACACAATAATTATGTTTAACAATAATAATTAATTGAAGTATCAATCATTATAAGAATACCAAAAATATACCACATTCTCAACTGCATAACTGGCTGCTTTACTTAATTTCAATTACTCAATAATTAAGCACAATATTCGATGTTATCTCATCTTGTAGTACTCAATATCATGAAAGAAACATCATGATACTAAAACTGATTTACACAACACAGATCTTAACTTCAATTTACTTGGATAAAACTAATTATTAATTTTTCTCCAAAATAATGCCAAGAGGTTACTCGGGCATGATCACCAAACTTATTTAATTTATCTGACCATATTCTATCTATTCTTTATTGATTTTAAATCTCAACAGGTTATTCTTCGCAGAATGCAAACATGAACAAATGAACACCGTTCAATTTAATTTGCTTTACTAAAATAACTTANGCACCCATAACACAAGCATTAAGTTGCTTACTTTGGGGCTAGCTGGCGCTGTGTGAAATTGTCCAAAGATTTATTTATTATTATTATTAAAAGATAGGGCTGATTTTCTTTTCTTTCGTATGTTTTTTTTTTCAATAGTGTCAGGGACAATTTGCAATATTTTGGGTTTATCTTAGGCACCACCCAATTTTTTAATGGAAGGGGAATGGACTGAATGAAGATGGTTACTAATGGTAATCAATCAGTACTCATTTTTAGTTTGGAGAGCATAATCACAGAAATTTATATTATTTTAAAATTCAAGAGCTTAGTAATAATTAAAAGAATTTCATAGGTACATAGTTAATTAATCACCTCCAAATTATCACTGCCATCAGCTTCTCTGTTGATAATGTCAAAAACCTCTTCGTTGAGTTTCTCTCCCTGAGCAAAACCGGATGCCCAGTTGTTTCCTGCTCCTCCTCCATGTTTTGATAAGTAAACATTCTCTGGATTATATAGCTAAACAATAAAAACACAAAGTAAGTATAGTAATTCCTTTGTCTTAGCAAAAAACATGATAGTTATGTTCCAAAAGCAGTCAATTTGTAGGCTTAATCCCATTTTTTAGAAACTTTGGTAATACTAAATGTACCTTGGCGTATGGAGAGTTCATGATAGTGTGTATAACACGAGGTTCCAGGTCCAGCAGCACAGCCCTTGGGATGTAGTGGTCATCGTCGGCTTGATAGAAAAACACATCTTTGCGGTCGGATCCTGCCGATGCAAACTCCTCAAGGATTCCTTCAGGCGATATACCGTGCTCTATACATAGTTGCTTCCAAAATTCAAAGCCAACTGCAAATTAAACACATGAATTAGGGCTCGAAGTAAGGAATTGATTAAATGGTTAGGTGGGTAGGTCAAAACTTACTCTGATTGCCACATTGGCCCAGCTGCAATGTTATCATTTCACTCGGCATTGTGATTGTCTATTTTATTTCTGCTTTCACGTACTAATTAGCCGGTGTTATTCTTAATTTCTATTTCTCAAAATAAACAAATAAACGCACAACATTCAACCGCCTTCCATTGACAAATATGTTTTCCTTTTCATGATATTTGACATCTAGAGAAATTAAACGTCATTGGACTTTTTCATGTAGTGAAAAAGTGATCACCAATGAAATCTTGTGTTAATTTACTATTTCTTTGGATTGACCAATCAGCGTCGAACAGAAATTTATTACTGAAAGGAAATTAATGGAATAACCAAAGAGAACAGGATTAAATTAAGGTCGCGTTCATGAGGCTTAAAACATCACCAACATCCATTAAATAAAAATTAGACCATCCACGTAAATGCAAACGCAATGACTTATGCATGAATGTTTTTTATGGAATTATTAAGAATCACATAATTCATAATTACTTAATTAACGTTTGCAAAACAATTATTTTTATTCAGAATGCTTTCTAATGAGTGACACTGACAGCTGGCAATTATAAATGTCAAAAAAGTTTCTTCCTCGAACTTGACGAAGTTTTTTATTTCTAGATAAAATGAATAAATAAAATTAATAACGTATTTCATTACAGGAGAATTTTGATGAATAAATAATAAAGGTTATTATCTTTTATTTGAGGTATGTAGTAGTTTTTAGAAATATTTAATAATGTGGTTCGTAACTTGGAGCTAACTTGGCATGTTGATGGCCTTCGATTTGCATATTTCTCAACTTTGTCGTCCACTGCCTACGACGTGAGAAGTTTTGAGGATAATATCATCGTGGGCGTATCTTTCGTAATTGCAAGGCTCCCCATTAACTCCAGCTTGAGCAGTTTTAAAGTTTTTATTCAGATTTTGTAAAACACAGGTAGGGACAAAGTGTGCTGATTGCTCACGTTTTTAATTACATAATTCAATAAATATTAGCATAAATAAACATTTCATATGTGTTTTGTAGGAAGTCCATGCTGTCGTGTGGTTACATTGTTCATGTGTAATTGTTTGTGAAGTGGCTGGCCGTTCGCGTCGACAGCAAGAATGCCGAGGAAACTGTTGAAATTCCTTATCGTATTCGATAACACGTCGTTACTTTACTTCCCTGGGCAGTTCCTGTCCGGGAAAGTGTTGATGGAACTGCAGGATGATACTCCAGTATTAGGTAAGAGGGAAACAATGATTTTTTTTTTAAAAACTCGAAAAGATGGAACTGCCTAAGATCTAACTCTTAACGCCAGATTTTTTTAAATAATAATGAAAAGTTACTTACTATTAATCTGTTTCTTATGCTTAAGAATGCTAATAAGTGAAATTCAAACTTATGAAAAATACATTGATGTAGGCAATTAACATCAATGATTGACAACTAAAAAACAAACTTTCTTTCCTTTAAACAATTTGTACTTCTTTCCAGGTCTACATTTCCATGTGGTTGGTGAAGGAGTGGTGAGAGTGGGCTCCGGCCGACATGAAAGGTTGTTTGATAAAGAAAATTACATCGACTTTCGAATGAGACTGCTTGGAGAACCAGGTAAAATTACTTTAAAGTTTTTGCAATATTCTGCTCTACTTTTGGGACCTGGAGGCCTGAAATACAGGGTGGCCCTAGTTTAGGCTCCAGATCAACAAATATTGTTAACTTCCAAAAATTTTTGATGTACTAGAATGAGTGTGATAGAATAAACAATTTTTATTTATTTATTATTTTTTTACCCTAAACTAAGCTTTTTTGTTTAAAGCAAATAAAATTACTTATTTACAATAATTGTTTTACAGGCCATGGCACCTCAGTACTCTCCCCAGGCATCCATAGCTTCCCATTCAAGCTGGGTTTGCCCATGGGCCTGCCTTCAACATTCCTGGGCACACACGGATGGGTTCAGTACTACTGTAAGGCAGCCTTGAGGGAGCCCAATGGCTTGACACATAAGAACCAACAGGTCTTCATTGTGATGAACCCTATAGACTTGAATTTGGAGCCACCAGTATTAGCTGTAAGTATTTATTTACTATGATTGTGTATTTTTGCATCTAAGAGAATTTTTAAATCTAGGACATAATACAATTATGTCACCAGAAATTATAATATTATGTACTTGATTTCAAATTCTTTATTAGTATATGGACCCTCTTCAGAGCACTTGGCACAATGTGGAGAGAAATATGATATGAGTATTACGTTTCAAGGTGTTCATATGATCCTTGAAGGTTGCATGATGATATCACTTGTATGTAAAGTCTATTGTTCTATTATCTGTTTAGAAAATGTGATAAATGGTATATAAATGAATGATAAAGTTGTTAGAACTGAACTGTCTGGTTTTCAATTTATGTGACTGCTATGTTACTTAAATAGAAATAGGTGAAAAATATTAGCTAGCTGATATTTACGAAAGTGGTAAAGTACACAGCTATTTCCATGTGTTTAGCTTAGTTATGTGTGTTTATTCACAGCTGTGTTTGTATATTACCCAAACTTTGTGACCATTCATTATTTTATTAGACAATATTTCTCAATGCTTCAATTAGAACAAAACTATTAGCAAACTCACTAATGAACTAACTGGAATATGTGTAAGTTTTAGTGAAAAAGAATTGAATTATCCTTCATTATTTGGTTAGCCAAGTATAGTTTCCTGCTTTTTAAAAATTCCATTAGTTTTGTATACCATATTATTTATTTTCTGTTGGTATTTGCGAGTAAATGTTCATTATTAAAAAGACCATAAGGTGAGATTGAGAACACAACATATAAATCGAAAGAACAATCGTAAATCGCGATATCGTAGTTAGACCTCCTCCTCCTCGCGCCCTCACTTAGAAAGTGCATGAGTTCCCCACGGCTGTCACGATTTGCAATACATATTCCTTATCAATGCGGCTCGTCATCGGATGCAGAGTGCCGACAGCCAACTGCGTTTTGAGCGGCTGACGCCGTGTTTCTGACTAGCAGATTAAAGGCCCGTTATTTCCAATACATTAACTTTCACAGCTGAGTTACTATCTTAATCGCATTGAGCGGAATTTCCCAGTTCGTTTTTACATTTAATTTCTTACCCGCACCTTATCTCTTGTCGTGCAATTCATATTGTTCCCTATTAGTTAAATTTTGAAACGAATTGATCGCAAGACGTTACGCACTATCGGCTATCGGCCACAGTTCCAGCTACCCATTTCCAGTCATGTAGTCTCTTTTTATCGCAAAGAACCACCATTTGACAAGGACAAAAAAAACGGAAAAGGGTAGCTGAAACTGTGGCCGATAGTACAGTCAGCGTCAAATAGTTCGTGACACCCAAAGTGGCCAAAAAGTTGTCAACTCAATGTTATTCCAATGAGGGCTATCGTTTTTATACTTAACAGTTGGCACCCCTGGCGATTGACAGGACCTTACTCTACAGTGGCGCTATCTTGATGAGTGCAAATGCGATAGTCCTCCTACCACTTTAGCCGTTCACCAGTAATTGGTGCCACTGTCTTCGCTACTAGCAAGTGACAGGACCTTACTCTACAGTGGCGTTAACTGGTGAGCGCTAAAACGATAGCCCTCATTATAACAAGACGTGTTGTGGAACTTTTTGGCTACTTGAGTGTCACGAACAATTTGACGCTGACTGTGCGTAGTTTGCGTTAATCGATAGATAATAAATCGTCATTGTCCACCTTCAATTTCCAGCAAGAGTTCGAGTGCAGTATCGAGCACCGGTTAGGCGTGGGCTGCGTGGGCGGCGGCGCCATCGCCTGCCGCGTGGTGCTGGACCGCGGCGCCTACGTCCCGGGCGAGAGCGTGGCGCTGTCGGCGCACCTCGTCAACAACTCCAAGACCACGCTTAAGGCCACCAGGGCGGCTCTTACTGAGGTAACGACTAACAAACAACGACCAATAGAATGAGGGCAGCACTAGCGAGTGACGTGGTGTAATCGCAATTATTCGCGCACACAAACCTGGAAGTTCGCGGCAGCATTAGCATGTGATGTGGTGTGACCGTGATGCGCACACATATATTTGAACATTCTCAGATGTGTCAAACGCGTGAGTACATAATGTAACTCATTAATAAACGTCGAGTTAAGACCCTTGTCTTACTATTTTAGTTCAGTAGGATGAGTCGCGAAAGAATTTCGAGACCGTCTAGCTCCAGGCAGTTTCGTCCGAATACTCCGAAAGACACCGACAAATTTTAGATGGTATAGGCCCCGCCCTTCTGGCATGGGGAACCCCACCCCACTCTTGCCATAAAGATAAAGGTGTTCTAAAAATCTTTCCAAACCACATATTTGCTTGTTTCCAGACGATCCAATATTCCGCCCACGGCAAGGTAGCGGCTAAAGAGGTGCGTGAACTAGCGTCGCGCGCTCACGGAAAANCGTTTAGGAATCACAAACCTTCCGCTCTACAGATTTATACAGATAACATAATATTAAGATTGGTACTATTAATCATCAATAATCATTTGCAGCATCTGTGTCCGGCGCCGACAAGTATAAAAACGATAGCCCTCATTCCACAACCGCCGCGGGCGCGGGTGAAAATCGCGCCGTGAGTTCTTAGCCTTAGAACCGGTTATAATTTAAGGGCTACAATGAAAACTACTTGCTTGGCCGATAGATTGAAATTTAAATTTGGCAAGTAGGTTCGAGCGAAACTCTGCACTTATAGTTCCAAAATACTGAACTGTCCTATCCCTGACATTGACAGTGGGGCGCCACCGTCAATATAGGTGTACCAGAATCTCATGGCAAATAGGGAAAATAAACTTTGTTGAGAGCAATACTGGGGAAATTGGAATAAACGATCTTGATACTGTTTAATTTTTTACTTTTATGACTTTAATATTAATGAACATGAAGTACGAATTTCAGGTAGGTATGTGTATGAAGAATGTTGTTATACATCGGGAAAGTGTCTTGAAAAATAAATAAATCGTATTTTTAATTTAAGTAAATAATTTTATTATGCATCATACTTTTAACTTATCACTTCATTCAGAACTAGAAAACGATTCTAAGAACTCCACTTGCAATTTCTTGTTCTTCAATAGATGATCAAAATAAAGAGATAAAATCTTTTTCAATTTTCTTTACATGGTCATAACATTATGACCATTCCCCTGCACCAATTTGTGAGATATACCTGAAAACCCCGATAAAGCAGCTATTAAGAATAATATAAAAAAACATAACCCTCCTTGTGACGTAATTGGGTAATAAACTAAATGTATCAAAATATTTCAGTCCAACTTACTGTCAACTCGACGACGCGCTTTAGAATCAAAGATTGACTTTGAATTATGCCTTATTTTACAATTCACATTGAAAACAATATGACTTGCTTGAGCTTTTTCGATTTTTTCACAAAAATAACAAAAAGTCAAGAAGAGATTACAAATTTTTTGCAGCGGCTGACAGATTTCATAATTTTCTTTGACAGGTGACAATTAAACCATAGACAATTGCCATATGAAAAACACACTTTTCCAATATTTTTGTTTGCCATGAGATTCTGGCATAGCTGGGCATTAACTCGTTAATCCGTTAATCGTTAATTAACGAAGTTAACATTTCTATTAACGGATTAACTTTTAAGTTAACTTTAAAAAATGTTAACGGACTCGTTAACTTCCGTTAAATTATCCTAAGTCCGTTAATCGTTAATCCAGTACCTACTATTTACAAAAAAGATAGAGCAGGCACGCTGAAAAACGCTAGAAAAACGCGTTCTGACAAGTATGTTCGTAAGTAATGTTTCCAGAACTTCCAGAACCCAAAACAGTAACAGTTTTTGTAACCAGATCACTAACGCAACGATATAAAAAATGCTCTTTTTTTATTTATTTACAAGCCTTCACTTGTTAGTATGTGTGGGACAAATCTTGCAACTGAATTTAAGACCAGTTCTCCCCAACCGATTGAGCTGAAATTTGGTATACTTATCGTTATTAAAATTTATAAGCGAATTGAGTTGCTTCTCAAACTAAATTTTAAATAAACAACTTGAGAAAATCGAACTGCCTAATACATAAGTCTGGTAGATAAGTTAATTTCTGTAACACATTTGCACAGTAGATAAATCAAACAGTACGGAAGCTTCATACAAACGCTCGAAATCAGACTCACGCACACAGACGCACGCTTTACACGAGCTCTAAGCGAACCTCGCAGTCCATCCGTCGCGGGTGTCGGTCGCGCGCGCTTTGTTTTTAATAATAATTTTATTGCATGCGCTGTCCGCTGTATTTTTAAAAACATGCCACGAGTGTATTGCGTAGTATACGGCTGCTTGAACTCGGCATCTTCAAAACCAGAACTTTCATTTTTTAAACTTCGTAATAATTCTGAATTGTAAAAATGATTAAATATTACTTTTTAAATAAAGTGCTTACACCTGATTTTGTAATAGTTCTTTTTAAATTACGTAATTACACTTTTTAACAATTTATGTGTTCTATTTGATAAAGTAATTTGCTCCGCGCGCTTTTGTACTAAGTGTTGAACTGTATTTAAAATGAGGCAATAGGTATGTGAAAGTAAGTATCCGGTATTTTATTTATGAGAATAGATCTTCTACCGGCCTCAATAGCACTTAATCAATTTATTCGATTATGTATTCGAACATTATAGAACCTAATTAACGTTTTATTTTTTTGTTAACTACTTAGTCAATTAATTTATTCCATTAGGTATTTAATAATTAAAAAACCTAAATAAACGTTTTAATAAATAAGTAAGTAAGAACCTTAATTTTATAAAGATTAAGAGTCACTCAGTTGAAGTGTAGGTATTTAAATCGCCAAAAGGGCTAAGTTTCCGTACTGCTTTAGCTCATAATATACTGTGACATTTGTTTGTAATTACTAAAAATAAATAAATAAATAAAAAAAAAAAAACAGCAGGAGGTGGCCATAGGAATTCGTAAACGAAACGGTGGAAACTTATCGAGTTTGGGTTTGTTGGATTTTTCGAGCACTTTGGTGCTAAATTGTATTGTAATTGTACCAAGGCAAAGCTCTGAGATTGAGATACGACTAAAAAATGTAAAATAAAATTATAATAAAAAAATTCTTTAAAAACAAGCTTTTATTCTGAAATGCAGTTGTCCTAAAACGAAAAAATAATTATACTTATGCAAGGTTCAAATAGTTTCGAAAGCTTGAAGCGCAAACATATAAGAGGAATAAATTCCATGCGCGATACAAGCTTTCGAAATTATTTGAACCTTGCATACAATTTTTTTTTGTTTTATTATCACGTGTTAACGGATTAACGATTAACGTTAACTTGCGTTAAATCTTCCGAAATGTAACGTTTTAACGTTTAACGAAGTTAATTTTTTTAGTTACGGTTTAACGATTAACGAAGTTAACTATTTGATTAACGGTGCCCAGCTATGGATTCTGGTACACCTATACCGGATCGCTGGTTCCGATTTTTGCCATGTTGGAAACCATAAAGTTGAACGATGGTAGCGCCCCCCTGTCATTGAGTTTGGCGGGACAGTTCAACGTGGGTCATCTATACGCGAATATAGTTCCAAAATACTGGATTGTCCTGTCGATGACATTGACAGTGGGGCGCCACCGTCAATACCGGATCGCTGATTCAGATTTTTGACATGTTGGAAACCATATAGTTGAACGATGGTAGCGCCCCCCTGTCATTGAGTTTGGCGGGACAGTTCAGCGTGGGTCATCTATAGACATGTTGACAACACCAATCAATTGACGTACTTTTTAAAACTGTCAAAACGAAACTCTCCCACATAGAGAAAAGTAATACATCTCTCCCATAGATTTTGTATGGCACTACAAGCAAGTGACGTCACTATTTTGTCAACTCAAACTACTTTTTTCAATTACAACGCGACCAAAAATCGTAATTTACAGGTAATATTTTAAAATTAATGAAGTTTTTAAGACCAGAATGAAGTGTCTTTTTAGAAAATTTGTTATTTCGAATTATTGGAGAATGGTGTCAAATTGTCCATTCCCGCGCTTTTTCAATGTCCATTTTTGTGGTCTTACGTAAGAACTATCGAGACTTCCTTCTTTGCGCTCCCACCCCTTTGTAAGAAAAAATAAGACATGGTCGACCCCCCTCCCCCCTAAATCGTCTTACGTAAAAAAATAAAATGGCCCCAATAATATGTACGGGCGACATCACACCAAGGTAAACACTGTGGCATCTGTTAGTTGTAATAAATAGGGGCGATTTTGCAATAATAAATTATACTCAATATTATTTTACAACTTTATTGGTATCATACAGTGTAATAAAACTTATTGTAATAAAAATAACAAAACAATATTGTTCAGCAATAAAAAATAAAACAAAAATATTTGAATTTCTATGTTTCAATTACTTTACTATACGTTAAATATTATCTAAATAAACTACGAACGACACATAATATTTTACATGTTTGCATTTACATAGATTACAAGGCCATAACAATCTAAATTGAGTCCTCACAAAGGCATTTTGCATTAGTTATAAAAAAATAATGATCAGACGATAAATTTAGAGGAAAAATTGTTATTTTGTGTATTAGCATTAAATTAAATATTTGTGACTAAATGTGGCAAAAGAAAGACTCTAGCTCAATGTGAGGAACATTCCATTATAGCTAAAAAGTATCATAGAAAATGAATGAAATATTAATATCTGTGATGTAGTCATATCCAAAGAAGTTTTGCCAAACAGTAGGTACTTAGATAATGTTAATTTCTAGAAGATGGCAGAGTACCGACACATTCAGTTATTTCGAGACATCAAGGCACCAATAACTTTTGCTGTCTAAATAAAATTCTTTGGATGCTGTCATTATGCGATTCAAACATTATTCTACAGTTAATCGGTATATACTTTTAAATATTATAAAATTGTTATTATTCACCAAAATTACACGAAAATATTTTGGTTAAAACTCGCACATCTAAGTGCGTATTATTGCAACTTTTTTTACTTAACATCAAACATGAAGCTGGTCATTTAATAAATACATATCTCCATAATATTATTCACGTACGGGATTTCAGTCGAAACTGATCAGCTCCGCTGTGTTGTTATTGTGTTCCGATTTGACAGGGGTCTGAACTTGTTGGGAGGTCTGGCTAGGGTTAGGCGGTTGTGGGCCAGGAGGGGGCCCGTTGAAATTCTGTTGCTGCATTTTCATGGGTTGACCTGGCATATTTTGCTGCATGGGTTGTCCCTGAGGCATACCCTGCCCTGGCGGCATCTGGGGTCCCTGAGGCATCGACTGCCCTTGATGCATAGGCTGACCTTGTTGCATTTGCGGCGCCTGCTGAGGCGGCTGGGCTTGGGGGACCTGGCCTTGCAGATGAGGTGGAATCTGGTGCGGCATCTGCTGTCCTTGGACCATCTGTTGTCCGGGGACCATTTGACCTTGCTGCGGAATGTTCTGACCGTGAGGCATTTGTCCGTGCATCATCATTTGTCCAGGCTGATTTGGCATCGGCATCGGCTGATTTTGCGTCACTTGACCCTGCTGCGGGGGCGGTTGTTGAGTTTGGGCCTGCGGCATTTGCTGGCCTTGAAGCGGAGCGTTCTGGCCTTGGTTCGGAATGTGGTTGGGCAAGGCCATGCCGGGATGTTGACCTTGCATCATCTGTCCCTGGAGCGACATCGGCTGACCGGGCATGGGTTGCCCGGGTTGCTGCATACTCGGCCCTTGACTCCCGATTTGATTATTCTGCTGATTGGGAACGGAGTAAGCGGAAACGGGGACTTGACTAGCGTTTTGGTTTCCTGGCATCATGGACATTCTCATGTTCTGCATCTGCATCCCGAGGGCGGGGTTGGCGTTCATGATGTTCTGCGGCATATTGGGCTGGCCGGTCGACATCGGCATCATATTCTGTTGCTGGGGCTGATTCAGGTTCTGTTTCAGCTGCGCCTGGCTGGGCTGGGCGTTGGGCGCGGTCATTCCGTTGGGGATATTCTGCATCATCATCTGGTGTACTCCGGCTTGCATGGGCATTCGCATCTGGTGCATCTGTTGCATCATCATCTGCTGCTGGAGAGGGGTCTGGTTGATGGGTTGACGGACGTTGGCGGTGGCGGAGGGTTGTGCGGTGACGGGAGCCTGGCTGATGGCGACGCCGGAGGTGGACATGGCGAAGGCGTTGGTCATTTGGGGCATTGGCTGGGGGAGTTGGACGTTGGGCTGGGACATCTGGGGTTGTCCGGGCATGGACAGGGCCTGGTCGGGCTGGGGCATCATCTGCGGATGGTAGGGCCCGGCGTAGAGCGGCGCCGGGAAGGCGGGCTGGTACTGCGGCGCGCTGACGCCGGGCATGTAGTAGCCGCTGTTGGTCGACATCATGTACTGGTGCTTCTGCTGTTCCTGCCTCATTTGCATTTCTCTTTCTTGCTCCTGGAATAGAAAATGTAGGAATTAGTAAAAGTAAAAAAAAGTAAAAAGTATTTTATTTGCCAACAAAAAGTTTACAATCTGTATATCTAGCGGCTGCTGAACTAAGCTGTGCTTGTGTCGCGGCAGCCATAAGTAACACAGGTTAACAATATTGATAATAGTTAATTTGAACCAGTAGCTGTTTATTTGTCGTACAGTTATGATTGCGATTGAACAAGCGACATATTACACTTTGACCTCGCCGCCATTACTCTTTATTAGCTCAGTGAACTATATTAGCTTGCAGCTTGTCCTTTTGCGCAGTGTTCACGCGATGATCTCTCATGCCGTGAAATCTCTGGACTCAAGTGTGAAACGGGTATAAAGCAACGTTACCTGAACTCTCTGTACAGCCAACTGCTGCTGGTACTACAGTTTTGCCGCTGTCTGCATCTGGCGTTGGCGCTCGCACGTATTCCGCTAGAAGCGTGTCAACTTACTTGGACTCTCTGCAGAGCCAACTGGCGCTGGTACTGCAAGTACTCGTGCTTCTTCTTGCGCTTGGCCTGCAGCTTGGCCGCTATCTGAATCTGGCGCTGGCGCTTCGCGGCCTCGGCCGAGTCGCACCACGTATTCCGCTAGAAGCGTGTCTACTTACTTGGACTCTCTGCAGAGCCAACTGGCGCTGGTACTGGTGCTTCTTCTTGCGCATGGCCTGTAGCTTGGCAGCCATCTGCATCTGGCGCTGGCGCTCGCACCACGTATTCAGCTAGAAGCGTGTTTACTTGGACTCCCTGCAGCACCAACTGCCGCTGGTACTAGAGTTTGGCCGCTAGTACTAGAGTTTGGCCGCTATCTGCATATGGCGCTCCGCGGCTTGTGCTTGAACTGCGAGTCGCACCACATATTCAGCTAGAAGCGTGTCTACTTACTTGGACTCTCTGCAGAGCCAACTGCCGCTGGTACTGCAAGTACTCGTGCTTCTTCTTGCGCATGGCCTGCAGCTTGGCCGCCATCTGCATCTGGCGCTGGCGCTCGCACCACGTATTCAGCTAAAGCCCAGTCTGTGAGTACGTAGAATTTTGTTCAATGACCCCAAGCTACCCATCCTTATCGCTCGCGCGTAATTATATTGCTGTCGCGACTGTGCGACGGGCGCCCGCAGTCAGTATGCGAGCGCGACAGAAACATAATTATGCGTGATCGATAAGGATGGGTAGCTTGGGGTCATTGGACAAAATTCCGTGCTCGCAGACCAAACTATAGAAGCGTGTCTACTTACTTGGACTCTCTGCAGAGCCAACTGCCGCTGGTACTGCAAGTATTCGTGCTTCTTCTTGCGCATGGCCTGCAGCTTGGCCGCCATTTGCATCTGGCGCTGGCGCTCGGCGGCTTCAGCTTGGGCCGCGAGACGCGCCGCGTGTTCCGCCCGAAGCGTGTCCAAGGCATTACGACTGTCACTGTCATTAAGGCTACACGCTAAAAGCGTGTCAACTTACTTGCAGAGCCAACTGCCGCTGGTACTACTGACGCTCGCGCTCGGAACCTAGTATTCCGCTAGAAGCGTGTCTAGAACTTACCTGGACTCTCTGCAGAGCCAACTACCGCTGATACTACAGTTTAGCCGCTATCCACATCTGGCGTTGGCGCTCGGCACCTAGTATTCCGCTAGAAGCGTGTCTACTTACTTGGACTCTCTGCAGAGCCAACTGCCGCTGGTACTACAGTTTAGCCGCTATCCACATCTGGCGCTGGCGCTCGCACCACGTATTCCGCTAGAAGCGTGTCTACTTACTTGGACTCTCTGCAGAGCCAACTGGCGCTGGTACTGCAAGTACTCGTGCTTCTTCTTGCGCATGGCCAGCAGCTTGGCAGCCATCTGCATCTGGCGCTGGCGCTGGCGCTCGCACCACGTATTCAGCTAGAAGCGTGTTTAACTGCCGCTTACCAACTGCCGCTGGTACTAGAGTTTGGCCGCTAGTACTAGAGTTTGGCCGCTATCTGCATTTGGCGCTCCGCGGCTTCTGCTTGAACTGCGAGTCGCACCACATATTCAGCTAGAAGCGTCTCTACTTACTTGGACTCTCTGCAGAGCCAACTGCCGCTGGTACTGCAAGTACTCGTGCTTCTTCTTGCGCATGGCCTGCAGCTTGGCCGCCATCTGCATCTGGCGCTGGCGCTCGCACCACGTATTCAGCTAAAGCCCAGTCTGTGAGCACGTAGAATTTTGTCCAATGACCCCAAGCTACCCATCCTTATCGCTCGCGCGTAATTATATTGCTGTCGCGACTGTGCGACGGGCGCCCGCAGTCAGTGTGTGAGCGCGACAGCAACATAATTATGCGTGAGCGATAAGGATGGGTAGCTTGGGGTCATTGGACAATATTCAACGTGCTCGCAGACCAGACTATAGAAGCGTGTCTACTTACTTGGACTCTCTGCAGAGCCAACTGGCGCTGGTACTGCAAGTACTCGTGCTTCTTGCGCATGGCCTGCAGCTTGGCCGCCATCTGCATCTGGCGCTGGCGCTCGGCGGCTTCAGCTTGGGCCGCGAGACGCGCCGCGTGTTCCGCCCGAAGCGTGTCCAAGGCATTACGACTGTCACTGTCATTAAGGCTACACGGTCTGAATTCTCTGCAGAGCCAACTGGCGTTGGTACTACAGTTGAGTTGCTATCTGCATCTGGCGCTGGCGGTTTCTGCTTGGGCTGCGAGACGCACTACGTATTCCGCTAGAAGCGTGTCTAATTACTTGGACTCTCTGCAGAGCCAACTGCCGCTGGTACTACAGTTTAGCCGCTATCCACATCTGGCGCTGGCGCTCGCACCACGTATTCCGCTAGAAGCGTGTCTACTTACTTGGACTCTCTGCAGAGCCAACTGGCGCTGGTACTGCAAGTACTCGTGCTTCTTCTTGCGCATGGCCTGCAGCTTGGCGCCATCTGCATCTGGCGCTGGCGCTCGCACCACGTATTCAGCTAAAGCCCAGTCTGTGAGCACGTAGAATTTTGTCCAATGACCCCAAGCTACCCATCCTTATCGCTCGCGCGTAATTATATTGCTGTCGCGACTGCGCGACGGGCGCCCGCAGTGAGTGTGCGAGCGCGACAGCAACATAATTATGCGTGAGCGATAAGGATGGGTAGCTTGGGGTCATTGGACAAAATTCCGTGCTCGCAGACCAGACTATAGAAGCGTGTCTACTTACTTGGACTCTCTGCAGAGCCAACTGCCGCTGGTACTGCAGGTACTCGTGCTTCTTCTTGCGCATGGCCTGCAGCTTGGCCGCCATCTGCATCTGGCGCTGGCGCTCGGCGGCTTCAGCTTGGGCCGCGAGACGCGCCGCGTGTTCCGCCCGAAGCGTGTCCAAGGCCGCGCGGCTGTCGCGCACTTGGGTTACTTTGTCCTGTAATAAAAGTTTAACAATGAGGGATCGAATAATCAGGGTAAGTACCCAAAAAGTTTGCAACACAACCTTATACCAATGAGGGCTATCGTTTTAGCGCTCACCAGTTAGCGCCACTGTAGAGTAAGGTCCTGTCACTTGCTAGTAGCGAAGACAGTGGCGCCAACTTGTGAGCGCTAAAGTGGTAGGAGGACTATCGCATTTGCACTCATCAAGATGGCGCCACTGTAGAGTAAGGTCCTGTCAATCGCCAGGGGTGCCAACTGTTAAGTATAAAAACGATAGCCCTCATTGTAACAAAGACGTGTTGCAAACTTTTTGGCTACTTTGGATGTCACGAACTATTTGACGCTGACTGGAGAAAAAAGTTTTAACCAACAACAGAGGATCGTACAGTATCACCAGTTAGTGCCACTGGCGCGTAAGGTCCTGTCACTAGCTTTGTGGCTAAAACAGTAGCGCCAAATGGTAAGGGGGCGTCCATAAATTACGTGAGACAATTTTGGCCATTTTTCTACCCCCCCGCCCCCCTTGGTGAGATTTGGTGAGATTTTGCCTGACCCCCTCCCCCACCCCCCTAATCTCACGTGATATTTAATAAAATGCCTATTTTGCAATGTCTATGCTTCGAGTATATTAGATTTATATGAAACTAGCTTTCCGCCCGCGGCTTCGCCCGCGTGGAATTTTGTCTGTCACAGAAAAACTTTATCGCGCGCGTTCCTGTTTCAAAAACCGGGATAAAAACTATCCTATGTTCTTTCCCGGGACTCAAACTATCTTTATGCCAAATTTCATCAAAATCGGTTGCGAGGTTTAAGCGGGAAAGCGTAACAGACAGTCAGACAGACAGACAGAGTTACTTTCGCATTTATAATATTAGTTGGGATAATCAGTAACCCAGTGTCGTGCCACGCGCAGTGCAGGGTTCCGTAGCTTCCCGTCGTTTAGTAAGACAAGCAATTGCTTTAAGGCCGGGTAACAGAGAAAATGGCGAAAATGAGGTTTTCATTTTTCATTTTTGAGGTACTAAACAGTAAAATAAAAGGCTAAGATTTTTTTTGAGCATAGTTGAGGATATTTTCTAGGGCTATTAACGGATGGAAACACGATTTGATGAAGTTGACTCGATAGAATAAATTCCCAAAGTTACCTCTATTCGTTTTCTAATAATGGTTTTATTTTTAAAATAAGCGATTTGAGATTCTGAATCTNATATATGGCCGCCTGAATAAACTTGAGTGAAAAAGTGTTTCCACTGTCTCAATTGCATCAAAAGCTCCAAACAAATCATTAAATTCAGTTTCCATTTTGCCGAATAGGCGTGATTGACAATATGCGTGACAGTTGTGGTGACAGTGACAACCTGCACGCACAGTGATCGCCATCGCGGTCGCGGCAGTGTGAAACAACTTTTGCACGCGCAGTGGTCGCCATCGCCATCGCCATCGCTGCACGCGTTGGTTTGTCCGAACCTTGAATGTACAGTGACATTGTCATATTGACAGCTATCGTTGCTGAAAAAGACTCCATCAGTTAAGACCTAAACTTCATACTTTATGAGCTGCTCAAAACGTCTGGTAGTTCCTTGATTAGACCGGCACATATCCATAAGTAACCGACATAGCTCGCAGAATTGCTAAAATCAAGTGGCAGTGGGCGGGGCACATAGCTCGTAGAGACGATGGCCGTTGGGGCAGGAAAGTTCTCGAGTGGCGACCACGGGCTGGAAGACGTAGCGTGGGCAGGCCTCCTACTAGGTGGACCGACGATCTGGTTAAGGTCGCGGGAAGAGCCTGGATGCGGGCAGCGCAGGACCGTTCATTGCGGAAAACCTCGGGGGAGGCCTTTGTCCAGCAGTGGACGTCATTTGGCTGAAACGAACGAACGAACGATATCCACAACTAGGTAAATACTCCGTTCATATTCTAGTGTTATTATAATGGAAATAAACAAGATTTCCCCTGCAGCAATATTTTTTCCACAACTCCGCTGAAACTACTAAAACATTCTAACAAAATAATCTCAGGAAATCTACGTTACAATTAGTATTCTTACCGCGCGTTGACTACATCTGACTGTGTTCCTATTAACGCTAAACGTATAACGAAATTAGACTCTATGCTCATGAAAATTAGGTAAAATCCTCATTGTATTCCTGCTCTGGTTAAGGCTTTGTTTATAGCGGTCGCGCGAGTACAATGACGTAAATGAGTTATAACATACAAAGAAATACCAACCTTGAGGTTAAAGGTTAAGATTCATTTTTAACTGTGTTGTGTAGGAAAGAAAAGAAACAGGGAAGCTAAACATTTTATTTTCGCGCACCCTTTTTGCCCGAATTAATTTGCTTCGTATAAAGGTGCTAAACAAAAATAATTGTTTACGAATCCATTTAATGAAATCGCAGGTCTTAATTAACGGGTCTAATTGTAAGGAAAGCTTGGGTTATTAATGCGGGGCTTGTTTTGTTTGCTTTTTCTTGGGATTTTGATTTGTCGCAAATACGTAAACGTTTTCTCTGAGTAGATTAGCTTGACAGTCGAATGGCCTGGTGGTTCAAGTATGTTTTTTTGGTTTTGGGATCAATCTCGAAACCAAAAAAAATCCAGCTGGAATAAATGCTACCACCATAATGCGGGTGGGTAAGAAAATTCATCGCGCTCGAGCAGACGACGCCGCATCTTTTCAGTTTGCCCGCGACCGTGACTCGTGTAACCGAGTCGAAACGTCGGGAAGGTAAAATACCTTTTTATCTTTTTAAAAGTGTTTGTGTTTCGTGTAGTGAGATTAAGAGTGAAATAGGTATGAAAACATCAGGCCTCCGTAACCCGTCTGACCTGGGAGTGTAGGCCAAATCCTCCATTTGCCCCTGGTAAGTTCGAGATGGTCGTATTCCTGCAGTGAAAACTAAGGTAGTTGTCATTTTTATTTCAACGCAGTTGTCATACAATTATCTGCGTGCTGTGAGTGCTGTCCTGCAAACCAGGGATGTTATTATGCAATTTCGGTTATGGACACGGTTACGGATATTAGAATATTATACCGGTTTTGGTTACGGTTACGAATATGATAATCATTTCAGATTATCCGAAAAATCGGATAATTTCTTACGGATATAGAATTTAAAAAATGTAAAATTCAAATAGCAAGATGCTGCGCAACTCACATAGCCACTTTATGTACTATGGAGGTACCTATGATGAAGGTAAAACAGCCAAGGATACCAGATGGTGCCAGGGGATGCCAGACAAGTAACGAATATTATGATTTAGACTCCGCCTTTATCCGAAACTTTTGAATCGGTTTCGGTTACGGTTACGGATATTTTTTTATTTCGGATATCCAATAGTTTTGGTTACGGTTAAGGATATCCTCATCCCTGATTTAAACAGACGACTAGCTACTGACTCAAAGCCCCATATTTATTTTCTTAATTCTTAGACTAATAGTATTTATTTTGATCTGAACTAAGTTTACTCTAGGTACTCTCTATACCCAATTACTCAATCACACGAGCTTGTACATACCCTGATTGGATACACAATTCCGTACTTAATTGCCCTCCATCAATATTACATGTAATATCTTCGGTAATACGTTCCCCCAAACGCCTTCGGCTTTCCGTAATTACGGAATTAATTCATTTATTCCTTTTGATAATTAGTATTCGGGTCGAAACAGCTGGTCTTTATTAATGTCACGAAGTTTCTGGATTGATCGTGGTCAGGTATAGGTAATAGTATATAGGTATATTAGGTAATTGGTATGTACGTGATTAAGGGTGGCTTTGGAAGTGATGATTATGCTGTATGGATTATTTTCTGCCTGTGGCTTAGGTAGTTCGTGTTAATTTTAGTCAAACACAGGGAATCTGAAATAAATTTAGCTTATATTCCATAATTCTTTAATTAGGTCCTCTTTCAAAAGGAAGGAGTTACTTTCGCATTCTTCTTCTTATCGTGTCGACAACAAACCTACACAGTGTCAGCCCAAAACTCCGCTACAAGAGTGGCGTTGTCAGCAGCATTCATTAAATCCTCCTGCGTGCAGTTGCTCGGGCACTCAGGGCACGACATCATGTGCTTCATCGACTGGGGAACAAAGCCGCACCTGCACTCCATGTTTGAGCCATCCAAGAATCCCCACCTGAACAGATTGTCCTTATTACGGCCGACCAGCGTCCGAAGTCTATTTAAAGACTTCCAGGTAAGACAGGGGAGCTCATGTCCAGGTGGAGAATTCTCAGACATAGGGACAAAAGGGCAGGGGAGATCAGCTCTCTCGCGCCATAACCTGCATCTCTCTTTAGACCGATCGTCATGAAGAAGAGGGGACACACTTTCGCATTAAAATATACCAAGCAAAAAAAATGAAATATACTCGTAGTNCAATTAGTTATTTCATAAAGTAAAAATGATATTTAAAAAATAATTACACATATGTATAGCTACTGTGATACTTATTACATTTGATCAAAAAACTATAATTCGTCTTATAGTAACATACGTGTTTGTTCTACGGACCCGTCGAAATAGTCATTATTACAATAACATCGATAAACTTTATGTTAATATTTAGCTATGGCTAGTACGTCCAGGTGTTGTATTAACGATCCTGATCCATTTTGATAAGTTTGTGGTGAATACTACTGAAATATCAGCGTGAAACCATAAAAAACACGGCGAATTTTTTGTATTTTGCTTACTTCGGTATTGAAATTCAATACAAGGGCAAGGTGTAGGCGCCTCAAATTGTATGTATAATGTGCGTTGAACATCTGCGAAGATACTAGAAAGGCACACGTAAGTTTTTGAAGCTTGGAGTGCCTATGATATGGCGAAAATGGCCAATATTTCCAGTTAATTTAACAGAAATTTCCAAGTTTAAGTACTGAAAAACTAAAAGCAGGTATATTTGATGGACTTCAAATAACTGTATTAATAAAAGACTTCACTAAATTTAAGATTTCTATGAACGATGTGGAATGGTTTGGGTGGAAATCTTTTGTAGCAGTTGTACAAAATTTCCTGGGAAAGCATAAGGCTGACAACTATGTAGAATAAGTTTAGGATGTGCTGGTTCAATTCAAAGATTTAAGCTGTTATATAGGTATAAAATTACACAATTTTAACAGTAAACTAGATCAATTCCAACAAAATTTAGGAGAACTAAGCGAAGAACAAGGAAAACGTTTTCACCAAGACATAAAAACAATGGAGAATAGTTACCAAGGAAGATGGGACGCTCATATGATGACCGACTACTGTTGGAGAATCATGCGAGATTGCCCAAGTAAGTTTCATTCGAAAAAATCACTCAAAAGACAATTTCTTGATGTTTAATGCTAAAAAAAATATATATTTATTGTGAAAATTGTTTTTTAGTTATCTCGGGAACTAGAGCTGATAGAGAAAAACTGATTACATTTTTGATATCGCCATGCAAGACATACTTAAAATCAGGTCTTAAATCCCCGGCACCAAAATGGCTGTAGGCCAGTGTAATGCGTTAAATTGCAATCATTATGTTACGGTTCACAATTTTTCGACAGTTTACAATCTCACGAGATAGATTGTAATCAAACGATGTTTATAATCTTACGGTGACATATACATAAACTCATTTTCGCGCGAGTTTTGGCGGAGGCCCTTGAGGTAGTGGGAGTAGTCTTGAGGAAAAGCTCCTTCTCCCACGGCCAGTGGCATGCTGGAAGCTTGGTGATTCTAGCACCCGTAGGANGAGCACTTTAGTGCTAGATGATGTCCAGGGTCCTGATGATGAAGTCAATTATAATTTTAAAACGAAGTCAAGCTTGTTTTTAAAAAAGTTTTTTTTATTACAACTTTATTTTAAACTTTTTAGTTGTTTCTCAATCTCATGGCCTAAGTGCTCGGGAAGACAAATCCAACGAACCCAAACTCGATAAGCTTCCGCCGTTTCGTTTAGGACTTCCTATGGCCAGCTCCTGCCACCTCTTGACTTCATCATCAGGACCCTGGACATCATCTAGCACTAAAGTGCTCAAAAAGACAAGTCCAACGAACCCAAACTAGATGCATTTCCGCCGTTTCGTTAAGAGTTCCTATCTCAATGTCTCTCTAACTCTGACTCCATCCAGCTCAATGGTACCATAATATTGCATTGTCATCGTACTTACACAAGTATACCAAATTTCAGCTCAATTGATTAAGGAGAACTGGTTTTAAATTCAGTTGTAAGATTTATCCCATACTAACTTACAAGCGAAGTGCTTGTAAAAATGGTACGCATATCTTTTTTGCGACTAGGTTTCTTAGAGTACCATTTTGGAATCTTGGATAGTTGCTTCAACTTTAAAAAAACTTGCCGCAGTAGTGTTCATACTTTTTTTTTACAAAACGATGAGTCAAAGTGGAGTGAAAGTAAAAATCGTTCAAAATTTTAAGGATATAAAATATTTTGATTAACTTTTGTGTAAAAACTGCAAGGTTTCTGGGGGTTTTAAGAGTTGGGGTGAACAGCAGCACTGCTTAAGTTGCCGATATAAACAGAAAACCAGGAATAATTGAAAAATTGTGGTCGTGGTAATGTAAAATATCATAAGGGGTGTCAATTTTCCTTGAATTTCATAATTTATTGTGTAAGTAAAAAAATAATTGAGATAGATTTTTTTCCTCATTTTCAACCGACTTCAAAAAAGGAGGAGGTTCTCAATTCGACCCGTATGTTTTTTTTTTTTTTTCTATGTTTGTTACGCGATAACTCCGCCAATTATGAGCCGATTTGAACAAATCTTTTTTCGGCGTATAGGTAATACCTCAAGGGTGGTCCCATTTAAATTTAATAATAAAAAAAAACCCCCAAGGGTGGAAAATTGGGGATGAACTTTTTTATACGCAATATCTCCGCCCATTATAAACCAATTTGAACGATTATTTTTTTGTTGAATAGGTATTATCAAAAGGGTGGGTTCATGCGAATTTGAAGAAAATATTTCGCCCCCAAGGGTGGAAAATTGGGGATGAACTTTTTTATACGCAATATCTCCGCCGATTATGAACAAATTTTTTTTGGTCTCAGTGTACTGCCTACCTTCAGTGGTAACATCAAGGTAATAATTAGTTAACTAAAAAGCAAGAAATAAGTAAAATTTTATTAAAAAAAATAAAACCGACTCCAAAAAACCTACCCTAAAACGTAGAAAAATAATTACTAATTACCTACTTATTTATTAGGACGAATTATTAATATTTATGTAGGTATACCATGATTGATACTTTTGGAGTCGGTGCAGGCAAACTTTACCTACATGTTTCATAATCTTGGCACCAACTCCAGAAGTATCAATCATGGTATACCTACATAAATATTAATAATTCGTCCTAATAAATAAGTAGGTAATTAGTAATTATTTTTCTACGTTTTAGGGTAGGTTTTTTGGAGTCGGTTTTATTTTTTTTTATAAAATTTTTCCTAAAGTAGTCATGACTATGTCCATCCTGTAGCGTCGGCTTATCCTTGAATTTTGGGACACGTTGTATACATAGTTGGTCAGGGAATTTTGAAAAAATTGTCAGGGAAAGTCAGGGAAAAGTCAGGGAATTTTTTCGAACATTTGCAGTGGACACCCTGATAAACATGACACAACTTTATCATCAAGATTTCCTACCTTTGTACTTGAATTAGCCGTTGTACCTTCCGCCCGCATGGCAGAATTGACGCCCTTCGTCGAGTTATCCCCCATAGATTGCGATAAATCGCTGGGATGCAACAATGTATTATGACGCTTTTTGCAAATATGGCATCTGAAAGTAGTTTTGCAAGCCTTGGCAGGGTGATTATTGTATAAACAAATAAAACACAAACCTTTCTCCTGAGCAAAACACCGGCGAGTTTCGTTACTTTCCTGTGCAAACTTTTTACACTTCGTAATTTTATGGCTATCTTTACAATAACTGCAAGTTATACTATAGGTATTATTTTGTGCATGATACGAATGTGAGCTTTTACTTACAGCCCTATCAGAACTGGTCCTGTCTTGTAAGTTTTCTAAACAACGGAATCGGCTAGTTAAAAACTGAGAAAACTTATCATAAGTTGGCAATTCATCAGTTCCGACTGATGAAACATTTAACTCCCAGGCCTTTCTAGTTTCTTTATCAAGTTTTCCGCTGATTAAATGTATGATAAATATATCCCAAGAGGAGATATCGACCCCTAAGTTTTTCATTGATTCTAAACAATCAGAAGTTGTGCTTAATAATTGTTTGATTTCTTGAGCCGATTCTGTGTTTAGACATTTTTGATTGAACAACCGTTTCAGTATATTGTTAGCTAAATATTTTTTATTATTATACATACTCTCAAGCTTTTCCCAGCTGCTCAAGTAGTTTTCAGCTGTAACTGAAATATTTTTTAAGAGTTGAGCAGCATCTCCCACAAGATAAGCTTTCAAGTAGTATAATTTTTGTGCTGAATCTAAAGTGTTATTATTGTGGACCAGTCCTGTGAACAAATCTCTGAAAGTTTGCCACTCTAAGTACCTACCTGAAAATGTAGGTATTTTTATTTCAGGTAATTTGAACTGCGTTGACTGTGGAGCTGATTCTTTATGTGATTTGAAAGCAGACAATGAAACTAACATGTTTAATTTCTCCTTAATATGTGACTTGTAATCCATGTATAATTCCTCTACCTCGTCAAACACATTGTCTTTGTAATAATCAGACTCTTGCAGTTCATCCTCGTCAATGCTACTGACAATCTCTTGTTGAGTTTTAAAAAAGACTGCCCAGTGCTGTTCTAATGTCTCCAACCTAGTTTCAAGATAAGCTTGACTTAACCTATCTTTTGGACACTTTTTGAAATTAGTAAAAGCTCTTTCGATTGCGGCCTTAGTGGCCTCTTGAACCTTAGCTAATGGTTCCATAGTTGACAAATAAATCAACAAAATACACAACAAGTAAGCTAAAATAAAAATACAAAAATACACACGCACAGCAGCAAAATATACAGTTAATAAAACAAAAAACAAGTAAACATGAAAAAATGCAACGTTAGTAATGTAAATGTTCAAAGTTAATTTTCTAATAATATCTTCTTTTCGTTTCCAAGTAAATAATGTTTAAACTACTCACGATTGCACTCTCACAACACACACTATGAAGATGATATTACGTGCACCATCAGCTGCTAGGCTCGTACTTCTTACTCACGCTCGCTTTGCTCGTTCGAATTTAGCGCTCCCTAGCGCTCCTTGGCTGCCGCCAACCGTTGCCAATGACTTAACTGCTCCTCCCGTACGCTTATTATCCAGTCNCTTCGGTACTGGAACTTCATAGAACCAGAATAGCCGCTCTACGAAAAAAAAAACTTTCACCTGCGGCAAGGAACGGCCAAGGAGGTGCGTGCCAGCGTTACGGCAAGGAGCCTCCGGGCGAGAGCGACGTGTGGCGCAGTTTTAAACGCCGTGTTTTTCGAACCACCATTTCACCAGTTCAAGGCAAAAATTAAACCGGTGGAGTGTCGTCAGTGGATCCTAAAGGTTTAAAGTATAATTACGAGCTAACTGCGCACCTCGCTGAAATGCGACGCTCCTTACCAGAGCGTCGATGTGACGTCATGGCCACCAGTTGCGCAGTTATCTTGACCGGGTAGTTTAACTGAAACATATTTTCACTTGAAATCGCATTTGTAAAAATTTAAAACCGTTGCGCAATATTAAACCTTAACCCACCCATTCACAGTTCATAATCGAGCCGAAGAGCATGGAAAAGGACGTCAAGCTCCAGCTGCCCGTACTGATCGGCACGTACCCGCTGCGCGAGCCCGGCGCCGCGCCGCCGCCAGCCATCTACCCGTCCACGCTGCCAATCTTCCGGCCCTGGCTACAAGACAAGCCTGCGCACTGACGCGGGAAGTAAGGAAGCGGTCTGGGCCCCGATTGCGCTATTTGTAATGTCTCCGTTCAGTCACGCTTCATTTACATTCCAGCTGATGTGCAATTCGGTATCAAATTAAAGTTCACGCGCAAACAATGACGAAACAACGGATTTATGCACTTTCCATTAAAAATCCAAACACCTTATTTTTAAACTAAAATTACTAAAACAACAAATGTTCATGAAGCTTTAGAATTGCGTTTGAGAAAAAGTAGCTTACAGTCAGCCCCCCTAGACAAAACGCACTTTTTGATCGAATCGAAAATCGAATCTGTCAAAACTCCATACAAAAAAGGGGCTTTTCGACTGGTTTGCGATCATAATTTGCACTTTGTCTAGACCCACAGGTTTGTTTTGCATCGTTTGAACTAGCTGTCAAAACGGCACCGCGCGCGATACAGATTTGTCAAAACAGCTGAAGTCCGTTAGTGGGCCAGACGCATTGCAGTTGAAAAATTTTTAGCGCAATCGGGGCCCAGGTAACAACAACGGCAACACCTGAACATCTCCGAGACACATCTTGCACTTAACAAGACATGACAAGACCGAATTATGTCTTTAAATGCCGCTCGCTGACGCGACCAGTAAAATATCCGAGCAAACAAGTAACAGCGGAAACATCTAAATTTTCGTGATGCATCTTCCGCTAGTTACACGACATTCTCTGCTTATAAATCTGCATGTTGCGCACACATTCTACATCTCACGCGCCAGTGTACTTTACTGGATGATCCAAACGGTAACATTCAAAATTTTGCCGTTTGGACCAATCTTTTATGTTTATTTTAGCAGATAGTCAGTAAACCCTCATACAAAATGATCATAAAGTAGTTCCAACGTTTACAAGATAGCTTGTGAAGCTAAATATAATCTTAAATGAACACAATTTTTATAGATATTAATCAAAATAGGTACTGCCTTATTATTTTTCTATTTACTAGCATGTAAGTGAATGTATGATTTGAAAAATATTATCTGGACTGGGACCAAGTAAGCTTAGGAATATTGCCTAGCAATATAATTTTATAGCATTTAGTGTTGCCAGTGTTTACAAAAATAAATTATCATTCTGAGCCTTAGTTCAGAATTAAAGCTAATTATTGGTGTTATATTGTACACAAATTACGAGTATGTTTTGTTTTATATTATGTACTTGACGTCATTATCTTATGTGAACAAGCCGCAACTTCCTGATTATTATGAAGGTGCAATCTATTTTAATAATGACTTCAGTATGGCTCAATATAAATTAATACTTGCGTTACATAATAATACACATCTTTTTTAAAATAATTTAATATTCTGTGAGAGAATGGTAAAGGTATTTGGTATTACCAATCTTGTAGTCATTCTTATAATAGGAAAAAATATACTTAGGTTAATTTGGCTTTTTACTGGCATTAGATAATCTAATAAGACCAGTGCTGGTATCAAAACCCACTTATGTTTTTATAGTTGCATTATTTTTGATATTAATACATATTCTTATAGATAGTTACTTATATACTTTTAGGTTTTATTTAAGTATATTTTAATGCAGGAGTAGAGCTTTTTATAGTAACTTTTTGTACTCTTTACAAAATGTAATAAGGAGTCTTTAAGTTTGTTAATAAGTAGATATTTTATGTATTTGGAAAAGTATAATTACTATCGTGCATTGTATTTTAATTTCTTTAACTTTAGTTGAGCGTTATTATGAAAAAGCACAAGTCAGTATTGATATTTATAAAAGAGAGTGAAGTTAGAATCATTTTAATGATTTTTCAAATTGTATTGACTCTGTGAGAATGTGATGAGTGCATGATGAAGTGCTTATGTTAGACATGGGTATGACTTTCCTACTAAGCAAGAAGACCAGTGTTTTATGAGTTATGTTTTATTTAGTTTATTACACACATTTGTGTAATTTTGTGTATGTTAGATGCCTCAAGTGAAAAATCGTCGTGTATCTCTTAAGAGGGATTGTTATTTACAGAAATTCATGTTTTCAATTTAATTCTGCCTTAAATAATTTAATGTAAAAACATTGCTCTCAAAGTAGAATCTCACTTTTACACAGTAAATGCCCCCGACACGCACCTTAATTAGGATTTCAGGGTATTACCACAAAATGTGTTCTCTGGCACATATCAAAAATTAACATGATTAACATTAGTATAATTATATTGTAATGGACTTATATCAGCATCATACTCGTTTTAATACTATGGAGTTATTGTAGTGCCATTTATAACCACTTATTAAACATAATCTTAACATTAATAAAATTGTACTGTACTATTTTTCCGGTAAAAAAGGAATGTACTTTATTTTAAGAATTGTATAAACTAACCTGTGATATTATATCAATCCGTCCATTCTGTACTAGTTTTATAATGGTATTCTAGTTTACTATTTTTAATAATAAATAAAAGAATAATTATATTTAAAATGTTTGTATTTTTCAACCAATTAATTACACTGGGAAGTAAAAATCTTTTCATAATTCATTTCTGTTCAATTGTTACCAAAAAACAAATGTTATTAAATAATTAAGTTTAAGTATGCCTGTGGATTTAGATTTGATATTAGCAAAGAATAGAGTAGGACATACTTTTCGGCCAAACCACTTGAATGCATTTTGCATTATTCTATAAACATTAGGTTTTTTGAGCGTTTTAAGTGATACGTCCAAGTGGGCACTGTATGGCTTGGTCTATCATGGGCTTAAGAGAACTTTCAGTTCAAGGCTTTTTGTTTATAGTAACCAATTTATTGGCGACAAATATTTACATTTACATCAGATAGCTGATAAACAAAACGGCAACTTTCAAAGTAGGTACACAATTTTACCGAAGATTTGGCTTGATTGTACAGTGGCATCTAAAATTATGCCAAAATATTATCCTCTATGTGAAGTGAACATAATGTAAAGTTATACAAAATCATCTCTTAGATTAATTACTAAGTGTTAATTCAATGTTGGTTTACATTTCATTGTAATGATTATAAATAATGTTGTACTATTATATGATGACATTATAGTATCAACATAGAAGAAAATAATTTAATTCAAGACTCAAAATCTATTGTATTATCTACATTATGATTACTTATATCTATTTATATTGAATATAAACAGAAAAATCAATATAAAGATGAATTTTAATGCTGTACTGCTTCAACAATTATCAACAGTATTCTTTTTTATGATTGTATAATCAAGCCAATCCAATTTAAACGCGTTGCATTCTTGTTCACAACATCCGACATCCATTTAATCTTATGTTCCTGTTCCACCTACGTTACTGAACGTTTATGACCGACCATTTAAGGCGCTCGAACTTCTCATATATTGCTACATTAGGCTTGGATTATTAGAGCAAGAAAATCAGATTGATTAATATGCAATGTTCTTATATGGAAAATAGATGGATCGCTCGCGGTCATAAAAGTGGGTAACAGACTTGCAATATAAATTAATATTGCTTGCATTTGTTGAATTGGCGACGCGCGACGTTATAACAGGGCATTATTGTAAGGTGAACTGCATTAGCTATTGTTTAGTGTATTTAATAACCGGGATAGTGTTCAATTGAATATAAAACCTTCAGGAGTATAATGATTACTCTTCAGTCCACTTATCTTTACCATCATTTATTCTGGTAAAATGTCTATGAAGTGAGTATAAAGCCTGCATTCAATTATAAATTGAATTTCATTGCTAAGATCAGTAGTAAACTTGTATCCATTTGCATGGAAGGGACAAGAGAATCGCATGCAAGTAACTAGCATTGATTGATTTTAAAAATACTAAGTGCCAGTTTGTATCATAATTTTGTGTCTTTTAATCTCATGCATGAGAATTTTAGTTCATACACGCAACGTTAATGGCTCGTAAATCAACCAAATGTAACGACCAATAAAGTAGTTAATAAATAGACGTATTAGACGCGTTTCCTATCCTTACTAATGGATGCAAGTTTATGGTGATAAATAGATGTACACGTTCACTTTCTTTAAAAAACGTTAGTGCCTAGTGCCGTTTCACTGTACAGCTATCAGTTTAGCGTAAAAAAAGTGTTTCAATAACTTGCTGCCAGGTTGCAGCTCAACCTAGACAGGTCTTTCCGGGGGCAATTGATTGTGAATTAACCTGTATCAGAGAAGTACCACAAAATATAAATTAACAGAAGACAATCTACATGCAAAGTGCGCTCGATTAACGCAGCATAGACACACGTACGCGTAATCTCGGACCGTACGAGCGTGAATGCTGTCCGCTTGAGACTCGCGCTGTGAAAGCATGACTTTGTAACAAATTAGTTTTTTTTAATGAGTTTCAGCGACTATCAGCGCGGCCGCCGCTGTCAGACCTAAGCAGGGTAGTCATCTAGCCGTGTAGCATGTAATGTATCAGATACTGTATCAAGTGAGTACATAGGCACGAGCCCGCTGCGAGCTGCTCGCGCGTGGTTCGCAGGGAGATCGCAGCAATCCGCCTAGTGGCGGTATCACTGCGAGCACAAAGGCGGCTCGCAGTAGGATTCAGGAGCTCGCAGCCAGATACGCGAAGACCGTGGACGAGCCGTACTCACTTGGTTGGTTACGTTACATGCTACGTTACGTGCTGCATGGCAGGTGAGTATCCTGCTTAGCGCGACCGCCGAGCGTGGGTATACAAAGCGAAGTACACGAATGTGATTGTCTTCCGTTCATTTCTATTGTGTACGAATAATATAAACATTAGCACTGAGCACTGATCCGTTGCCGTTGCAACTTCAAGTCCGACGTGGCACCGGAACGGCACCGGGCTAGGCCATTTTGTTGGCGAGCGCGCGGTGTAACGCGGCAAGTTGCGCCGTCCACTTGTCGGTGGCGGAGTAGCGCATAGCGCCGCCCGCGCCGCCCGCACCCCCGCCCAGTTCCAGCACCGAGTTCACTTGGTCGATGCGACCACTGATTGTGCTGCAAAGACAAATAATTTTATTTATTTNACTATCTCTGAATGTCGGTTTACGTTCAGGTACTTCAGATATTCTTTTGTATGGTTAACAGATGTAACTTGTATTTTACTTTGAAGTCTCTGACTGTTTCACAATTACGTATTGGTGGAGGAATGTTGTTCCAACATTTTGTTGCCAAGTACCTGAAGCTGCCACGAAAAGCGGCAGTTTTGTAAGGAGGACATATCAATCTATCCGTAATGCGTGATTGGCGTTGCGTGAATTTTAATTTGTTGAACAGATAGGGAGGATTCTCGTGATTAATCACTCCAAAGAGAAGACTCGCAAAATGCATCACTCGCCGTGACTCCATGTTAAGGAGGTCACTTCTATTTAAATATGGGGTCACGTGTGCTCTGCGAGGGATGGAGAAACAGTATCTAGCACACGAATTCTGCACGCGTTGAATCAACTTCTTAGTACGACCAAGCAGGCAACCACCAATTACTGTGTCCGCGTAATTTAATTTTGATAAAATCAGAGTCTCACATAGCCGAACTCTCAATCCCTCACTCAAAAACTGTCTAACCTGATACAAAACCTTCAACCTATAGTAGCATTGTTTTACCGTATTGTGTACATGTGATTCGAAATGTAAATTACCATCTATTTGTACACCTAAATTTCGGGCCTCACTTACTTGTTCAATTTTGCTATTTTGTAATTCAATTTTAGGATTGTAAGATTCTATTATTTTAATTTGTGTTTTCGTACCTACAATAATAAATTTAGTCTTAGCTGGGTTTAAAACAAGACCATTTGAATCTGACCAACTCGCAATTCGTTCCAAGTCATTGTTAATGCGGTTTATGGATAAAATTGTTTCAGCGGGCTTAAATGTTAGATAGATTTGCATATCATCAGCAAACAGGTGATGTTCACAGTCTATAACACAATTTGGCAAATCGGCAGTATAAAGAATAAAAAGAATCGGTCCCAGGATTGAACCTTGTGGTACACCTTGGTGTACCAAAGAATTAGCTGAGAGTGTTTTTGTACCATTAGGTAAACATACCTCTACCCTTTGCGAGCGACCTAATAAATAACTTGCAAACCATTTTAGTGTTAAGTGATCGAAACCGTAGTAGATGAGTTTAGCCAAAAGTAGAGATGTATTGATAGTGTCAAATGCGCGAGAGTAATCAAGCAAGACTAACACCGCACCCTCCCCCACATCTCGCCCCGCCAGTAGATCATCTATCACATCCAAGAGTGCTGTTGTAGTACTTCTTCCCCTCCTAAAACCAGACTGCTTCTGAGGTAGAATATTATTGTTAGAAAGGTATTCTGTTATTTGCTGACACACTACTTTTTCTACTATTTTGGACATAAAGGGCAAAATGCTAATCGGTCTTAAGTCCTTAAATTCAGTGGGATGGCTAGTCTTAGGGATTGGTTTTATTATAGACTCTTTCCATATTTCAGGAAAAGTACCAGTGCTGATCGACATGTTCACGATAGCAGTGATAACACTGAGTGACTGCGGAAGTGTTAATAGAACCATATTCAAAGAAATTTCGTCTATGCCTTGGGCGTTGGTTGTNTGCTAATCGGTCTTAGGTCTTTAAATTCGGTGGGATGGCTGGTCTTAGGGATTGGTTTTATTATAGACTCTTTCCATATTTCAGGAAAAGTACCAGTGCTGATCGACATGTTCACTATAGCTGTAATGACACTGAGTGACTGCGGAAGTGTTAACACAACCATATTCAAAGAAATACCATCAATGCCTTGGGCGTTGGTAGTGATATTCCTAATAATTTTAAATACAGTTATTTCATCGACAGGTTTCAAACTAAACTTGCTATGACCAAAGCGATTAAAACAGAAGTACGTTAGTTGTGAGATGCTAATATTATCTTTATGGCTAGGGAGTGCGAGGAAATGTTTGTTAATATCGTCGGGATTATTCATATTATCTGGTAAGTCTGTATTTTTTTTATTGAAATCAACAATATTTTGTTTAAGGTTTTTCCAAAGTGTACGAGAGTCGTTGACATTTTTATTTATGAATTGCTGAAAGTAAGCAGTTTTTTCATTATGGAGTGCTACAGAAACAATGTTTTTTAATTCTTTGTAGTATTTTTTGTGATTTTCCAATTTCGTGCGACGACTTTTGGCATGTGCATCATCTCTCAGTTTCATCATAGTTTTTATAGTTTCTGTTATCCAAGGATAACTTTGTTCTCTAACATATGACTTCTTAATAGGAGCATGGGTATCATATAGTTTTTTTAGAAGAGCGTTGAAGGCAATAACTGAACCATTTACGTCATGACGGAGTGCACTGTCCCACGGTATATTTTCTATATCTTTGTTGAATTGGTCAAGATTGATATCTTTTAACGGTCTGTAGGTTATCCAACGTGGTGTCATTTTAGGTTTCTTTATATTTAGCTCAAACGATATAAAAGCGTGACCGCTGAGATCCCGTATATGATCAACTGTGACTTTGACAACTTTGCTACTGCTGCAAACNATATAGTTGTTTCATCGACAGGTTTCAAACTAAACTTGCTATGACCAAAGCGATTAAAACAGAAGTACGTTAGTTGTGAGATGCTAATATTATCTTGATGGCTAGGGAGTGCGAGGAAATGTTTGTTAATGTCATTGGGATTATTCATATTATCTGGTAAGTCTGTATTTTTTTTATTGAAGTCAACAATATTTTGTTTAAGATTTTTCCAAAGTGTACGAGGATCATTGACATTTTTATTTATAAATTGCTGAAAGTAAGCAGTTTTTTCATTGTGGAGTGCTGACGAAACAATATTCTTTAATTCTTTGTAGTATTTTTTGTGATTTTCCAATTTTGTGCGACGACTTTTGGCATGTGCATCATCTCTCAGTTTCATCATGATTTTTATAGTTTCTGTTATCCAAGGATAACTTTGTTCTCTAACATATGACTTCTTAATGGGAGCATGGGTATCATATAGTTTTTTTAGAAGAGCGTTGAAGGCAAGAACTGAATCATTTACGTTATGAGAGAGTGCACTGTCCCACGGTATATTTTGTAAATCTTTGTTGAATTGATCAATATTGATATCTTTTAACGGTCTGTAGATTATCCAGCGTGGTGTCATTTTAGGCTTCTTTATATTTAGCTCAAACGATATAAACGCATGACCGCTGAGATCCCGTATATGATCAACCGTGACTTTGACAACTTTGCTGCTGCTGCAAACAAGATCTAACAACGTTTCTGAATGGTCAGTAAAGTGAGTCGGCTCTGTTACATACTGTTTGAGACTCATACAATCAAGGAACTGATGAAGTTTTTTAGTGCTTGGATCATCTGGTTTCATCAAGTCTATATTAAAATCTCCCATCAAGACAATATGATCGTGTACCGAGAATGCACTGATGGACTCTGTCAACGCATCAATAAATGTATCAACACATAACCATGGTGGACGGTAAGCAGTGCCTATAGCAAGTTTAAGGCCATTTACTTTAAGACTAATCCACATTTGTTCGACTGACAAGGAAGCCGGATGATCAAGCAGTCGCGCGTAAATTCCTCGTTTCAGGTAAAATCCAACTCCACCACCGCGAGAACGAACTCCGGGCGGGCGCGGCACGTGGCGGAGCCGGTAGCCGGGCGGCGCGGGCGCGCACGCCTCCCCGCCCGCCCGCAGCCAGGTCTCGTTGATAGCGACGATGTCTGCTGCGTGGCGCTGCATAGCGACCAGAAACTCATCGTGTCGAGTACAGAGCGAGCCGGGGTTCAAAAATCCTACCAATAGATTTTTATTTTTTACAAATTGTATGACGAAAGTATGTGATATTTGTACGTACTTACAATTACCCAAATATTGTCTCAGTAAAGTAATATGGCGTAAGCTTAATTTATCCGGTTTTTGTTTACTTAAGTTTCTTTTATGGTTAAATTTGCCATGGGAAATATGTGGTAAACATACAGGTTCTTGTGGTCCAAAAGTCGTGAAACGTAGTAATAATGTATAGAAAATTACAAAGTCTACTTGAATAAATATAGTATAAATAATAAGTATTGCATCTATTGATGAGATCAAATACTCAATTGCACAAAATGCACCAAAAGTTATTAAACACATGAATATGAAATGAGGAATCAAATAAAATTTCGTAATCTTCGTCACACATAACAAACAAAATGAAAACATAAATAGCTTACTATATGCTATATAACAATTAAACACATAACCAAAAGATAAACAAATTGTGTTAAAATATTCATACCACATGTAACAGGAGTTTAAATGACTTTTAAAGTTAACATAATAAAATTCGCTTATTAAAAGACTAAGGCTTTGCAGTACCAACACGAACTGTATTATCATCAAAAACCTTTACTATATCCGCGTCCGAGCGTATGCGATAACTTGGTGTACCTTGTTCCCTTCGCGCGAAGATGCGCCCGTCACGGGTCCATACATACTTCCAATTCTGTCGTTTTGCCTCTTCTCGTGTTTTATGAAAGAGCTGTCGATAAAATCTTGTCAGATGTTCTCTATGCCTTGGGCGTTGGTTGTGATATTCCTAATAATTTTAAAAATAGTTGTTTCATCGACAGGTTTCAAACTAAACTTGCTATGACCAAAGCGATTAAAACAGAAGTACGTTAGTTGTGAGATGCTAATATTATCTTTATGGCTAGGGAGTGCAAGGAAATGTTTGTTAATGTCGTCGGGATTATTCATATTATCTGGTAAGTCTGTATTTTTTTTATTGAAGTCAACAATATTTTGTTTAAGGTTTTTCCAAAGTGTACGAGGATCATTGACATTTTTATTTATAAATTGCTGAAAGTAAGCAGTTTTTTGGAGTGCTAACGAAACAATATGCTTTAATTCTTTGTAGTATTTTTTGTGATTTTCCAATTTTGTGCGACGACTTTTGGCATGTGCATCATCTCTCAGTCTCATCATGATTTTTATAGTTTCTGTTATCCAAGGATAACTTTGTTCTCTAACATATGACTTCTTAATGGGAGCATGGGTATCATATAATTTTTTTAGAAGAGCGTTGAAGGCAATAACTGAGTCATTTACGTCATGAGAGAGTGCACTTTCCCATGGTATATTTTCTAAATCTTTGTTGAATTGGTCAATGTTGATATCTTTTAACGGTCTGTAGATTATCCAACGTGGTGTCATTTTAGGCTTCTTTATATTTAGCTCAAAAGATATAAACGCATGACCGCTGAGATCCCGTATATGATCAACCGTGACTTTGACAACTTTGCTGCTGCTGCAAACAAGATCTAACAACGTTTCTGAATGGTCGGTAAAGTGAGTCGGCTCTGTTACATACTGTTTGAGATTCATGCAATCAAGGAACTGATGAAGTTTTTTAGTGCTTGGATCATCTGGTTTTAGCAAGTCTATATTAAAATCTCCCATCAAGACAATATGATCGTGTACCGAGAATGCACTAATGGACTCTGTCAACGCGTCAATAAATGTATCAACACATAACCATGGTGGACGGTAAGCAGTGCCTACAGCAAGTTTAAGGCCATTTAATTTGAGACTAATCCACATTTGTTCAACTGACAAGGAAGCCGGATGATCAAGCAGTCGCGCGTAAATTCCTCGTTTCAGGTAAAATCCAACGCCACCACCGCGAGAACGAACTCCGGGCGGGCGCGGCACGTGGCGGAACCGGTAGCCTGGCGGCGATGGCGCGCACGCCTCCCCGCCCGCCCGCAGCCAGGTCTCGTTGATAGCGACGATGTCTGCTGCGTGGCGCTGCATAGCGACCAAAAACTCATCGTGGCGAGTACAGAGCGAGCCGGGGTTCAAAAATCCTACCAATAGATTTTTATTTTTTACAAATTGTATGACGAAAGTATGTGATATTTGTACGTACTTACAATTACCCAAATATTGTTTCAGTACAGTGATATGGCGTAGGTTTAATTTATCCGGTTTTTGATTACATAAGTTACTTTTTTGGTTAAATTTGCCATGGGAGATATGTGGTAACATACAAGTTCTTGTGGTCTAAGTACGCAGTATAAAGTCGAGGAACGAAGTAATAATAATGTATAGAAAATTACAAAGTCTACCTGAATAAATATTGTAGTATAAATAATAAGTATTGCATCTATTGATGAGATCAAATACTCAATTGCACAAAATGCACCAAAAGTTATTAAACACGTGAATAGGAAATGAGGAATCAAATACGTAATCTTCGTCACACATAACAAACAAAATGAAAACATAAATACCTTACTATATGTTATATAACAATTAAACACATAACCAAAAAATAAACAAATTGTGTTAAAATATTCATACCACATGTAACAAGAGTTTAAATGACTTTTAAAGTTAACGTTAACAATATTATAATAAAAATCGCTTATTAAAAAACTAAGGCTTAGTAGTACCAACACGAACTGTATTAACATCAAAAACCTTTACTATGNAGGCCTGGTACCAGTTACTATTTGTGTTTTATAGTTGTAAGTAGTTTTTGTTTTTTATTGTATTTCAGTATCTGAATTTTATTGTCCTCTATTGCTTTTTGAAACCCATGCTTATTTGCAGATAGAGGACATTTTAACTCCACTAAAATATCTGATCCTATGAGGCCACTGGAGTCGCCGCGCCAATAAAAGGGTATTCGCTGTCAATAAATAAGCCGCAAGGCTCAACATGCACCTGTTCTTGTTGAGCAAGTTGTTGTATAGCCAGTTGCTCGTGTTCTATCCCATGTGCAATTGGTGTGACGTGGCTTAAATTATTGGCAAATAATATATTTTTAACTAATGTTCCTGTATTCGTAGAAATCTTTTTTTTGCAGACCAAGCCAAAGTTAGATGCAGTTATATTTTTTTTTCTTATATCCAACCAATCGCTAGAGTCTCTTTCGTCATTTGTACGAGGTAGACATACCTACTTGTCAAAAATCTCGAGAATCGAGCTCCCAACCGAAACTGGGTAAGGCACAAGCACAACATGGATATTCGACATAAGCTTTGTTTTGTCCATGTTCATCCGAAAGCCCCTTCTAGTGCATATGGTCCATCATAGTGGCATTACGTCTACCACAACTGAAGGGTACAGGGGCAAAACAAGAAATGTCACAAAAACAAAAAGTTATGTAATGAACATTTAAATTTTTTAAAGTTAAAATAATAATAAAAATATTCTTATGTGTCACTTAAAATTATAAACTACTAATAGGAATACATATGACTATTACTTGTTTTTACGCTTTTTGTATAATTTCAAATAAAAATACGCGGGAAATCGAAAATATTGCCATCAAAAATATACTTTTGAATTTTATTTATTTATTTTAAGGAAAACAAACAGCATATACAGGGTGGAAACGATAANAAAAACTTTACAAAATAATTAATTCACCGGAGCTGCACATTCACCGAGAGCCAGCGCCCACCCAATTTGTTTGGCAAAGTATAATTATTATCGTGCATTGTATTATTATTTCTTAAACTTTAGTTGAGCGTTATTATGAAAAAGCACAAGTCAGTATTGATATTATAAAAGAGAGTGAAGTTGGAATCATTTTAATGATTTTTCAAATTGTATTGACTCTGTGAGAATGTGATGAGTGCATGATGAAGTGCTTATGTTAGACATGGGTATGACTTTCCTACTAAGCAAGAAGACCAGTGTTTTATGATTTATGTTTTATTTAGTTTATTACACACATTTGTGTAATTTTGTGTATGTTAGATGCCTCAAGTGAAAAATCGTCGTGTATCTCTTAAGAGGGATTGTTATTTACCGAAATTCATGTTTTCAATTTAATTCTGCCTTAAATAATTTAATGTAAAAACATTACTCTCAAAGTAGAATCTCACTTTAATACAGTAAATGCCCCAGACACGCACCTTAATTAGGATTTCAGGGTATTACCACAAAATGTGTTCTCTGGCACATATCAAAAATTAACATGATTAATATTAGAATAAATTATATTGTAATGGACTTATATCAGCATCATATTCGTTTTAATACTGTGGACTTATTGTAGTGCCATTTATAACCACTTATTAAACACAATCTTAACATTAATTAAATCGTACTGTACTATTTTTTCGGTAAAAAAGGAATGTACTTTATTTTAAGAATTGTATAAACTAACCTGTGATATTATATCAATCCGTCCATTCTGTACTAGTTTTATAATGGTATTCTAGTTTACTATTTTTAATAATAAATAAAAGAATAATTATATTTAAAATGTTTGTATTTTTCAACCAATTAATTGCACTGGGAAGTAAAAATCTTTTCATAATTCATTTCTGTTCAATTGTAGAAAAAACAATTATGTTATTAAATAATGAAGTTTATGTATGCCTGTGGATTTAGATTAGATATTAGCAAAGAATAGAGTACGACATATTTTTCGGCCAAACCACTTGAATGCATTTGCATTATTCTATGTATAAGCATAAGGTTTTTTGAGCGTGAAGTGATACGTCCAAGTGGGCACTGTATGGCTTGGTCTATCATGGGCTTAAGAGAACTTCCAGTTTAAGGCTTTTTATTTATAGTAACCAATTTGTTGGCGACAAATATTTACATTTGCTGCAACGTTACAACATCAGATAGCTGATAAACAAAACGGCAACTTTCAAAGTAGGTACACAATTTCACCGAAGATTTGGCTTGATTGTACAGTGGCATCTAAAATTATGCCAAAATATTATCCTCTATGTGAAGTGAACATAATGTAATGACTGGCCATATTAATTAATAATTTTATACAAAATCATCTCTTAGATTAATTACTAAGTGTTAATTCAATGTTGGTTTACATTTCATTGTAATGATTATAAATATTGTTGTACTATGATGACATTATAGTATCAACAGAGAAGAAAATAATTTAATTCAAGACTCAAAATCTGTTGTATTATCTACATTATGATTACTTATATCTATTTATATTGAATATAAACAGAAAAATCAATATAAATATCAATTTTAATGCTGTACTGCTTCAACAATTATCAACAGTATTCTTTTTTATGATTGTATAATCAAGCCAATCCAATTTAAACGCGTTGCATTCTTGTTCATAACATCCGACATCCATTTAATCTTATGTTCCTGTTCCACCTACGTTAATGAACGTTTATGACCGACCATTTAAGGCGCCCGAACTTCTAAAGATTGCTACATTAGGCTTGGATTATTAGAGCAAGAAAATCACATTGATTAATATGCAATGTTCTTATATGGAAAATAGATGGATCGCTCGCGGTCATAAAAGTGGGTAACAGACTTGCAATATAAATTAATATTGCTTGCATTTGTTGAATGGGCGACGCGCGACGTTATAACAGGGCATTGAATTTGCTATTGTTTAGTGTATTTAATAACCGGGATAGTGTTCAATTGAATATAAAACCTTCAGGAGTATAATGATTACTCTCCAGTCCACTTATCTTTACCATCATTTATTCTGGTAAAATGTCTATGACGTGAGTATAAAGCCTGCATTCAATTATAAACTGAATTGCATTGCTAAGATCAGTAGTAAACTTGTATCCATTTGCATGGAAGGGACAAGTGAACAAACTAGCACTGATTGATTTTAAAAATACCAAGTGCCAGTTTGTATCGTAATTTTTGTCTTTTATTCTCATGCATGAGAATTTTAGTTCATACACGCTACGTTAATGGCTCGTAAACCAACTAACGTAACGACCAATAAAATAGTTTCAGTAAATAGATGAATAATTAGACGCGTTTCCTATCCATACCAATGGATGCAAGTTTATGGTGATAAATAGATGTACACTTTCACTTTCTTTAAAAAAACACGAGTGCATAGTGCCGTTTCACTGTACAGCTATCAGTTTAGCGTAAAAAAAAGTGTTTCAATAACTTGCTGCCAGGTTGCAGCTCAACCTCGACAGGTCTTTCTGGGGGCAATTGATTGTGAATTAACCTGTATCAGAGAAGTACCACGAAATAGATATGAACAGAAGACAATGTACATACAAAGTGCGCTCGACTAACGCACACACACCGCTCATGTACGACGCGTGATCTCGGACGTACGAGCGTGAATGCCGTCCGCTTGAGACTCGCGCTGTGAAAGCATGACTTTGTAACAAATGAGTTTTAGCGACTAATGTGCGGCCGCCACTGTCAGTCCTAAGCAGGGTACTCATCTAGCCGTGTAGCATGTAATGTATCAGATACTGTATCAAGGCACGAGCCTGCTGCTCGCGCGTGGTTCGCAGGGAGATCGCAGCGACCCGCCTAGTGGCGGTATCACTGCGAGCACAAAGGCGGCTCGCAGTAGAATGACCGTGGACGAGCCGTACTCACTCGAAGGTTGGTTACGTTACATGCTACGTTACGTGCTGCATGGCAGGTGAGTATCCTGCTTAGCGCGACCGCCGAGCGTGGGTATACAAAGCGAAGTACACGAATGTGATTGTCTCTGTTCATTTCTATTTTGTACGAATAATATAAACATTAGCACTGAGCACTGATCTGTTGCCACTTCAACTTCAAGTCCGACGTGGCACCGGCGCGGCACCGGGCTAGGCCATTTTGTTGGCGAGTGCGCGGTGCAACGCGGCCAGTTGCGCCGTCCACTTGTCGGTGGCGGAGTAGCGCATAGCGCCGCCCGCGCCGCCCGCACCCCCGCCCAGTTCCAGCACCGAGTTCACCTGGTCGATGCGTCCGCTGATTGTGCTGCAAAGACAAATAGCATTGATGTATTGACTGCCATTGGTATAGTGTAGGTAGTATAGTGTAGTAGTATATTGGTATAGGGGCTAATTCAGTTTCAGGCTACAATTTTGAAATTCATCTCTCCCATCACAAAACTGGTATAAGCAACAGCGGTAGATTCACATGGGAACCTCGAGGTTTATGAAATGAATTAGGTTTACAATAAAATCTTTTCTGAACTAGTGCTGTAAATGCATTGATCGCCTAGCCGTCTTCCTCTATGCCAGTGGTTCTTAACCTTTAAGTCACCAGGGACCATTTTACCAAATTTCTGTTTTGTCAGGGACCCCTTTTTTTTTTCAAAATGCTATAAAAGGGGATCGATTTCTCGCCCACTGTGCGCCGTTTGCGTTGTGTTGACTCGACTCATCGAGATGTCTTCGTGGACCACTTGGAATGCCTCTAGGGACCACCAGTGGTCCGCGGACCACCGGTTAAGAACCACTACTCTATGCCCTAATTTAAACTCAACGTACGCATATCAGCGCGGTAGGGGAAATATCGTTAAAAGCATATCTGAACAGAGATTATAATCCTAAACTGCAATCTACGTTAAAATTACGAAAGAAATTCAACTTACTTATCTAAAATACAGGTGACAAGCAGATTTTCCACTTCCTTCTCGTCAATATTGAGCTCCTTGGAAATGAACGGTATATGAATTCTAGTGTAAGGGCCTATCAGTTTGATCAGCACTTGCGTTCTGATGTTCCTCAGGAGATCCTCTATGTGTTCTCTAATGAATGGGTCGTCCATAATGTTGTTCCTATTGTGCTTGAGTATGGACTCGAAGTCGTTAATATCGTTGTTCTGGTAGGCCATCACGAGGTTAGTCATGGCAAGGATTTCAGGATCATTTTTGTAAGGCTTAGCTTCTTGAGAATCAAACGGATTGATGCCAGATTTCATGAGCCTGTGGGAAGGAAAACAAAGGTAAATATATTTTTATATCAAGCTTATCCAAGTTTAACTACTGGTTTAACCAGTTTGGTGGGGATCACTAGAAAAACTGAGTATCAAGTTACTATTTTACACAAGTAAAAATTACTCACATATTAGCTAAAACTAAATATTTCAAACAGGTGGTTCTTCTTGGGCTGCCAGACTCATCATAGTTCTTGAAGGCTTCAAAGAAGTCTGTGTGCGCTTTCTCGAATTCGCCTTCGCGCAAGTGCATTTTGCCACCACATTCTACAAATAGAGACATTTTTAACACATAACAGTAAGCTTTCACTAGCATATGGTTTTTATTTTATCAAATTCCTTTAGAGCCCAAGCACACGATGCTGCGATGCGGCGCCGCACCGCAAAGATTTCGCCGTAACGCGCGGCACGGCGCCGCATCGTTCGTATGCCCGCCACACATATTTCTATGTAAGACGACGCAACAACAGCGCTCCGACGTCGCACTGACCCCGCAAAGCATCGTGTGCTTTGGCTCTTACTCAAAATATAAGGATGGTAATCCTTGGGCCTTGCCTACAGAAGTAGACAGCCAGTAGTAAAGTAAAATGCATATTCTTACCTCTAATTACACCCATGATTAGCGGATGCGGTATCGCCGATTTGATGTGCAGAGATTGTTCATAGAGAGCCTTCAACTTTTTGTTATTTTTCTGAGCTGTGTACATTTGAATCTCCAAGGCATAGATTTCTAGAAGCTGTGTACCTTTCTTAAGATCATCTTCACCTTCATCTGTCTGCAATTCAAAAATAAGTGTTTAGATTTTCTTCATTTATAAACTTCTGGTACCTATGGATTTGCTTGAAAATTGGAATGTTCCATGTCAACCATAATGATTTTTCATTCTTTCTTATAGGAAAAAACAGGTAGCAAATTGATGCCCTGGCAAAGTATGTTAAAGACACCTTGATTACGAATAATCTAGCTTTAAATTAGTATTCGTTCATTTAATAACTTACCTGACAGCTTTGATGCAACTGTTTTAATATTTTAGCTAATTTGTTGAAGTCTCCTCTATCATAGTAAAGCTTGCCCAGTTTTGTGTTGGTCTTGAACCACAGCCTGTCGTTTTTCGCGTCTTTTAGCGCTTCAAGTGTGGTCTCATAAAAGTCTTGTAATAGCTCCATCTGTAAAATAAGAGAAACTTAAACATTGAAAAAACTTAAACAAAAAACATTGTTGTTTCTAGTTTGTGAGCACTTATGGCATAGAGGTAGAGGTTAGTAAATAATACATACATTTCTGGAGGTGGAAATGTAGTCCAGGATTGAGTTGATAGATTTCTCAGAGTGGTTCCTTGTGACTGCACTCTTGATGTATGTGAGGAGTTGCTTGTACCTTGCCATCATTTCTGTAAAATTATTCTGAAAAAGCCATAAAAATTAAAATGTGGTTTTTGTTTTAAGCAATAAAAGAGTGTAGTTTTGGCCATATTAAGGTTTTTAAATATTTCTAGTGATGAACATGCAAACTTTAGATACAAATCACACAAATATTCATAAATTAGCTTTTGCCTGCGGCTTCACCCGCGTGAAATTTAGTTTGTCACAGATCGTTATAAATTATAGCCTATATCTGGGTAATAAATAATAATACTGTAAAGTTTCATCAAAATCTGTTCAGTAGTTTTTACGTGAAAGAGTAACAAACATCCAGACATCCAAACTTTCGCATTTATAATATTAGTAGGATAATATAATACTAAATGTAACTCACTAATTTAAAATTAATCTTAATCATCTGTTTCAGGGCTTTGAAACCCCATTCCCCCTTGTCGCCACCCTCTAGCTCCAGAACCTTCTGGAAGCTGAGCAGCGCGGCCAGCGGCTCGTCTTCCTTCAACGCCTTGCTGTTGTAGTACTGGTTCTCTAAGTCCACGTCCGGTTCAGAGTTGCTGTCTTCCGAGTATTCCTGCACATTTAAAATTATTAAAATGTAATATATTAAATTGGGTTCCTGCCAAACTAAAATTGTGTCTAATTGGAATGAAATGCGATAAAAAGTAAACCTTTGCCAAAAGTAAAACATATTTACAAAAATATACCTTTTATAGAATATAGTGAAGTGTATGTATACAATAAAATACTTAAGATGCAACAGCAACATAGAATAAAATGAATACCCAGCTATAACTCATGATGCACAATAAAATTTTGAGATTATGTAGTGTTGAAATAAATGAATTATTGGTTGTTTGACATATTTGTCATACTCAAGAGAGATTGCTATCAAAAAATAACAGACAGATCAGATTTAAATGCAAGAGGACATTCTTATTAGCACCCAGCACCACTTACAAACAAGTTATATTTTTGAAATTCATGCATCATCAATAAACTCGTAAATATTGTATGTTACAATTTATTCCAGTAACAAGGAACTTTGAAACTAAAATTAAAGTCAAAAAGCTCTGCTATCAAGTGGGAACAGCAGTCACAACAACGAAAGGAGTTGTAGTAACTTATGAAGGTTATTAATTTACCAAGCCATAGTCCTCCTCTTCCTCGCACATATTATAATCGTCATCGTTGTCAGACATGCTTCAGAGTTTCACTGTATCGTAAAAGTAACAATTTAATACGAAAATGTTTTATCCCAAGGATGACGGCAAACAGCATAGAGAAAAGTAATATAGTTCCAAAATACTGCACTGTCCTGTCGATGACATTGACAGTGGGGCGCCACCGTCAATACCGGATCGCTGGTTCAGATTTTTGCCATGTTGGAAACCATATAGTTGAACGATGGTAGCGCCCCCCTGTCATTGAGTTTGGCGGGACAGTTCAGCGTGGGTCATCTATACATAGGGCAAACAGCAAAAATCAGAGAATGACATTTATATTGTACTTTTCGAAATTCGTAAACATGTTCAGGCAAAGATAACGTGGTTTATACTGCCTATAAATTTTTGACAATAGTGTGTCACATTTAAAAAAACAGCAGTCATCGAGTAAGTGAATATTGGAGCAGACAAATATCTGCAGTTTTTCTTTTAAGGTGGTGAATGTTGTGTTGTGGGCACACGAATATAACGTTAACTTGGTTTTAAGTTGAAAAGCTGTGTCGGCTAACATTTGGTCTTGTGGGTAGGGTTGCCAGGTTTCCAAACCTAATAGCCGGATAGACCAGCCAGTTTGGCCGGACATTTGGGTAAAAAGGCCGAGCACCCTACGTTATTGAGGATTTTGTGTCTCAGACGACAAGAAAATGAAGAATGTTCACTAATTTTGTTTTTTAGCTTTCTGTATTCTCTGTTAAAAATAAAAAATACACGTGAAAGAATTATTTCGATACGTCAATTAGTTTCCAAGATATTGAATTTTAAAAGTGCGGGCGGCGGCCGGCCCGCCATTTTATGCGCGTGACGTCATATTACAGTGACTGGCTCATATTTGTATGGGTGGAATCTTGCTAGCTGAATTAAGACCCACTTCCAGGCAACCGATTAAGCTGAAATTTCGCAAACACATGTGATTTGGATGACCATGCAATATTATGATGACATGGAGCTGATCTGATGATGGAGCTGGAAGGTGGCCATAGGAACTCTATAATAAAACGACTTAAATGCATCGAGTTTGGGCTCGTTCGTTTTGTATTGATGAGTATTTTAATTCTATATAGTAATCGGGGTCTAATGATGGAGCTGGAAGGCGAGTTTACATCGAAAACAAAACACGCACGATGGCCCACCTACAGGATACTATTCGACAAGGCCTCACATACGAGCGAACATTGACTCACGCACGCGTATTCTTGTGTATGATGGAAGAAAATAAAGAAAATGGTGTACTAAATACTGTGCAGTATTTAACTGCCTAAATAATAATAAAAACACAGAATGTACTTTTTAAGTTCCCTCAAGACACTGAGAGGTAAATAAGTAGTTAATATTATTCATGATAATTCATGCTAAATCATGTATTTCCTCCGCCATTTTCCGCAGTTTGGCACCTCGCGTCACATCATTTTACCGAAGTCAGCCCTATAGCTTCGGAGCAGTGCCGATCACTGACGTTTGTCAACAAAATGGTGCTTGACTCTTGAGACAGGCTAAATTACACCATATTGTTATAGATGACCCACGCTGAACTGTCCCGCCAAACTCAATGACAGAGGGGCGCTACCATCGTTCAACTATATGGTTTCCAACATGGCAAAAATCTGAACCAGCGATCCGGTATTGACGGTGGCGCCCCACTGTCAATGTCATCGACAGGACAGTCCAGTATTTTGGAACTATAATGACATTGAGCATACATTTTTTTAAATACCTTCGCGAAGTAAAACTTCTGTACGTAGTACTTATTATTATTCTGTGGTAATATGTAGATTATCAGTTGGCCTCACCAGCTCGACTTTGTACGCCTTGGCGTTGTCGGGCTCGGCCACGAAGATGGTCTCGTCGTGCGCGCCGCCCACTCGCACGAAGGCTTGCTGCACCGTCACCGCCTTGTTCCACTTGTCGCGCACGGAGAACTTCAGAGTCACCCTGCATCGTACACATTTATGATACAAAACTGTTATGGTGAACCGTTATACGAGCATTTAGCTTAGTACAAGGGGTTAACGGGGCTAATGTAATTTGTTTTATACAAATTACTAATAAAAACACTGAACGCAAAACAGCTTCTTTGATTATGAGACGAAATTTTAAGGACATGAGTGCATAGTGTTGTGATATATCAAGACTTTTACATAACGCGCGTGAGATGGAACTACGCACTGTTTTTCTGGTTTCAATCATTAGAGTAAATAATTTGCAACTTTGCATGCGTAGTGAAAGGCAGAAGCTGTTTAAGACAAGCCGAAGACGGGTACATTGGCGCACATTAGGGTTCAGTGGAACAGTGGTGATGTAGTCATTCAAGTACATAGTTGTAATGTTCAAGTATGTTTATCAGTTATTAAGTTAATAGGGCGAGGTCTGCTTAGTAAGATTGCTAATTACACTTCGAAAGCAATTTTTATAAAAAACTTTTTTATCTAAGACTAACACTTACTTTTGCAAGTGATCAGCCTGCAGCTTCTCAGTCAGCTTGTTGGGGTAGGTCACGGTGGTGACTTTAGGGCTGGTAGTGCCGTCCACATCGCCGATTCCCACCTCAATACTGGACACCTGGATCTCGCCCAACACAGCAATATTCACATTGGCCGTCTTGCCTCCAGCGCTCAGCGCGATCTTGTACATGCCGTATTGGGCCTTAATCTTGCTGAGGTTAAGGACGAAAGTCGTGGGCTCGTTGGGTTTCTGAGTCAGCGGTTGTTTGGAGAGGACTACGACGTCATCGGCGAGGCGGGTTCCGGACTGAGCGACCACGTCTTCAGGCTTGAGGCCGGGTACAGGACGTCCTAGTAAGTCGGTGACGGCGAACTCGATTGAATCGGAGTCAGATGTGACATATTTTTTGCCTTTGATGACGATGCTGATGGGGGTGGGCTGTTGGGTGGTTAATTTATATTATTGCTGGGTTCGTGATTAATAAGTTATTTAACAATGAACAGAGCCCCGATTACGGTAATTTTTAACGTCTCCAATCCAGACGCGCTTCTTCGATACGATTGGTCAACACAAAGCGTACGTCAGCTGTTTTGACCAATCGTATCGCAGAATCGATGAAGCGCGTCTGAATTGGAGACGTTAAAAATTACCGTAATCGGGGCTCAGTAGAATGACATACAGAGGAATACCAAGATAAACAAGTTCTAAGAGATGGGAAGTGAACTGACTTCTGAAAAAGCAATCAATGGAACTTGTTATACTCGTAGATAAACTATCAGATACTATCAAAATAGGTGTGTCAGAATCATCAAGATCATTTTGAAGCCTACAGTTATTCAAAACTCACGCTACATAGAGGAATACAGCTTAAGCTCGCTCTAACCTGGTCGTCAGCGAGTGCGGTGGCGGCATCCAACAGTAGCGCGGCGCCGCGCGGTGACGTCACCGAGCGACGCGACAGCACGTATTCAGCGAACTTCAGCTTCTGCTCAGGGTTGAGCGGCGACGCCTTCTTCTGCTGCTTGTACGACCTGCGAGGCACATACATGGGAGTGTAACAGCAAAGCAAACTTACTTTTATTACAAGCACATAAGATCCTATTTAGTATATTGTGCTGTCGTCCGTTCATTGCAGAAAAGAGTGTCTGTGAAATGTATTGTGTGATCTACAGATCACTACTGCATTATCGCATAATACTATACACATTTTTGACATTAGTGCTGCTATTCTTGCCAGGTGCAAATTCTCAAATCAATGCAAATTTACAATATATAAAGCGCGCATATGGGGATGTTCGTGACGTCAATACGTTGCAAAAAGTACAGCACGGCGTGACGTCACGCGGAACTTAAACGCACCATTTCTTGTTTGATTGACAAATAAAAATAAATGAATCCAATATTTTTTGATAAATAGGTATCACTGACATACTAAATGTCTTTATAGGAAACTAGCTAGGTCCTATGCTAGGTACAAACAAAGCATACCTAGTGATAGTAGACAGCAGCATCGAGGTAACGGGCAGGCCGCCGTCGAAGTGCAGCGCGCGCGAGTCGCTCTCATCAGCTGCCAGCAGCACGCCTTCAGCGTGGCTCGCCGTCCACGCCGTGCAGCCCATGTGCTCGCACAGGGCGAACACGTAGCCGTAGCTACGGAAGATTAATAATATATGGTTTATTTGTAAAACACATTGACACACAAGGAGCAAAAAGTGAGATTAATAAACACAGGAGTAGCAGGAAAGATATAGTACATTACAAAGAGTAAAAAAGAAAATCCTGTGCTAAGGTATAAGTGTGCTGCAGCGATGCAAAAAAGCTGAGCTCAGCTGCAGTTAAATGAGCAGAACACTATAATAAGTAAATAATAGCTTTATTTCTAAGATACACAAACTACAGACAAAACATTTTTAGCGGCGTCTGCACTAAGCTAACGCTTGTATTGCAGCTGCCAAGATTAATAAGATTGTAATCTTTCACGTTCCATTTCAATTAAAATAGTGAAACATGGGTCACAAAGCATAATTTATGTATGAGTTACATAATGTACTCATGGCTTGACGTTGTCACAAGCAGACTGGTGGTTGAGACCCATGTTTCTCTATTTCAAATGTCAGGAACACTTTTTATTTATATGGGACAGCATTCAATAGATCAGCAAAAGATAATACTGTCAAAAATCCACATACATTATGAACAACACTGGTCCTGGTAGTTACACTATTTTGAAAGCTGTAAAACATAGGGAATTTTACCTACTATACTTTACATAGGTACCACCTATTGTATAGTTTTATTATTCTGTACCTGAATTACTTAATAAATTAAACTGATAAAAATTCTAAGCTACCTAAAACTAAATTAAGTGTAGAAACTAGTAAACAGGTACTTACTTATCTATTTACTAGTTTCTACACTTAATGAGTACTACTGCTTAGTGCTTTCTTATCTACAAACCAATTTGAATTTACTGCTAAAAGAATACAGTTCAAACTTGTGGAAAATAATTTTATAACCAAGGCAAGCTGATAAAAGTGTAATAAATTACACATTTAGCAACATGCAGGAGTTTTATAACACTTACTTAGCAGGAGAGTCATCCTTCTTCAACAGCTGGATGAGATTCTTGAGGCTGTCTTCTTTGTCGTAAACGCTGCCCTTGCCCAGAGCCTTTAGTGTGTACACAGCATAATACAGCTCCTGGATGGTTGCGTCTTTCTTGTCTAGAACCTGCGACGGCGGCCGGAGGAGATCCGTAGACAATGAATTCTGGCAGCCTGAGAGGGCCGCGGCGCTAGCCAGGTAGAATACTTGCTCAATGTTTTTGGAATCATATTTGGCATTTTTGATGTCCTGCAAACAGAGAAATTAATATTGAAATGAAAAATATGAAAATAACATTAATTATTGCCATTACTGTTCTGTTAACACTTGTTACTTATTCATGAAAAACTCATAAAGTTCATTTATTTTTGCAAGTAGGCTTTGAAAAGCACTTTTACATGTCCCAGTATTAACCCTGCCACTGCTTCAGGACAATAAATGGGCTAGTGGTGAGAAGCAGCAGCGCAAGAAACACAGTCACTATTGTCAGTTAGAACTCTAACTGGGAAGGTATTTCTAATAAGATTATGAAATGTATTATGTTTATAAATCAATCAATAAAAATCCTTTTTAGGTAACCCCAACACAAAAAGAGAGGGGTGTTATAGATTAACATGTCTGTGTTTATATAAATTAATTACCTGGCAAACATCAGGGATTGGTACTTTGAGATCTTTCAAACCCTTGATAGAGTAGTACAGTGACGCAACATCCTTGTTTTTGAGGCCCTCTTGGAGGATAGACTGGATCCGCTTCAAGTCTATTGAACCTTGGAGGGTGTTAGCACTGCTCCAGCCAACTAGGCATAACACTAAAATGCTGAATGCTGGAAAATGATAAAAGAACATTGGTAATACAGATTTTTCATGCCATATATGAATGAAACTGCTGTTATGAATATTCAAGAGGATTATAGTCTTATTCTGAAGATTCTTCTAACCTAAAGCACGCATTACATAGGCCGGCGACGCGACAATCAATAGACTGACGTGTCCCAAACAATTCATTGTTTTAATGTTAACATTTGTCAATCTTATTTAGCTTTTTATTACCTATGTACGAAAAAAGACTCATTCTCGTACACCAGTAGCATTTTTCAAACTAGAAAGGGAAAAATACGCTGATAAAATGATCACCACGCCAAAGCCTATGTTTACGGTGAAAATTCATATAAATACTCACTATTTAAATGCATCTTTTTAATTCCGTTGATCAGAGACGATTCTGATCTTAAATACACTAATCTTATTTAAGCAATATCCTTATTAATTAGCCATAAAAAACATTGAAAATTAATAAATCCGACTGCGGCCGGTTCCCTTTTTTTGACAAATTGACAGAAGTGATCGACGTAGCAAACAATGTTGCCACTCATAAAATATCATGAAAATAAAGATAAAAAGATATCAAAGCGATGTGGTATGAAAACGCACTGATTTTTTTTGACAGACCTCTACTTTGACCCGTACTCTATCTTGTCTGTGGTGTGTATTACGTCAAAATCAAATTTAATTTGGGAAAAGCGCNTGCGTGCCGGGCTGTACGTACAGGCAAGCTGGTGTATCCTAATGTCACAGTATTTTGTTGATGAGAATCCGTCCGACTTTTTTTATAGGTCCATGATTTGGAGATTATGATGTAGTGTTGAAATAAATGAATTATTGGTTGTTTGACATATTTGTCATACTCAAGAGAGATTGCTATCAAAAAATAACAGACAGATCAGATTTAAATAAAAGAGGACATTCTTATTAGCACCCAGCACCACTTACAAACAAGTAATATTTTTGACATTCATGCATCATCAATAAACTCGTAAATATTGTATGTTACAATTTATTCCAGTAACAAGGAACTTTGAAACTAAAAATTAAAGTCAAAAAGCTCTATCAAGTGGGAACAGCAGTCACAACAACGAAAGGAGTTGTAGTAACTTATGAAGGTTATTAATTTACCAAGCCATAGTCCTCCTCTTCCTCGCACATATTATAATCGTCATCGTTGTCAGACATGTTTCAGAGTTTCACTGTATCGTAAAAGTAACAATTTATTACGAAAATGTTTTATCCCAAGGATGACGGCAAACAGCAAAAATCAGAGAATGACATTTGTATTGTACTTTTCGAAATTCGTAAACATGTTCAGGCAAAGATAACGTGGTTTATACTGCCTATAAATTTTTGACAATAGTGTGTCACATTTAAAAAAACAGCAGTCATCGAGTAAGTGAATATTGGAGCAGACAAATATCTGCAGTTTTTCTTATAAGGTGGTGAATGTTGTGTTGTGGCACACGAATATAATGTTAACTTGGTTGTGTCGGCTAACATTTGGTCTTGTGGGTAGGGTTGCCAGGTTTCCAAACCTAATAGCCGGATAGACCAGCCAGTTTGGCCGGACATTTGGGTAAAAAGGCCGAGCACCCTACGTTATTGAGGATTTTGTGTCTCAGACGACAAGAAAATTGTGCGTAAAATCATAAAATCAAGCTTTTTTTATTATACACTTTTAGTATGCGAAATGTAAAAAGCCTAACACGAAACCGGACACGAACATACACCATTTATTTTGGCTGGGCACGCAAACAAAAAGCTTAACTAAACTAATTAATTAACATAAATAATGTCTGGCTTCATCTGGCCGGACATCTTTTTAACTGATGCTCACTCAATACTCATCTACTTGTGGCAGTAGGAAATGTAAAGTAATTAAGTAAAAAAACAAAAGTATACTTTACGTGCCCGCGAATTCGTTCACGTACTCGTAAAAATTATATCTTACCACGAAGGGTTAACGGGATTTTGTATTAAAATTTTTAAAATTGCTAATATTCTTTTATAAAAAAAGCCTTATTCGATAAAATTAAATGGAAAGGAATATACAACGTTTTATTTATCTAAGAATACAACCCGGAGACGCGTCCGACGATGACAGACCCAAAACTGTACACGGATTAGGAGAAATCGAACCCGGACCAACCAAAAAAGATTGGTCAAATCTTAAAAATTGAAAAGATAAGACAGACAAGACAAGAAACTCTCTCTTATCCTTAAATAAAATACTTTTTACTTTTTTTTTTTACTTTTTATCCGAAGTCGAAAAAACTATATATATTAAAGATAGTACGCATACCTGTGGTAGGTATTACTTTAATTACTGAATATAAAAAGATTAATAAAAATACATTTGTACACAAATATCTCCTTGTTTTGCCGACTTTTGCTGCTTCCACTTACATTTTGATTTCAAGTTTCAACCGCGTAAAAGTAGTACATAGCATTGAAAGATTTTCTACGAAAATGATTGGTTACAGAATCAACCAATGGTATCAATGGACTTTGTTATTAATTTTACGCGGGAATATGCTTACTTAAGATCTTACAAAAACTACTGAATTATTAAATCTGCAAATCAAAAATATCGAAGTACGGGGTGATTAAAATTCACTCACGTATAATTTTTAGGGATTTCATCAACACTTTATATAGTTTTTTTTGCCATTTATCACGGCGAGGTGGGAGTGTATTATTTTGCCGCTATTAATGTAAAAACAGCTGTGACTGGTTCATTGAACTTTACATCACAGATTATTTATCTTTTCATTGAGTTCCGTTAGCTTCTGTAGTTTATTTGTAATATCTAATAAATATTATTTTTTATTATTTTTCAGAGCAATAACATAGTAATGAAGTACATAGAGGTAATTAGATAAGAGAAACATATAAATATTTCATAATGATGCACTACATTCAATTTCATAAATTTATTTTTATAGATTTCCCTGACTAACGTTTCGATCACAGTACGATTCGGAACAACGAAAGTTTCCCGCCAAATTGCCGTCATAAATTGAAAGCGGTAAAAAAATTGTGTGGTGAATCAGTAGACTATAAATCGCTGGACTGGAATATTCCTCCAGCAAAGTAGCTTAGCACAATAAACAAAGACTTAAGTATTTTTCAGTCTAACCAGTGAACAAAGAATTTATCAGAATGTCTACATTTAACGACAAGGAAAACCTCACCAATGGAATCAACAATGTCCACATCAAGGTTTGTAGTTTTCTATTTCTATTGCTACATGAAATATATCGTCAGTTTTACTGATATTAGTTAACTACGTATATCTCTATTTCAATATTGATTAAGTATTTTCAATCTATAAATCATGGTTAAGCGTCTAGTGCTCAGTTTATTGAATACTGTAGTTTGTCACGCTAACCTCGATTTCTTGCGTGGGGTTTTTCATCTGGAGAGATAGTGACGAATCAANCGAATCAACTATTCACAGTCGCCGACAAAGAACAACATTTTGACTCTTCGCAACGACAACGTGACTGATGATAAAATGGAGGTGGAGAAAGAGTCCAAGGAGGTGGAGTTCGACCCCCAGCTGGAGCCGCTGCTGCGGGAGAACCCGCGCCGGTTCGTCATCTTCCCCATCAAGTACCCCGACATCTGGAACATGTACAAAAAGGCCGAGGCCTCCTTCTGGACGGTAGAGGAGGTGGACCTATCTAAGGTTAGTTAACCTAATTCAACCTAATTATAGTAACGCCTCATGGCATTTTTTAGCGGTACATCCAAACGGGGAAATGCGTAGTTACAATAGATTGGTGCACTTGCACAATAATTTCATGTAGGTAAAATGTTTTTTTTCTTTTACATGTACCTAATTAACTCATTATCAATTAATTTCTAAATTGCAAATGGAAACGTCTGAAGTAATGACTTAGGATTTTACAACAGTTAATTGAATTTAATCACCAATTATCTTATTACATTTTTACCATTTCATTTGATGTTATGTTAAAAGTCTGAAATTGTTTTTATTTACCCACTTTCCTTTTGCTTTAGGACTTATCTGACTGGGAAAATTTAAAAGACTGTGAAAGACATTTCATCAAGCACGTGCTGGCCTTCTTTGCTGCATCTGACGGTATCGTCAATGAGAACCTGGTTGAACGCTTCTCTCAAGAAGTGCAAGTGACTGAAGCTCGATGCTTCTATGGATTCCAAATCGCTATGGAGAATGTACATTCTGAAATGTACTCATTGCTCATTGACACTTATATCAGAGACCCTAAGGAAAGGTATGTATGGTTGGCTGCTTATCTTGTAACAAAATAAAGGATCATTGTAATATACAGTTGGAACCTGTTTCTATCTTATCTCAAGTTGCAAATTATACAATAAACAAAGCTGTTCAAATGTGGTACCTACTCAGTATGAGTCATACGTTTGAGGTACTTGTTAACAGCTAAACATTTTGTATTTTTCCAGAGATTTTCTCTTCAATGCTATTGAGACACTACCATGTGTAAAGAAGAAGGCTGACTGGGCACTTCAATGGATCGGCAGCAAGACCGCGACATTCGGCGAGCGTATCGTGGCATTCGCCGCGGTTGAAGGCATTTTCTTCTCTGGCAGTTTCGCGTCTATCTTCTGGCTCAAGAAGCGTGGACTCATGCCCGGCTTGACTTTCAGCAACGAACTTATATCTAGGGACGAGGTGAGCTTTCTTATCTCTTGTTGTGTCTACTCACGTACATTTTATCTAAATCACAGTGAATTGCTATGATAAGTCTTGTAGGTAATAATACTCAAATAGGTCACCCTATCTTTTTATTTACATATTTAATTCATTGATTTTTTATGACTGGGCATATATGCTATCATTGCTAATTTTAGTGTCATTTTTAGGAATATAGGTCAACAAGATAGATAAAACAAAATAGTATTTCTTTTGTTTTCATAAATTTTATTTTTTACATCACCCACAGGGCCTCCACACGGACTTTGCCTGCCTCATGTTCAAGCACTTGGTCCAAAAGCCGAGCAAGGCGCGTGTGCTCCAGATCATCAAGGACGCGGTGGTCATCGAGCAAGAGTTCCTGACCGACGCGCTTCCCGTCAGGCTATTAGGCATGAACTGTGAACTCATGTCCAACTACATCGAATTCGTCGCCGATAGGCTGCTGGTGGATCTCATTGAAGAAAAGGTTTGTATCCAAAATCAAAAGTTATTTTTCTTCTTTTTGCTAGTANTGCTAGTACATTTACTGACATAGAATTTCTGTTACAGCACTACAACACCAAGAACCCATTCGACTTCATGAACCTCATTTCCCTGGAAGGCAAGACAAACTTCTTTGAAAAGAAAGTTGGAGAGTACCAGAAGTGGGGAGTCATGGCAAATCCTACTGACAATGTGTTTACCCTCGATGCTGAATTCTAAATGGTTGTGTAAAATCCTGACATATTTCTGACTGCAGTATTATGACCCAAATTCCAGTTTAACTCTACATTGAAATAAGATTTCATTGACATATTTCACACATTTAGATATAAGTTAAAACATTCGGTTGACCCGGACATAACTACTTGAATATTTTTTAATATTATGTTTACAATGGTTTAAACTTTAGACCAATTCTCTTACTTTTAAGATGAATGCAAGTACCTGTGAGTGAGTGTTGAATAGATGAGAGTGCTTCTATTGTATGTTTATATTGTAAAGGTATGTATTTTGATATGAAGTTGAAATAAACTATGTACTGAAGTGCCTGCAATAATTAGCAGAATACATACTTATTTTTACTTAAATTTAAACTTTGCACGAATATAATTTTTTAGCAATAACATAGTTTATATAAATCAATCATTGCGCAAATGATGTAAGTGTGTGATAGTAATATAATTCTTTAGAATTAATGTTTTTATAATAAACATATTATAAGTCCGACTAAACTTTGTTTCCTTCCTTTGTGGTAATATTTGCATTAGCCATGATTGGTTAGTTATTCAACACTTCTCTTTGGTAGGTGGAAACCGGGCCCAATGTACAGCGCAACATCCGCAGCCGAAGTGGGAAAAGGGATAGGTTTATAAAAATAACTTTTTATCAACAACTCAAATATTTATTAAAAATACGATTTGGAAATGCGCTCCGATACAATCATACGCAGACGTGTGGGCTACGAAATTGCAGATAATGGTGTGACGGGACCGCGATTCACGCACATACTAAATCATACACGCATTCTCACATACATAATATTATATTAAATTATTGCAATATGCTATGCTCGGGAACCTTGAATCGATAATATACTCCATCTTATATTGAGCCCAAAACATTCTTTGAGAAAACTATCATTTGATAAAGTTTTCATGCAAGTTGAAAGTGGAGTTAGGATGTATTACAAACAAGACAAGCCAGTAATTTTTGGCTTCATGATTAGGCCAACAACTGTAGATACAGTTAGTGTACTGTAATTACCCACCTATACAAGTCCAAGATGGATTCGACAGCAAACAAAGGTGTAAGCCCACCACGGTTTCTCTGAACATCTATGTAAGAAACCGTGGTGGCTTGTAGTTTGCGGTCTGCAGTCCATCTTGGACTTGTACCTTGGATAAAACTAAATCACTTCACTACTGCGGACAGTTGACGAGTAGGTATCAAAATTGTTACCGACACTCGGGACAGATGACGATAGTAATAAGGTTGAATATCCCGCATCACGAANCGCACCGATTTGTTCGCGCTGACGTGCATAGTGATGTACAACTACAAACAGCTGTTATCGAGCCAAGGTTCCCTCGTGGTGCGTTAGCGCTGCTTGGCGGCGACGAGGCGGCGCAGCAGGCGGTGGCCCGACAGGAACGTGAGCGCGCCCAGAGGCAGCAGGTAGCGCAGCGTGTCGAACATCGACAGCTGCAGCCACAGTACGTAGTACAGCACCAGCGACGCTGGGAAAGAATTGCTTGGTCAATAACAATCATTTACAATTTAACAACCGGAGTTGGACCGAACCGCAGGATTATTTACGTTATTATTTCACATCGGGCGCATGGGCTCGTGAGCCAAGCTTGTCATCCTGCTCACTCAAGAACAGGGTAAGCAGGATGACAAGCGTGCCTCGCGAACCCATGCGCCTGGTGTGAACTGTTATTGATTGACGATCCATCGTCGCATGTGTTTTAGAACAAGGAACTGGATCGTTTATTTTATTGTCCACTGCTGTCTTAACTTGGAGCCTTGAAGTGAAAATCGCCCATTACAACTTATAAATTGTCACGAGCCGCGCCACGCCATTAATATGCCACGTGATGTCTCATTTGCATTAGGGTACAAGTTGCAATCCATATTGGCGATGACGACGCTATTAAATTGAGCTCATTTGTCTTGATTAATATCATACAAGTTGGCTGAACATCCAACTACCAGCGGGCGATTTGTCATTGAAAAACGTGCGACCTAGCTGTCATATCGCATTCTATGCGTTTGGCATCACAATCAGATTGTGTAGTGTATTTATGTCGTTATTAACCGGTGTGAATTTACTCATTTGGCGTCCATTTTTATCGCATCTGCGGTCGCTCGAGGGGCGACTTTTAGAGGGTACTCACCTCCAAGCGACAGATGGAACAGCAAGGCACTGAGCGTCCAGGGGAAGTTGGACAGGTTAAGCCCAAGACGCGCCCACAGCAGCAGCAGCAGCAGCAGCGGCGCGGCGGCCGCGGCAGCGAACACGTCGGATAAAGCTCGTGGAGGACGCGCCTCGGGCTGACGGAACGCGTGCACGATCTCGGGCAGCGGCCCGCGGTGAGGCACGCTCGCTGTTACTACTTCGCCTAAGGAATAGGACAGCACCAGTCAATTTATTTTATTTATTTATTTGATAAACAACATTCATATCTCTAATATTACAGGTTACCCCGATCCAATTTAAGAGTTTCAATTTATAATTGTGGATTGGCAATGGCTATAGGAAGCACGCAATGATCAAATTTTATCGTGATTTTATATCGATGTTTTTAAAACAACATTAAAATTTAATTAAGATTACGAATGTATTCGTATGTTATTGAAAACTCAATTAGTTCTCAACTAAAGCCCGGTCGGTCCGTGAGCACGTAGAATTTTGTCCAATGACCCCAAGCTACCCATCCTTATCGCTCGCGCGTAATTATATTGCTGTCGCGACTGTGCGACGGGCGCCCGCAGTGAGTGTCGACAGCAATATAATTACGCGCGAGCGACAAGGATGGATAGCTAGGGGTCATTGGACAAAATTCTACGTGCTCACGGATCAGACTATAACTGTTGTTACTCTAACTCATTCATTAAAACATTATCATGCTTTATAAAACAAAACCTTTACCCCAAATGTAGCTAAACGCATTCCGCGAGAGCTTTTAAGAAAAGAAACATCGTCGTCTGAATAAGTGTCTAAGCGTAAAAACTTAAGACTTGGCTATACCTTTGCCTTTCTGCAGAACCTAACAAAAAAAAACTGCTGCATACTCACCGACAGCGTTCCCGTCGCGGCCGAAGTTGAAGTGTATGTCGCCGAGCGGCCAGGCCACGGGCGCGGCGGCCGCGGCGTCGCCCACCAGCACGCTCAGCGAGTACGCGCCGTTCACCGCGTTCAGGTGCTTGCTCAGCGAACCCACGTTCTACGTACACAATAATATGGAACATTTTAGAATAACAATATTTTATATCAGTATCATTATTGCGTTTGATGCACTTTTATTTGTGGTCGTCATGTGATTTTCTTGACTCAAGGATCTTAAGTTTTGTAGGTGTGGTGTTACCAAGTTATGACGTCACAATACATTTCACTACGTACTATTAAACTAAATACTTTCAGTTACATTGCCAGTTATGTCATCTCGTTCTATCGCAAAGAATCACCATTTGATTATAGCGAGAGCAAAAACGGAAATGGATTTTTTTATTTTAAACCTTCCTGGCCTGGAAATATGTACCATTGGCCGAATACTTGTGAGTTGTCAATAGTTAACAGTGTGGCCGTGTGTACGTGTTTTCCACCGGATATGGAAAGTAAAAACATTGTTGATGCAAACAAGAATGTGTAGTGAAACAATGTTTTGACTGGACAATTTTGTTGAATATTGACATGTTTCTGTTGATTGTGTAGGGCAAAACACGCGCTGGCGACCCGGCTAAAGCATGTCACATAAGCAAGCATCGTTTGTGAATACGGGCGTTTCTTTGAGATGGCAAGTTGAGATGTAACTGCGGTCACCATCCACTATCGGCCTTGTTGACTCACTTTGCAGTCAGTACCACTTGGAGATATTGCAAGTAATTATGTAGATTATAAACTAATTCCACCTCTCGTTCCCACCGCTGACCTCCACAAAAACCCAACCAATGAAGGTCAAGTTTGTCCCGGGGGAAAGTTAAACTGTCATTGGACCCGCAACGAAATTAATCAGAGGAACATTATGTAGATTATCAGTTGTTCTCACCAGCTCGACTTTGTACGCCTTGGCGTTGTCGGGCTCGGCCACGAAGATGGTCTCGTCCCGCGCGCCGCCCACGCGGACAAAGGCCTGCTGCACCGTCACCGCCTTGTTCCACTTGTCGCGCACGGAGAACTTCAGCGTCACCCTGAATAGTACGAGTACACACTTAGAGTAGGCGCACACCGTTGATTTTTCGTCGGCCGATAGTTTAGTCAGGCAGTTGATCAGTATGGGAATGTATGGGAGTGCGCACACTACGCCGATTCGATTTGGCCGATTCTTCATACAATTTAAAATCGGGCACAACTATCGGCCAACTAAAAATCAACCGTGTGCGGCTACTCTAACAGTGCGAATAAGTATGTATAAACCTTTTGGGTGTGTCGATATTATCATCATTGAGATTTCTAGACTTTCTTTTCTCGTAGACTCACCTTAGCGTGGCGGTACTGGCGGTGGGCAGAAGCTGGATACGCGGAAAAATGGCGTAAGAATTATGTCTAGCAGTGAGCTCCTATAGAATAGTGATGAATTGATGATGAAAGTATCAAAGTAAATTGTTTATTTGCTATTTAGTTGCCATAGCAAAGTGCTCAAGTTCTAATTTTTATAGAAAAGAATATGCTATGATTAACAAAATCTTATGACCAAAAAAAAATTTATAAAAACCCATTTCATAATAAGAACTAACACTTACTTTTGCAAATGATCAGCCTGCAGCTTCTCCGTAAGCTTGTTGGGGTAGGTCACAGTGGTGACTTTGGGGCTGGTAGTGCCGTCAACATCGCCGATTCCCACCTCGATACTGGAAACCTGGACCTCGCCCAACACAGCAATATTCACATTGGCCGTCTTGCCTCCAGCGCTCAGCGCGATCTTGTACATGCCGTATTGGGCCTTAATCTTGCTGAGGTTAAGGACGAAAGTCGTGGGCTCGTTGGGTTTTTGAGTCAGCGGTTGTTTTGAGAGGACTACGACGTCATCGGCGAGGCGGGTTCCGGATTGAGCGACCACGTCTTCAGGCTTGAGGCCGGGTACAGGACGTCCTAGTAAGTCGGTGACGGCGAACTCGATTGAATCGGAGTCAGATGTGACGTATTTTTTGCCTTTGATCACGATGCTGATGGGGGTGGGCTGTTGAGTATAGTTAGTTTATTTTACTGCTGGGTTCGTGATGAATCAGTTGGTGCTACATTATTTAATAATGATGAGTTCAATGACAGAGGAATACCAAGACAAACAAGTTCTAAGAGATGGGAAATGAACTGACTTTTGAAAAAGCAATCAATGGAACTTGTTATACTCATAGATAAACTATCAGATACTATCAAAATAGGTGTGTTAGAATCATCGAGATCATTTTGAAGCCTACAGTTATTCAAAACTCACGCTACAAAGAGGAATACAGCTTAAGCTCGCTCTAACCTGGTCGTCAGCGAGTGCGGTGGCGGCATCCAACAGTAGCGCAGCGCCTCGCGGTGACGTCACCGAGCGGCGCGACAGCACGTATTCAGCGAACTTCAACTTCTGCTCAGGGTTCAGAGGGGACGCCTTCTTTTGCTGCTTGTACGACCTGCGAGACACATGGGAGTGTAACAGCAAAGCAAACTTGTTCTTATTACAAGCTCACAAGATCCTACATCGTTTAACATGTTGTGCCGACGTCCGTACATCACAGAAAAGTGTCTGTGAATTGTATTGTGGCATACCCAGGACTGTAATTCTAGCTAGGCGCGAATCCAGCTCTCAAAAAAGGTAGTGACTACATCACAGCCTCTGGAAAGGCGCTCAAGTGTGTGCTTACTTAAATTACAATGAGCCTTTTAATCTCAATAATACCAAGCTGTAAAAGTGTGACTTGACCTTCTTATTAGGGCATATCCATCATGCTCACTGCAGGCTATGTGCTTGCATGGTATTTCAAATATTTATTTTTACTAAGTGTAAAATTAGTCTTATTCTAAGTATAGTTGACAGCACATCAGACTGCATTTTTGTTACAAAACAGACTGCATAGTATTTAAGTTACCTGGTGATAGTAGACAGCAGCATGGATGTAACGGGCAGGCCGCCGTCGAAGTGCAGCGCGCGCGAGTCGCTCTCATCAGCTGCCAGCAGCACGCCTTCAGCGTGGCTCGCCGTCCACGCCGTGCAGCCCATGTGCTCGCACAGGGCGAACACGTAGCCGTAGCTGAGGAAGATTATGTCAAAATTAATAAGTAAATAATAGCTTTATTTCTAAGAAGTAGTATGTGGGATATGGAGATACTAGAATAAGGAAGCTAAGGTGTAGTGCTTCCTTCCGAACGGGTGTGGTTATTTACCATCTCGGTTTTCTATACTCAGTTAAGCTGAGAACTCTGCCACCGCGATGCAGGTTTGTAGGCGCGATGACGTGTGCCATAGTAAGGTAGGTGTCAGCACCATCTGTTGGTTGATGACTGTAGTGGCGTGTCGATAGATGTCGCCACAAGTACAGACCAAACATTTTTAGCGGCGTCTGTTCTAAGCTAACACTTGTATTGCAGGTGCCAAGATTAATAAGATTGTAATCTTTCACGTTCCATTTCAATTAAAATAGTGAAACATGGGTCACAAAGCATAATTTATGTATGAGTTACATAATGTACTCATGGCTTGACGTTGTCACAAGCAGACTGGCGGTTGAGACCCATGTTTCTCTATTTCAAATGTCAGGAACACTTTTTATTTATATGGGACAGCATACAATAGGTCAGCAAGAGATAATACTGTCAAAAATCGACATACATTATGAACAACACTGGTCCTGGTAGTTACACTATTTTGAAAGCTGTAAAACATAAGGAATTTTACCTACTATACTTTACATAGGTACCACCTATTGTATAGTTTTATTATTCTGTACCTGAATTACCTAATAAATTAAAATGATAAAAATTCTAACTAAGCTACCTAAAACTATATTATTATTATCTATTTACTAGTTTCTACACTTAATGAGTACTACTGCTTAGTGCTTTCTTATCTGCAAACCAATTTGAATTTACTGCTAAAAGAATACAGTTCAAACTTGTGGAATATAATTTTATAACCAAGGCAAGCTGATAAAAGTGTAATAAATTACACATTTAGCAACATGCAGGAGTTTTATAACACTTACTTAGCAGGAGAGTCATCCTTCTTCAACAGTTGGATGAGATTCTTGAGGCTGTCTTCTTTGTCGTAAACGCTGCCCTTGCCGAGAGCCTTTAGTGTGTACACAGCATAATACAGCTCCTGGATGGTTGCGTCTTTCTTGTCTAGCACCTGCGACGGCGGCCGGAGGAGATCCGGAGATAAGGAGTTCTGACAGCCTGAGAGGGCCGCGGCACTGGCCAGGTAGAACACTTGCTCAATGTTTTTGGAATCATATTTGGCATTTTTGATGTCCTGCAAATAGAGAAATTAATATTGGGATGAAAAATATGAAAATAACATTAATTATTGCCATTACTGGTCAAAACACTTGTTACTTATTCATGATTATCTAAAACTCTAACTGGGAAGGTATTTCTAATAAGAATATGTATCAAGTTTATAAATCAATCAATAAAAATACTTTTAATTTTTTTGTTTTTTAACCCTCTACTCAAAAAGAGAGGGGTGTTACGAGATTAACATGTCTGTGTTTATATAAATTAATTACCTGGCAAACATCAGGGATTGGTACTTTGAGATCTTTCAAACCCTTGATAGAGTAGTACAGTGACGCAACATCCTTGTTTTTGAGGCCCTCTTGGAGGATAGACTGGATCCGCTTCAAGTCTATTGAGCCTTGGAGGGTGTTAGCACTGCTCCAGCCAACTAGGCATAACACTAAAATGCTGAATGCTGGAAAACAATAACATAGATTATCTGTGATAGACATTGGTAACACAGATTTTTCCTGCTATATATGATTGAAACTGCTGTTATGAATAATTAAGAGGATTGTAGTCTTATTCTGAAGATGCTTCTAACCTAAAGCACGCATTACATAGGCCGGCGACGCGACAATCAATAGACTGACGTGTCCCAAGCAATTCATTGTTTTAATGTTAACATTTGACAATCTTATTTAGCTTTATAATACCTATGTACGAAAAAAGACTCATTCTCGTACACCAGTAGCATTTTTCAAACTAGAAAGGCAAAAATACGCTGATAAAATGATCACCACGCCAAAGCCTATGTTTACGGTCAAAATTCATATAAATACTCACTATTTAAATGCATCTTTTTAATTCCGTTGATCAGAGACGAGTCTGATCTTAAATACACAAATCTTATTTAAGCAATATCCTTAATAATTAGCCATAAAAAACATTGAAAATTAATAAATCCGACTGCGGCCGGTTTCCTTTTTTTGACAAATTGACAGAAGTGATCGACGTAGCAAACAATGTTGCCACTCATAAAATATCATGAAAATAAAGATATAGCTGACCCACGCTGAACTGTCCCACCAAACTCAATGACAGGGGGCGCTACCATCGCTCAACTATATGGTTTCCAACATGGCAAAAATCTGAACCAGCGATCCGGTATTGACGGTGGCGCCCCACTGTCAATGTCATCGACAGGACAGTCCAGTATTTTGGAACTATAAAAAGATATCAAAGCGATGTGGTATGAAAACGCACTGATTTTTTTTGACAGATCTCCACTTTGACCCGTACTCTATCTTGTCTGTGGTGTGTATTACGTCAAAATCAAATTTAATTTCATTCCAAAATTAGTGGATTTGGGGCTAGATTATATTCATTTGTTCTGATTATTTATTGATTACGATGGCCGCAGCAGCTAAAATACCGGCTCTCATAAACTGTACGTATACCCCAATGTTATACACATTTCTTCATACATTAATGTTTATTATTCTGGTGGATTATGTAATTAGAAAAATATTCCGAAAATCATATTGAAAAGTTATTTCTTCATCATATTAATGTATTGTGTTCCTTTAAAGTGTACATCTTACTTAGTTAAAATATTTTCCTACCTTCAATCCCGTTCAATGTTGAATAGTGACATTATCGAACTTTTTAAGGTTAGAATCTAATGTCCTTTCTTTTTCAGCGGCGTTAGCCCAGGCCCGCCCCAAATTCAACATCTTTATGAAGTATGCGAGAGTTGAACTGGCTCCACCCAAGCTGAGCGAGATCCCACAAATCAAGGCCGGTATTGGCAAGCTGATGTCGAGCGCCAAGACTGGAGCCTGGAAGCAACAGACAGTGAAGCAGGCCAGCCTAAACGCCCTAGTCGGCGCCGAGGTGCTGTTCTGGTTCTATGTTGGAGAATGCATCGGCAAGCGCCACCTTGTCGGCTATGATGTTTAGATATTTTTAAGTGTTAATTTGTAGATATAATCAGTCAAATGAAATAAATCAGCAAAACCTATATCCTGACTATTATTTTTCATGTCTAAATAACTTAAAAATGATACTGTTGTCTAGATTGACATACACAAAATTAGGGGATAGTAGAATTAAAACAGTATTTTAATTAATTAATTATTATAATGTTTTATAGATACAAACTAAACAGCTAATAAATTATATTACAATGGGGCACACTGTTCCATGAACCTATAGGGATTGCAAGCACTAGTGAACTTCAGTTCGGAGTCTATTTCTGGTGGGCCACGCAGCCACAGGCGGTCTCTGTAGTAGCTGACACAAGTCAGGAATTCTTTGTCATTGTATCTTCCCACTTCAACAGGCACAAAGGGGTCCAGATGTTCAAAGCCCTGTAAAACAGAAATGTTATTAAATACAAATTATAAAGATAATAATTAAAATAGTTTTATAACACTACAATCATCACACGAAATATTGCAGTTGACATACCTTTTTGTATAATAGATATCTTGGGAAGTAGCTTTCCTGGTGGTCATCAGGTACAGCAAGTTGGTCTGCAGTCAGCAATATAACTCCATTTGTCTGAAACATTGGAAATGGTTTTCTATGTAATATAAAGACTGCTCTTGAAAAGTAGATCCTAATAATAGTAATGCTTTATAGTTGCTATTGAAATAAATATTTGAATTTGAAATCAATATGGTCAATATGATCAATAAACTTACCCAGTCATTCTTTGTAAGTTCCATGAAGGATGTGGTGAGAGTTACTTCTTCTGGCTTGACCTTCTTTTTGGTGGGAGTGCTCAGTCTAGTCAAGGGGTAAAAAAAGCTGTTGAACCCATCTATAGCCACAAAGGTCTTGCATCTGTAATAAATAGAAGATAAGTGTTTTTCATCACATACCATAAATCACCTATTTAGGCTTTCTATCTTTGGTAACTAACTTTTTACTTACAGTTTGTTATTTGATAGAATCTTGATCTCATGGACCAGTGCATCAATGACGTCACAAGCGTATTTCACGCGGTTTATGCCGTGTTCCACCAGCTGGGCTAGAGGTGAACCTGCTGCCGTTGTTTCTCGTTTACTCCAAACATAGTCCTTGGAAATTTTGAGCTGAAACATTGAGAAAAACCTGTTTAATAGCAGCACTACCCTTGAAAAGCAGATGCAGAAGACAATTGTTTTTATATTTTGGTCAAAGATGATGATACTGAAAATGACAAGAACAAAAATTAAATATAAATGTTATTATCTCAACTTACATCACCAGTCTTCAGGATATGCTGATTCTGTCCTTTGAAGTGAAGCAGCCAGGATGCTGCATCAAGCGGCAGGTCAACAAGGCCCTCATGTGTTTGGGAGTTGGACATCTCTTTGCTCCTGGGCAGCCTTCTCAGCCACTCTGACACTGAGGAATTAGTAAAGTAGTAAAATAACGAAGTACATAAATAATGCAATAATTTAAATGTACACTGTTGGGAACCCAACAACGCGCGGGAGGAGACGTGCGGGCGGCGTACAATGACTAACGTCACCTCGGGCCGACAGCGTCATCATCGGCTGCGCTCGGGTCAAACACTCGCCTTTGGGACACCACCGTCGTCGCACAAATACCGCGTAGTCTAAGATAGTTTTCTTGTAAATTAGGCTGGCGAGAATACAGCACCTATTTTTATACAGTCCACTATTTTATTTATACTAATATTCGTTAGGACCCTAACATACACATTAGGAAAAACTTGCATTATGTATCATATTATGATCAATGACATAGAGAGAGAGACCAGCTGACACAATACACATAACAATTAATTAAATAACAAAGTACCTAAATACTATAAATAATAATTTAAGCCATTTACTTAGAGTTAGACTTAAGAGTTTATAAAAGAGACATAATTAACATCAACTAGCTAAGCCAATGAGGGCTATCGTTTTTATACTTAACAGTTGGCACCCCTGGCGATTGACAGGACCTTACTCTACAGTGGCGCCATCTTGATGAGTGCAAATGCGATAGTCCTCCTACCACTTTAGCGCTCACCAGTTGGTGCCACTGTCTTCGCTACTAGCAAGTGACAGGACCTTACTCTACAGTGGCGCTAACTGGTGAGCGCTAAAACGATAGCCCTCATTGTTATGCTTACCCCATGGAACATGCACTATCAAATAACCATCCTCATGGGCGTAATGCAGAAGGTGTGCCATAGTGAGAGACTTGCCAGTACCTTTTTCACCATCTGAATATTTGCTAAGGAATTTAATTATCAAGTTGTAATTTACAAGCATTTATTTCACTTGTTTGCCACAATATTTTGCAAAAATAAGAAGCAATAAATACCTATTTAAATTCATATAGCATCTAATATTTTTATAATTGATTATGAATATGAGTTTGAGATTATTTTTTTTTTCAAAAGGATACAAAGCACATAACGGATGGCTGGTTTGTCCAAATCTGAAGACTTTATGCAATTTATGAGGTCCAGAGCGGGTTGCCGGATCATAATAGCGGTCTCTGTGAATGTCTTGCTCTGTTTTTGGAAACTCTTGGGGAAACCGCCTTGGCTGAACAATTGTTTACATGTATCTTTATTCATGGTGTAGAAAAGACCAACTTGTTTCTCATTTTGCTGTGACTGAAAACATAAATTGTGTGTATGATCTTAATGATAGAAAGAAGAAAATTTATCTAAGAAATAAGTACAGAAAAGTTACTCAAGTAAAATATCTGAACCAATAAACTACTAACTGGAGAAGCTTCACTCGTCCGAAATGTACTTGCTTGGGAGTATCGTCGGCATAAATGCCTCCAACTACGCGACAGCATTTTATTCAGAACTTCTGTTTAGAATATAAAAAATCAAAACAGTATCTCGCTGAAATTATAACCTCAAAAACATAGACAATATTTTTTGACATTTGTTTTCTTAAATTTTTAACAGCAACGACCACAGAGCAAAGAAAGTAAACGGTCAGTCTAAATATTTTTTGACTTCGAGTTTAGCATCATGGAGATGGCACATAATAACTCGGGCGAAGTTCTTTCAACTCAAATGGTACAAGTAGTAACCTAATGTTCTGTTCTGTGTGTTAATAATAATAAATTGGATACTAAATTCTACAAATGAAAAAAACTCTTCATACTTTTACATTTTTCATTTATTTATTAGATTTTTGCATTCTCTTCTTTTTAAAAAGACTTGTCGGCCTTGCCGCCGTATTTTCTATCATATTTCCATTTTGATCTATCCTCTCTACTATGTCGCCAACAACTATTGTTCGATCATTACTCTGTTCAGCATCATCATCTTCAGTTTGCATGAATGTTACTTTTGGTGGCTTTTCAGTTTTCACATTGGATATCTCTCTGATTCCATTATCGGTGTATTTATTCTTTTTAAGAATGGATGTTGTTTCACTGTTAAACAGTTGTTCATATGCACTGTAAATGTCACTGGGCTTCTGTATTCCCCTGTTTGAGTCATAAGGTTCTAAAGATGGTGGTACATCACTGTGTGTGAATGTGACCTCCAAAGTTTCACTGTCATCTTCATCAGCAAAGGAAACACTGCGTTTGATTGATTTAGCTGGTGACTTAACAATTTGATCATTATCTTCTTCTTCCTCCTCATACTCCACATCCTGATCTTCAATGATGTCATTTAACCTGCAACCATCATATGGTATTAATTATCCTAAGTGATAAAGATAAAAAAATTTTCACAATGTAACATAAAAAACAAAAAAAAAAAAAGATAATTTATAAATTTTAATTTTTAACTAATAACTAATGACCATACCTGTCCATTTCATCTTCAAGCTCATCAAGCTGCTCCATTTCATCTAGCCTAGAAATCAGGTCATTTTCAGTTTTGCTTGTGCTCCTTTCTTTGTATTTAAGTTCTTGTAATTTTTCCTCCAGCTCATTTTGCCTATCAATGACTTTCTGTAGCAGATCTAACTTTGACTGCGTTGGATTACTTTCAGTTTTTGTTTGTTTATTCTCTTTTATAGCTGGATCACTGAATTCCTCTTCTTTTATGAATGTGTCTGGTGGTTTGTCAATTTGTTTACTCTCATGTTGTTTATCCATAGTCATAAGCTCGTTCTCTAATTCCTCTTGCAATTCCAGTTCTTCAAGCCTGTTCCACAGCTCCTCATCAGTTATACCTTCCGTTTCCTCTTGATTTTTATTCTTAGACTGCTTCTTATACTGTCTTACATTTTCCCTGTGCTTTATCTTCCACTTTCTTTCTTCTTCTTCAGTGTACTCCTCTACAATTTCTTGGCCTATTGTGTCCAATATGTTCTGTTTTCTGAATATTAATTGATTATCCAAGAAGTCTTTTTCTTTTCTGTACAGATCTACTTTGGATTGGGCATCTGGAAAAGAGTGAAAATAAGGAATTAATATACAATAAACAAATTGGTACTGGAGTTTGGATGTTATGAACTCCATTTTAGAGTTAAAGTAAGGCAGGCATATCAGGTATGGTCTATCAACAGTGCATGAGCAGCAATAAATGAATAAGTAAATATTTGACTTACCTTTAATTCTATGCTGCTTCAGTATTTCTGCTTGAGCGATAGAACATTTAGCGAAGTAATTCGCTCCCATCGCCACTGTAACCTCATTGGTGTGCTTCAACTCGCCTCTGAACAAGATCCTGTTCCCAACAGGAACTAATATCGGAACAGTCAGCTTTTCGGCATACTGATTGAAGTCAAGGGACTTAAGTTTCTTCAAGTAATCTTCCCAAAATCCCAAATTCCTCTCATTTTCAGATACACTCTGTGAAGTGGTGGGTAATAAAATCTTATTAAAATTGTAAGAACACAAAATGAAACAAGACCAACCAGGCTTAATGTTACCTTAGTGTAGATGTTCTGAAGGATGTCCATATCAAGATTTATTACCAAAATGTATGTTCAGTTAGAAATTGTAATGTAAAACTGTAATTTTGTAAATGGACCGACCGATCAACAAATTCTCTGAGATTCTNAGATCTCTAATCCATATCTGTGTCTGAGATTCTCCAAATGAAACTGTCAAAAATGACATTATTGACATTAGTCCACAGATAAGGATTAGAGTATAGCACAGATATGGATTAGAGGAGTATGGATTAGAGCATTAGACCATCTGTGAGTTCATCCGTCCATGAGCGAAGACAGTACGTTAATTGTTATTTACCTACCTAACATGATGTGATTAATTACGAAAAGCTAGAAAACAATAACTTTCGATTAGAAGTAAAATAATTTATTTCCTAATTTAACGTTCGAATTATTTTAACATGAATATCTCACAACTTAATTTCTGAACGATAGTCAACGTAGGATGATTTTGACATTTGAAACTAGTGATGTGCAAAGTATGTTATTTCCTTTATCGAAACAACTTTTTCTCCATGCATCAAACTGAACGAGTAGTATAGCCCAACGACAAGAAGTGTATTGTATGTAGTGGCAAAACGTGACAGTTATAATTTCGAAACCCCACCCATCATTCCGGCATTTCTTGTATGTAAATATGTATTTACTACTTTACTACACAACGCTCCATGAAGCGATTTAGAATTACTACTGTCACGTTTTGTAACTTAGGAAAATTCATTGCATTGAGCAAGTAACCACTACGGCACAGCTCAATAAAATTTATGTTCTAGAATAATTTCTTTCGATATGATGACACTGCCTTTAATTGTATACCTCACTACAATTGTCAAAAACATATGGATCGATAGCACCAGACAGTGTGAGTGAATACGATGCACCAACGAAAAAAAACATCTAGTTGGAAAATACAGTATTGATTTAGTGCTTACATATTACCAACATCTAGATTACCTGTACCCAAGCTCCGGTTATTGATTTTGCCGAGAGCTTGTTGCTTGAAGCTGCGTTCGGCCCGTGTCGGCGCCTGCTCGCCATGGAGGAAACAAAGTCAATTCTTCACGAGCTGTATGTGTTTTCGGAGTGGAAGCCGGAGCCTGAGTACCTGGTGAGTTTTCTCAATATTTTCCTATGATTAATACACTGTTAATACCTGCCATTGTTGACCGGCGTGCAGTTGCATTATGCGCCTTGCATTACTCAACTTAAAATTAATTTATTTGAGAATATTAGTGTCGTCTGGTAATAGAAAACTACATGCTTGATAATGTAAGAGCTTTCTTTATGCAAGTTGTTAATATTATGAGAAATAGTATGTGTTTTCAATCTTCGGGGACAACCTTTGCAAGTGTACGGATAGTTCGGGAAAAAAACTGGTTATTCCTATATTAAAAGAATTAGCTATGTTTGAGCTGTTAAAGACCGTCAATTTGTGGAATCTACTTATTGAGATTATTTTTATAGTTATAAATGATTATAATCTCTAAATATTTATTTTTGAATTGAGCCAGTCATGTAAACTAATGCAATAAAAAGCATAGGTTGATTAGATGATGGTGATTCCCTCAATCATCCAATATGAACATTGTCTATATCGAAGGTTTTCTGCTAAACTTAAGCCTCCCCATAATATTCCTACCTTTCATTCTAAAGATGCAACTGTAAAATTATTGGCCTTATTTGGCTCAAAAGACTCCATTTCGGGTCTGCCCAGACGTATCTCAATATCGGGCAAATAGCTGAAATCCAAAATGGCAGCCCTTTGTGTAGGGAATGGAAGCATAGCGAATGGTTGAGCTGAAGTTAGCTGCGCGAGAATGGATGCGCGAGAAAAAGGGTGTGGTGGAATGGATGCGCGGGCAATGGGCGCAGTGGAAACGGATGTGCGAGAGAAGGGCGCGGTGGGAATACTTGTGTGGGTAGCAGCTGCGCGAATGTGTGCGTGGGCGACAGATAAGTGAGCACTAGATGCACAGGCTAGACAGATCCCTGTGGGGGGAGTGAGGAGGGGGTAAATGTGCCGACAACCGCTACGCCGGTGGTAGTTTGGGCGTGATAGTCGCAATTTTTAAATTGCTGTCGTGCCAGTGCGAATTTAACATGTAAGTTTTAGTGTAATTATGTGTCTAATTTAATTTCAGCAAAAACCAGATAGTCTTTTGCCAGAAAATATCTCAGCACTATGGCGTTGGCTGAAGTTCTTCGGGCCTAAGAAAAGCCTTATCGATAGTGTTACAGCGTTAGTATTGTTTCTATATTTATTTATGTGTCTTAGACTGCTAGATTTTTTAACTTACTCTTTATATTTTAGTCATAAAGAGCGTCAACAAAAATGGCACATTGCTCTCGGGGATGAGGGCAAAGTGATAGCCGTTTTAACCGATAATATATTAGAGATCAGAACAAAGAGGTCTGAATATGCCACAATCGCTGCTAGGACTACAGGTTTGTCTTTATTTCTATTCAACTCTATTTAAATTTAATTTATTTTTGTAATGTTGCACATTCAGTGTTATTCCATAAATAGTGTCTATAGTGCCAACCCTAGCTAAAGTGGCAGACGCTCCCCCTTCCCTTGATGTCCTGATTCCCGGCCGCATGCGCGAACTGATACAAAAAAAAATACGCGTCGATGTTCGTCTACTTAGACGAGGGGAGGGGGGAAATTTCCAGACAGACTTGCAGGTGCAATATTGATTGCAGCCTGCAGCCCCATCCGTTTTAGTGCCGCCGGTGAGTTACGACGCGTCATGGCCCCGGTCGCATAAATTAATGGCAGTCATTACTTTTGATCCACATGTAACTGAAATGTGAAAAATAGTTTTCGATTGCGCGGTTGACTGTACATACATTTGAAATTACGCGATCGGTTACGTTTCTACCAGATTTCGAGTGGGTAGCTAGTCAGTTCGTGAACGGCGACTTGTTCGAGACAAAGACTTTGGTAGGAGGATAGTTCTTTGTCTACAAGTTACAATACCGACTTCAAAGACTTTTTCTTTGAGTTTCAACATCACGTCTTGTTTTAGTAAGTCGCGATGCGTACTCGCAATGGCGCAAGTTGGTCTGGAGCCCCGACTGCTCGTTCGTGGTTGTCGCTTACGGGAATGGAATCGTCAGCTTCTACGACCTCACTGCATCGAACCTGTTCAACATACCTGCTGTAAGTGCCTCACCTCCAATTAAGAAGTGTACTTTTCAGATCATTTTCATTCGTAGCTCTTTTTAATTCTTTAACTCTAGTCCTCAAACCTGCTTTTATGAGCCGTTTTTGGCGAGAAAATTCAAAATGGCCGGTCCACCCGGAAACTAAAGGGCGTGGCACTCTTTGTCTTGCATTGATCCCTATCGATCCGTGGCTATTATGTATGCCTATCTAGGCAGACGCGGCGCCACCATTAGAGGGCGGGGTCCCTTGGTAACCATAGGTATAACCATATGTAGAGAATGGGTTTCGAAGCAAGAAATTATTAACTTTGAACCTTGAAGAATTAAATAGACTTTATTCCGACCAGCCGACAACAGTTGCTAATGGGGTGGGGCCCAATATCTGAACCTTTTTTGCAGACTGGTTTTCAATAATAATATTTTACGGATAAGTTTTCAACATGATAATAATTTCAGGACTGCAACCGGCCGGGCGGGTTGGAGTGCACTGACAACACCCATGCAGTTGCTGATGTTATATTTATGCCTTTACGGGTGAAGGACAACAAATGGTGAGTTCAATTTCGATAGTAACCGAATCCTTTGTTATCTCGTATGTGCTTTATATTGTTCTTTGTCTAGGAGCTGGGAGGTGCTAGTAGTGACATATGACGGGCGCCTGCGCGGGTACTTGGTCTCTCAGACCGACGGCTTCAAGCTGCACCACACCTTCCGATTCGCGGGCGGGGTCGGCGCGGTGACGTACTGCGCACTACATTCGACGCTCTACGTAGCAGGCTTGCCTCGCGGGCCTGGGAAGGTGAGCTATGAATAGATTTGTCGATCGATAACGTGTATTGGATACAGCCATTTTGAAGTTTTACTTAGATAGAACTTAGAATAGAGTGACAACAGTTATATCTCTAGGATTCTGATTGCTAACGATTTATGCTATCAATAATTGAAAAGCTTTTGTAGTAAATTAAAGAAATACAGTTCACACTTGGCGACAGTCTACGAACTCAACCGACAACTTAGATCCGCGTACGTGATCCTGCAATTTTTCGAAAGATTTTCTGAAACTTATTGCGAGTCTTACACGATTGTTGAAAATTAACTTTCATTTAATATTTTTTTGGAATTTACGCTTCCGTGTTTGAAATACTTAGATGACTAGATGATCAAGACATACCAAGGCCTTCTACTAAGAGATGTATCATATGGATACTCAGCATTGATATGCCTCCTCAACCCTGGCCAGCGATATAGCATGGAGATTAAGGATTGTAGGCCAAATCCTCCATCTGCCTCTGGTGAATCACAAACATTACTATGAGGTCTCACAGTGTGCATGGAGGCACAGGGTTCCAAAAACCTATTCATAGACAATACTTGAGTGAGTGCGAAACAATCACAGAGCCCTAATCAACACTGTGCGTTCGAATTCGCATAGCGTTGCTGCTTGACTTAAGCAAGTATCGTTTGTGAATGAATGAATGGTGTTAGAGTCATAACCCTGCTGTGGAGATTTAATGACTTGATGATGATGTCCCCAGGACCCATCATCGCCTCTCAGCGCGGGCATCACAGCATGGCGCATCCTGAACGACGAGCCGTTCTACAAGCTGAGCGTGGTGTGCGACCAGCTGGAGGCGCGTCTGGCCAACCAGCGCTTCCAGGTCTACATACCCTTCGTGTCGGCCAAGCACCTGGTACGTGCACTCGATGGATCACTGTAGAGAGTATGCCATCCCTCTTAGCGCGGGCATCACGTGATGCATCCTCAACGACGAGCCGTTCTACAAGCTGAGCGTGGTGTGCGACCAGCTGGAGGCGCGTCTGGCCAACCAGCGCTTCCAGGTCTACATACCCTTCGTGTCGGCCAAGCACCTGGTACGTCCGATCATCATCATCTTCATCCTCATCATCTCAGCCATAGGACGTCCACTGCTGAACATAGGCCGCCCCCAATGCTTTCCATGTTGCCCGGTTGGTCCGATTCATCATCATCACTAAAAAAGCCCTCATCATCATCATCATCATCATCATGTCAACTATAGGACGTCCACTGCTGAACATAAGCCTCCTCTAATGCTTTCCACGTTGATCGCTACCAATCGTAGCGGCCTGCGTCCAGCGCTTCCCTGCTACCTTTACGATGTCCTCGGTCCACCTTGTAGGTGGACGTCTCACGCTGCGCCTTCCGGTACGCGGGCGGTAAAAAAGCCCTCATTGTCACCAAAACAAAAAAGATAACAACTCAAATACTAAAAACAAGGTGATAAGGGCATTCGGCTCAGCGCAAGCAGTACGGCACTAGGTCGGTGCAGCCACAGGACGTCCACTGCTGAACATAGGCCTCCAAATGATTTCCACATCGGCCTGCATCCAGCTCCTTCCCTGCTACCTTTCTTCGACGTCCGCTCGATGGTATTGAACAATTTTTTGTCCATAACGAGGAAGCTTAGCCTGCATCTTACCTGATGGAAAGTGATGATCAGACCGTGGGCGGAAGCGAGCTTCAACAGAATCCTCAACCACAAAGGAATAGGCCATTTTACTTTCAACTGCTGGGATACAACAATGATTTTGTTTGAGTTTGATAAAGGCTTTACATTTAGATTCTTATAGCGACACTTCTCTATCGTTTCGCTTTTGGCAGTGCTGTAGTAGTCACTTCTAGGGGTCCAAATCGGTGGTACAGGCGGATACAGTTCCCTGCGCGATCTCGTTTACTTCTCTTTTCCCTATATGTAATTTTATTATAGTACCTACTGTGTCCACTATATTCAATTAAGTAAATCCTTTTTTCCAGGCCTTCATAGTCCAAATGGTGCTGTCGCCCGACGCCAGCCGCCTCGTCTGCCTGCACTGCAACGGCGACGTGTCAATATGGCGGCTGCCGCTCCTCAAGTTATTGCACCGGCACCCGCTTGCGTCACAACCACAACACGACTTGCGCAGCCCGCTGGTGAGCGACAAGCAAGCCAAGTGCGACACCGCCACCTTCCTGGCGGCTGACGTCAACTGGTGGAGCAACGAGGTGAGTGTGACGTCACTGCGGCAATATGGCGGCTGTCGCTGCTCAAGCTATTGCACCGGCACCCGCTCGCGTCTCAGCCACAACACGACCTGCGCAGCCCGCTCGTGAGCGACAAGCAAGCCAAGTGCGACGCCGCCACCTTCCTGGCGGCTGACGTCAACTGGTGGAGCAACGAGGTGAGTGTGACGTCACTGCGGCAATATGGCGGCTGTCGCTGCTCAAGCTATTGCACCGGCACCCGCTCGCGTCTCAGCCACAACACGACCTGCGCAGCCCGCTCGTGAGCGACAAGCAAGCCAAGTGCGACGCCGCCACCTTCCTGGCGGCTGACGTCAACTGGTGGAGCAACGAGGTGNAACGTGTAATGGAGACAACCATTTTGAAGTTTTACTTAGAACTTAGAATAGAGTGACAATTTCAGTTATATCTCTAGGATTCTGATTGCTAACGATTTATGCTATCAATAATTGAAAAGCTTTTGTAGTAAATTAAAGAAATACAGTTCACACTTGGCGACGGTCTACGAACTCAACCGACAACTTAGATCCGCGTACGTGATCCTGCAATTTTTCGAAAGATTTTCTGAAACTTATTGCGAGTTTTACTCAATAGTGGAAAAATAGCTTTCATTGAATAAAATTTTGTAATTTACGCTTCCGCCTTTGAAATAGATGACTAGATGATCAAGACATACCAAGGCCTTCTACTTAGAGATTATATGGATACTCAGCATTGATGCCTCCTCAACCCTGGCCAGCGGTATAGCATGAGGATTAGGGAATGTAGGCCAAATCCTCCATCTGCCTCTGGTGAATTACACCCGTATTCACAAACATTACTATGAGGTCTCACAGTGTGCATGGAGGCACAGGGTTCCAAAAACCTATTCATAGACAATACTTGAGTGAGTGCGAAACAATCACAGAGCCCTAATCAACACTGTGCGTTCGACTTCGCATAGCGTTGCTGCTTGACTTAAGCAAGTATCGTTTGTGAATGAATGAATGGTGTTAGAGTCATCATAACCCTGCTGTGGAGATTTAATGACTTGATGATGATGTCCCCAGGACCCATCGTCGCCTCTCAGCGCGGGCATCACAGCATGGCGGATCCTCAACGACGAGCCGTTCTACAAGCTGAGCGTGGTGTGCGACCAGCTGGAGGCGCGTCTGGCCAACCAGCGCTTCCAGGTCTACGTCCCCTTCGTGTCGGCCAAGCACCTGGTACGTGCTGTTATATCCTATGCATGCATTCCTTATTGCTGCCCTGGCTACCCATCGCGCCAAGTTAGCAGTTTGGTATCCAGGCTCTGTCCCTAGGCCTTTCCATTCGCCAGTCCGTGCCTGACTCTCCTCATACAAGGCGGTTGTTTCGGATTAACTCAATTTCAATATATTTTTTTAAACTTAAATTCAATTTCCCGCGTAACAGTGCGCTCGTCATCATCTTTTCAGCTACAGGACGTCCACTGCTGAACATAGGCCTCCCAATGATTTCCACATCGTCCGGTTGGTAGCAGCTGCCATCCAATGGGGATGTTGCCTGGGTCAAAAAGCAAGAGTTTTAATTAGTCCGTCAGTTAACTTATCAAAAAATACTCTACACGTATTTTTCACTTTTTCAAACTAATGAAAATTTAAAGAGATAAAGCGCCCCAAAGTTCATAAGAAGAGGCCCGTGACGTCAACGCTTGCTTAAAAATGCCGCACGTTGTGACGTCGTGCGCAACTTCAACGCACCATAACTATGTAATTATTTGTTAGATTGACAAATAAAAATATATGTGTCCAATATTTTTTGATATTAAACATTACGGACTAAAAAGCAACGAGGTGAGTGTGACGTCACTGCGGCAATATGACGGCTGTCACTCCTCAAGTTGTTGCACAGCCTACTCGTGAGCGACAAGCAAGCCAAGTGCGACGCCGCGACCTTCCTGGCTGCTGACGTCAACTGGTGGAACAACGAGGTGAGTGTGACGTCACTGCGGCAACATGGCGGCACCTCACGCTCGCGTCGCAGCCGCAGCATGATATACGCAGCCCGCTCGTGAGCGACAAGCAAGCCAAGTGCGACGCCGCGACCTTCCTGGCTGCTGACGTCAACTGGTGGAGCAACGAGGTGAGTGTGACGTCACTGCGGCAACATGGCGGCACCACACGCTTGCGTCGCAGCCGCAGCACGACCTGCGCAGCCCGCTCGTGAGCGACAAGCAAGCCAAGTGCGACGCCGCGACCTTCCTGGCTGCTGACGTCAACTGGTGGAACAACGAGGTGAGTGTGACGTCACTGCGGCAATATGGCGGCTGTCGCTTCTAAACCTGCTGTATCAGCACACGCCTAACGCGAAGTGTAAGCCACATCGTTCCTGGCTGCTGACGTTAAGTGGTGGAACGACGAGTGAGTGGGTGATGACGTCGTACAATATAGCGGCTTCTACTGCTTAAGCTGCTGCACTGCCACGGCGGCGATGGCGACATCTATATGTGACGGCGGCTGCTTCGATGTTATAGCGCCATGACAACTGGTGGTCAAAAGTTCAATGCGTCGAAATAAAAATAAAGAAAGTTTTAATTGTATATTCATTTGTGTCTCCTAAGCCCTAGAAACGAAGATTCTGAGTTTTTTTTTTCACCAACCACTTACCGATTTGTAAATGATTCGTGTGTAACCATTGTGTTTCGGTAATGGGAATAGGTAAATAAATGGGCTGCGATTAGAACCTAAATTTCTTTTCACAGGAAATAATATTATCGCGGTTCAGCGGCGCCGTCACGGTGTGCAATATTGAGAACATGGTCAACTTGCTGGGGAAAAAACCAGAGTTCTTCCAAGGGACTCCGCAGGTAAGGTTGAGTCTTTACGTTGACATTCATTTTATGAGACTTCCAAATATTAGATGCTTTCCATCTCTCTCTTTTTCATAATAACGTGGCAATAACAAGTAAGAGAGTACGAAATAGGGAGCTGAAGACGATTGAAGTGCATATTAAGTGGTGTTGGGGTACAGTCGCAGTGTACGCATCGATTTAGTAAAGGCCTCTACAGACTGTGCTTTTGGAATGATAGCCATTATAAGTACAAATTCATGACCGCATACTAGTTGCAATAGGTAACTAGTTATGCGGTTGTATAACTGCTTTTGCCTCTGGAAAATAAGTCTTCTTCTTCAGCGAAGACTAAATGACCAGGTGATGATGATTGCAACTGATAGTATTTACCTATAGTTAATAAATACCGCCTGTAATATTGGTCTCGCGTGATAGCTTAGTTTTTATTTTTGCAGGTAACTTGCGCACACGATGGAGCGTTCATGGCTCTAGAATGCGAATCAAATGTGCTGCCGGCCAAGAAGTCTAGAAGTGATGAAAGTGTAAGTAAATTAAATAATGAAAAAGTATACAGGGTGGAAACGATAAGTGATCTCACTCGATTATTTCTAAACTATACAATATATCCAAAAAATGGTAACTGATCCTGAAAGTGCTTCACGAGCTCTATCCAGAGGTACCAATAACAATTTATAAAATAAACTGGATCTATCCGAAAATTCAATGTTTTCAGCTTCCATACATTTAGTACAGCCACAGTCAGTAAAGCCTAAAATAAATATTATTAATGAATAATTTTAAATTAGAATGAAATTTACGAGTTAATTTTAAGTGTTTATTATTTAAAATAAAAAAATTAACACTTCTAATATTGTGTGGCTGGCATAGTAGCATACCTACATTGAGTATGGAGGCTGAAAACATTGAATTTTCGGATAGATCCTGTTAATTCTGTAATCTATTACTGAAGATTACAGAATTAACAGGATCTATCCGAAAATTCAATGTTTTATCTATTACTGATATCATTTGAAAGAGCTCGTGAAGCACTTTCAGGATCAGTAATCAGTTTTTCGATATCTTATACAGTTTAGAAATAATCGAGTGAGATCACTTAACGTTTCCACCCTGTATTATTTCGTAAAATTAATTACTTTGTCCATTTGAGAATGGATGTCCTTGTCCACACTTCATAAAATTACGTTTTTAGATGGAAATGGTAAAAATAGAAGAAGCTATCGACGATTCCATGTACGAGCTGGGCAAGGAGTTGCTCAAGTCCGTGTTATACGCGATCACGGATATGGAAACTTTCCAGCCGAAGCCGCGCCGCATCACGGTCGTGTCACGGATCTATCGCTTGCTTGGAGTCAAAAGCACCACGCCCACTGAGTTGTTTTCGAGGAAAGTGAGTGAAAATGTTTAAAAATCTTAATGTCAGAAAAAATTATGGATACAGGATAATGACCTATAAACTATAGATTAATTTCAAATGTGTGTCATAAAGTCACATACATTTTACCAAAAAGTAAATAAATGTGATCACAACTACGTCTATCCAACGGAACATAAAGCCACTAATCACAGTGGCATATTCTGCAGTTTTGATGTCAACTGTCCATTAAAGGTATTAAAGAGCAATTTTTTTGCAAATAACAGTGTACAATTTGCTTGTGGCAAGAGATAGGTACAATAATGAACCAAATCATATCGAGATTATTGACCTTTGTGTTCTGATCGGAGCTGGGTGGGGTTGGATCGCAGTGCGCGCCTGCGCGAACTTTTGAATCGATTTAATAAGGGCTGCAATACACTGTGCGTCAGACTGCCAGCTAGCTGTAAAATTATTTTGGTGCGGTCGGTTTAACTCGGTCATAATTCCAGTTAAGTTATATTAAGTTTGAACCTTGTCTCCTGATCAATTAATAATAATCATTTTAGATCGAAAGTGGCAGCTACAGCGAAGCGCTAACATTAGCCGAAACTTTCAAATTGGACAGTGACCTGGTTTACCAACAACAGTGGAGGAAGAATCCAGTCTCAACTGATGCCATACAAAAATATTTGGTAAGTTTATAATCTTCACAGATTAAATTAGATTAGATAGATACAGGAGACACCCATTTACTTTTTTCATTTGCGTATTTCCAATAAGTGACTATTATCATTATAGCTAAATTATATTTGGAAATCACATCTTTATTGCATTAGTATTAAAGTATATTTGAAGAAATCGAATGTTATGCTATATTAGTTGCTATGTTCTTTTAGAGTAAAGTATCAAAGAAGATTTGGGCCGTCCATCAGTGTGTAGACCGTTTGCCAGAAACGCTACCTGCAGCTAAAGAACTTTTACAGTTTGGTTTGGAGTTAACCAATGAACATATCTTACATGGTAAGTCTTCGATCTTCATTTCCCTGCTTATATCTGGCCTATTTAATTTATATGCATCTTCTTTACATACAATATTCTATTTTTAGAGATCAACAAAGATCGTGATGAAGATGATCTAAAAGACCCTGATGATATACGTCTGGAAGATCTTAATTCTTATACCAGTGAGTTGCTAAGGTGTCGCCACGTCATGCTCTTTTATAAAGAACGCCTGAAGCTATACGAGGTACGCATCACATTTAATATCAAATAAAGTATCATGAATGCTTGATTAGACGTCGGAATTTATAATAAAAAAAATGTTTCAGTCGATTCTAAAGAGCGAGAAGTCAACATACGCGAAAGACGAGTACGACCGCCTTCGCAGCCACAGCCTTGTCCACAGTTCCATAGAGATTGCCAAAGAAGGCCGCATAGATGCGCTCACTTGTCTATGGCCAAATATCAAATCTGTGGCCATGCAGCTGACGGTACTGGAGCACTTGCCAGAGACAATCAATCCGTTGGAATACCAACATCTTTTGCCGACGAAGCACCCGTTCAAACATTGGTTTGACAAGAAGTCTCCTATCAAGGTTAAAGCAACGGAGTATGAGCATGATTGGTGCAGGAAGGAAATATTCAGGTTAATATTTTTTTAACCATCTTCTTATCTCAGTTTTTAGCTGTTGCAGTTTCGTCACTTTTAGACAGCTAGAAGGCTTACATTTGATTTATGAGGGATCAACTGTCTATTATAGTTTATTTTCTTTTCTTTACTAAATTAAAAAAAAACACGGAGACTCTTTTTGCACAACAAAAAACTGCCATTAACAAAAAAATTCAAAAAAAGATCATCACAATTTAGGCGGACTCTTCTCGACGTTACTCTTTCTAGTTCTTAATAAAACGATTTGTTTTCAAATAGATCCATATGGAGTTCGAACTGGTCAGAAGACACGACGCCCGAGAGCGAGGCCCCAGCCGCTCTGACCACGGTCACAGACCACGATATTGCGGACTGGTACAACAAGCGAGCGCGTGAGATCGAAGAACGTAGCGGCCTCGCTTCATATGCGCTACACTTGGTCACTTTAGCAACAGTCGGCGGCGGCGTTGAAGGCCTAGACCTTATCATGTTCCACCTACTGACGCTGGATACGCTGATATATGATATCAATGTGGAAGGCGTCACGCTGGCGTTCATTGAGAAACTTTCGACGCTTCACACTTGCATGCTGCTGATGAAGATGGTAAGTTATCTTGACTATTGATTTTTGGTAGAAATGTTCATTTTTAATGCAAAATCGCCCCTGCTGCAAAGAATGATGATGAGATGCAAAATTAAATTCTTTATGTTATTGTCTATGATTGTTGCCTGTGTCCTTTAAGTTAGTTTTTTTTTATTAAACCATGTAGGTTATGTTAGGTATGTCACACTCACATATACATGGAAAAAAACTTTGCTGATTCGAAATCTCACTATTAACTCTCAAATAATCTTCAAACTATTCTGTTGTTGTCAGTCCACGCCAGCGACGTTCGTGGCAGATCTGAAGGCGTTCGTGATTCCGTTCCTGAAGCGTTACGAGAATTTGACGCTGAACAAAGCCGCCTGCATCCACGGGCTCACTGACTACCTCCAAAATATTAGCACTGACGATCTCTCCATGATACTGTTGGTAAGTTTATTTTAGCGCATAGTTGTAAGTAGCAGTGAGGATTATGTTGCAGGTAGTTGCGAAGCACTGCCTGCAACAAGAAAGAATCTTTTTACTAGAGACAAATGGCGGATTTGGTCAACGCACCCCACGCAAGTCAGACGGATTGCACCGTCACGTGAAAAAAAGTGAAGAGTTATCAAGCTAATAAGGTCCTAATACCGTGAGCATAAGGTGCATATGTCATCCACCCGATCGACGCGACGGGACATATTAGTTTCTGCGTCTAGTTTACCGACTCAACCTAAAATATACCAGAATGTCAAAGGCTTACGGATCGTAGTCCCATATTTCTCCTATCCTACTCTGTCCAGTGGCCTAATTCACGTATTTTGACACAGTCAAAATCTCGTTGACGTTTTGAAGTCGTCCAATTGAAACAGTTCTAAATCCTTATTCACAAGGGTCATTTTGATAGAACGATCACTCTATAGGATCGTAATTCAGGGATTTGTTGTCGTTGAAGTTTTGTTACGTGAATAAGGCTACTGATCTGCTTCGCCTGGCCTGTCTTTACCCTTTACCATCATACATGCAGGTATTGCAATCTCCCAACGAGTTCGAGCTGGATGTCCGAACCCACCTGGACCTGGTGGAGCGCTGCCTGTTCGCGCACACCGGCACCGACCAGCTTGAGAAGGCCATCCTCATGCTCGACACCATCCTCAAGGAGTCGTATGTATATTTCATTGTAGATCGTAAATGTATGTAAAAGTATGACCGCCTACTGGCGATATGGATCGTTTTCTCTAGAATAAGAGCCTATGTTTAGCAGAGGATGTCAGTAGACTTTGTCTTCTATTGGGTCAGTTGCAGAATATGGACAAATACACATCTGTTACACACCTCAAGCATTTACTTAATTTTTCAGTAGGTTATAATATTATGCTAAAACATAGGTACTTAGTTAATGTCTGTTAAATTCATATAATAATTAACCTCTCTTCATATCCCGCAATTATCACTGACTGCGGGAGTTAATTTGGTTGATTTGACATGTCTCATTGAGCTTATCTCATAACATTAAATCAATGTTATTTAACTAGCACTATCTATATCAACCTTGATGTCTTGGCGCAGGGATGGCAGCATCTCCGAAAGCGAACTAGTGCGTCGCGTGGGCATCCTTCAGAAGCTGGTGTCGGGCTGCGAGCGCATGGCGCGGCGCGGCGTCAAGCTGTCGCTGCAGGACCTGCGAGCTGTCTACACCGAGCANGCAACAAGAAATAATCTTTTTACTAGAGACAAATGGCGGATTTGGCCAACGCACCCCACGCAAGTCAGACGGATTGCACCGTCACGTGAAAAAAAGTGAAGAGTTATCAAGCTAATAAGGTCCTAATACCGTGAGCATAAGGTGCATATGTCATCCACCCGATCGACGCGACGGGACATACCAGATTCTGCGTTCAGTTTACCGACTCAACCTAAAATATACCAGAATGTCAAAGGCTTACGGATCGTAGTCCCATATTTCTCCTATCCTACTCTGTCCAATGGCCTAATTCACGTATTTTGACACAGTCAAAATCTAGTTGACGTTTTGAAGTCGTCTAATTGAAAAACAGTTCTAAATCCTTATTCACAAGGGTCATTTTGATAGAACGATCACTCGATAGGATCGTAATGAGGGTTTTCGCGATTGAAAAATCCGCCAGATGGCAATACGTAGACGCGAGGTCCAAATGCTGCATGATTGGTTATTTTTGACATGACATTGACAGATATGTCAAAATCCACCAATCACGCAGCATTTGGACCTCGCGTCTACGTATTGCCATCTGGCGGATTTTTCAATCGCGAAAACCCTCATTCAGCGATTTGTTGTCGTTGAAGTTTTGTTACGTGAATAAGGCTACTGATCTGCCTCGTCTGGCTTGTCTTTACCCTTTACCATCATTCATGCAGGTGCTGCAATCGCCCAACGAGTTTGAGCTGGACGTGCGAACGCACCTGGATCTGGTGGAGCGCTGCCTGTTCGCGCACACCGGCACCGACCAGCTCGAGAAAGCCATCCTTATGCTCGACACCATCCTGAAGGAATCGTACGTATTTTAACCTATTTTATTGAGGGTTTTCGCGATTGAAAAATCTGCCAGATGGCAATACGTAGACGCGAGGTTCAAATGCTGCATGATTGGTTATTTTTGACATGACATTGACAGATATGTCAAAATCCACCAATCACGCAGCATTTGGACCTCGCGTCTACGTATTGCCATCTGGCGGATTTTTCGAAAACCCTCTTTAGATAAGCACGTGTATGTCCAAGAACTACTTTATGTAGATTTCACTCAAGTGTAAAAGTAATCACCATCTGTGTTTAGCTATTTAGCAGAGGATGTCATAATCAAAAGAAGTTTTAATTTAAATGTAAATAGTAAACGTGGATAAAAGAAATGGTATCCGCCATTCAAAATCATAAACTTGGAAGCTTTGTTCTTCTATAGTCACAATATGCAAGCACTGAGGTTGTTATTGCCATCTCCACCAATGTTGTCAGACCGCAGGAGTAACTGTTCAAAACTAGGTTGTGTTTTGGATATGTAGGCTTCACTCAATAAAAGCTCATTGGATTTGGATGAAACAAATGTTATTAATATCGAATTCACACAAAAACTAGATTATCTATAGCACCTCGATATTTCGGTACAGGGATGGCAGCATCTCCGAAAGTGAACTAGTACGTCGCGTGGGCATCCTTCAGAAGCTGGTGTCGGGCTGCGAGCGCATGGCGCGGCGCGGCGTCAAGCTGTCGCTTCAGGACCTGCGAGCTGTCTACACCGAGCACCCGCAGGCCAAGATGCTGCTCATACGGCTCTCCCGGACTTTGGCCCTCGAGTGAGTATCTTTCTTTACATTAAACCAGTCCACAGCTGAATGTAAGCTCCAACTTCTCAAAGACTGCGAGTGCATGGCGCGGCGCGGCGTCAAGCTGTCGCTGCAGGACCTGCGAGCTGTCTACACCGAGCACCCGCAGGCCAAGATGCTGCTTATACGGCTCTCCCGCACGTTGGCCCTCGAGTGAGTATCCATCTTTACTTTAAACCGGTTCACAGGTGAATGTAAGCTCCCACTGCTCAAAGACAGCGAGCGCATGGCGCGGCGCGGCGTCAAGCTGTCGCTGCAGGATCTGCGAGCTGTCTACACCGAGCACCCGCAGGCCAAGATGCTGCTCATACGGCTCTCCCGTACGTTGGCCCTCGAGTGAGTATCCATCTTTACTTTAAACCAGTCCACAGCTGAATGTAAGCTCCCAATCCTCAAAGCCTGGGAGCGCATGGCGCGGCGCGGCGTCAAGCTGTCGTTGCAAGGCTTACGAGCCGTCTACACGGAGCACCCGCAAGCCAAGATGCTGCTCATACGGCTCTCCCGGACTTTGGCCCTCGAGTGAGTACACATTATCACTTTAAAAACATAGTCCACAGCTGAATGTAAGCTCCAACTTCTCAAAGACTGCGAGCGCATGGCGCGGCGCGGCGTCAAGCTGTCGCTGCAGGACCTACGAGCTGTCTACACCGAGCACCCGCAGGCCAAGATGCTGCTTATACGGCTCTCCCGCACGTTGGCCCTCGAGTGAGTATCCATCTTTACTTTAAACCGGTTCACAGGTGAATGTAAGCTCCCACTGCTCAAAGACAGCGAGCGTATGGCGCGGCGCGGCGTCAAGCTGTCGCTGCAAGACCTACGAGCTGTCTACACCGAGCACCCGCAGGCCAAGATGCTGCTTATACGGCTTTCCCGGACTTTGGCCCTCGAGTGAGTACACATTATCACTTTATTTAAAACATAGTCCACAGCTGAATGTAAGCTCCAACTTCTCAAAGACTGCGAGCGCATGGCGCGGCGCGGCGTCAAGCTGTCGCTGCAGGACCTACGAGCTGTCTACACCGAGCACCCGCAGGCCAAGATGCTGCTTATACGGCTCTCCCGCACGTTGGCCCTCGAGTGAGTATCCATCTTTACTTTAAACCGGTTCACAGGTGAATGTAAGCTCCCACTGCTCAAAGACAGCGAGCGTATGGCGCGGCGCGGCGTCAAGCTGTCGCTGCAAGACTTACGAGCTGTTTACACCGAGCACCCGCAGGCCAAGATGCTGCTCATACGGCTCTCCCGGACTTTGGCCCTCGAGTGAGTACACATTATCACATTAAAAACATAATCCACAGCTGAATGTAAGCTCCCACTCCTCAAAGACTGCGAACGCATGATGCGGCGCGGCGTCAAACTGTCGCTGCAAGACTTACGAGCCGTCTACACCGAGCACCCGCAGGCCAAGATGCTGCTCATACGGCTCTCCCGGACTTTGGCCCTCGAGTGAGTACACATTATCACATTAAAAACATAGTCCACAGCTGAATGTAAGCTCCCACTCCTCAAAGACTGCGAGCGCATGGCGCGGCGCGGCGTCAAGCTGTCGCTGCAGGACCTACGAGCTGTCTACACCGAGCACCCGCAGGCCAAGATGCTGCTCATACGACTCTCCCGGACTTTGGCCCTCGAGTGAGTACACATTATCACATTAAAACATAGTCCACAGCTGAATGTAAGCTCTCACTCCTCAAAGACTGCGACCGCATGGCGCGGCGTCAAGCTGTCGCTGCAAGACTTACGAGCTATCTACAGCGAGCATCCGCAGGCCAAAATGCTGCTCATACGGCTCTCGCCTATCATAATCCTACCCAGCGTACACTAAAACTTGTACGGAAGCCCGCCTACCGCCGCACGTGTGGATAGGTCACATACATGCGCAGTCATGTCAGGGCAGTTTCACACTATTTATCGATACAGTTGCGTGCCCCCGCCTTAGTTTTAGCGAGGGCTCGCCTAAGAGTGCCAGAGACCATGTTTCTTGCTTTTTTAGGCAGCCAATATCAACAATATCTTTCTAAAGTCTTTGATCCGTCGAACACGGGGTGTCTTACACTTCGAGGGGTGGTCTACACTTAAGTATTTTTTTACTCCACCTTTTATCCAATGTCATTTTAACTGGCTATGTTCTTGAACAATTTTTATGTGGATTGTGGATGTTCACAAAAGGAAGCACCTTCTCGTTCTGCACTTATTGATAGACACAACAATACCAGTGGGTACTAAACAAATTACTTTTTTATATTTCTAGTTCTCGTTTCCATTTACTGTAATTTAAACCACAGTAAGAGAATTAAGAAGACGAACAAGAACAGCAAGAATGAAGAAGACGTCAGTCCATGCTACCCCCCGTTGATGTCCCCGTGGTTTAAGGTTATTGCCCGGGTGCCAACAGTGGGGATGCTTGTGCTGGCTCCAGATCTTGCCGATTTTCTTCGCCTCGTCTGCTACAGTGCGCCGCCAAGTTTGTTTGGAGCGACCACGTTTGCGAATAGACCATAGAAATAAAGACATTTTTGACTTGGTCTTTGAAACTATGAATTTTAAAATGTTTCTATAATATGTGCAACAAATGTAATAGATACTTTTTAGGTAATGTTTGAACGGGTTAGAAAACACGTCATGAAAAAGAAGACTCAAGAATTTCGTCGCTGGAGTGTATATTTTGTCCGGAAGGGCCCCCCCGACGTTGTTTTCCCGGTTTTAGTGGTACGGGGGGACAACGTCGGGGAAGTTCTACCAGACTTAATAACTACGAAGACTGAAGACGGCCTGCTGTAGAATCTATTACATGATTTGTGTTTCTGAAATTTAAATCTGTAACTACATTTTATTGTATAGCACTTATTGTAAAAAAAAACATGCCTTACTCTTGTGAAATTTCTCTGAAAGAGACAATCACACTGTAAATTGTACACTGCATGTAAAACTCTGTGTTCTGTACTCAATATTAAGATTGTGATGCTTTCTATACTGTCCTCTATTCATGTTTTTGCGATGTCGTTACTTAAAAGTTTAAATTGTTCTATTTTAGGGGCGAGAAGCCGTCTCCACAAGACTGGGCGGAGCTGCTCAAAGATTTACTGGAGCTGCAGTCAAACCTGTTCTTGTTATGCATCACCAAGGATGAAGTTTACGAGGTAGGTGAACATCATTATTGCCATAAATTATTCATTTTATATTTCTTTTTGCAAAAGCATTTTTTTTTTTCATTTATATTATTTATTTAAATTAGCGCCCACTCAGTTCTATGGTTGGGATCAATATGACGTTGTATTGCAAAAGAAGAAGAAGTACAGTCGCGGAATGAAAAGGTTCGTCACCTTAGTGTCGGTTTTCGCTTGCACTAGGTACTGTAAGAGTCAAACCTGCCAACATAACCGTGCAAGAAACAGTGCTGCTAATATTTAAATAAATATGACGTTTGCTAACGAATAAGGTTTTGCTTGTTTATTTTTCTATCCCATCAGTGCAATGTTACAAAATGTAGTTTTTTTTATTTAATAGATAATGGCAGGTTGAACCAACAAGAAGGTTTTAGTTTATCAATCATAATAATCTTCTTGACAAGTTAAATCGTCAAACAACTTTGATCTGAATAATTTTGAACTTTACTGACGAACAGTTAAAGATTATTTTCNATTTACCTCTCAGTGTCTTGAGGCAACTTAAAAAAGTACATTCTGTGTTTTTATTATTATTTAGGCAGTTAAATACTGCACAGTATTTAGTACACCATTTTCTTTATTTTCTTCCATCATACACAAGAATACGCGTGCGTGAGTCAATGTTCGCTCGTATGTGAGGCCTTCTCGAATAGTATCCTGTAGGTGGGCCATCGTGCGTGTTTTGTTTTCGATGTAAACACGCGGAGATGAACAGGCCTGACTGCACCCAATATTAAGACTGTAATGCTTTCTATATTATCCTCTATTTATGTATTTGCGATGGCGTTACTTAAAAAAATGTTATTGTTCTATTCTAGGGGCGAGAAGCCGTCTCCACAAGACTGGGCAGAGCTGCTCAAAGATTTACTGGAGCTGCAGTCAAACCTGTTCTTGTTATGCATCACCAAGGATGAAGTTTACGAGGTAGGTGAATACTTTTATTGCCATAATTTTAGGGCATTAAAAACTCCACAGTCATTTGCACACTTGTCTAAATAAATTCAATAAAAACTAAACAAGCGCCCGCTCAGTTATATGGTCGCACAATTAAGTTTAGGGTCAATAGTGTCGTAATGCGAAAGAAAAAGATACAACACATTTCACTGACTGTCATAATCTCTTTAAAGATCTACGCATCCGCTCTGCTATCATCAGGCGATACGAACAGCATTAAGCTAGCTTCGGACGTGCTGACATGCTCGCCGAACGCTCGGCGCGGCGCGCACAACGTGCCGTATGCTCGCAGCGTGCACCTCGTCACCATCGCAGCGCGCGAGTACTTCAACTCGGCGTCATCGCTCAACGACACCGCGCTCGAGGCGCCGAGGTAAACACGCCTTTATTATGTAGATAAATAGGTACTATTTTCAGAAGGACATAGCGACTTGTATTGTAGGTAGACTCTAAGCCCCCTTATAACAAAAAAAGTCAAACCCGGGACGAACATTGGTTTTAAATATTTTTTCCATACAAAATGTCAATTCAAACCAGAGTTCAACCAGTCTATCTTTTTATAATAAGGGGGTAAAAGTTTTTCAATGGTAATAAATTTAATGACCAATGTAAAAGTGATAAAAAAAATCGTGGACGTCTTAAAAGGAGAATAACAAATAATAACTATGGGAACATCAGGCGTTCCTTGCCCGTCTGGTCATCGTGGGGAGAGTTGTTCAAATCCTCGATTTGCCTCTGGTAAATTAAGGGCCTGCAATGGAGACCAAATGACCTGCTGAAAATATCAATGTTACAATACAATAATCATAAGAATAATACGTAATGTTGTTTTAGGTGCTGCTTGCAATTGATTCAAGAGGGGAATCCCGAGATAGAAGAGGAGCTGGATCTTATTGCATCCCTTCAAATCTTAAGCGCTTTCGATTTGAACCTTCTTCCCATTCAAGGTACATGGATTTTTGTATAATATTCATTGTTCCAAGTAACAAAATATATGTACTATAATTCTACATTTTTAGGGCGAATAACCCCTTAACTTCTTATTAAAATAAATGGGTTGTCTGTGAATCAATTGTTCATTTTTAATTTTAGTTCGTCTATGCGAGGACCGGATGACGCTGATCGAAGATTGCTTGAAAGCGGACCCTAACGCTTATCTGGCGAGTCACAAGCTGCTCAAACTGGCGAAGCTCCTACGAGTGTCTGGCAATGACGAACATTTGAGGTTAGTAGCAGTGTGCACCCGTGGATACTATTCATTCACGATTTGTTCGAATCCATTGTAACGAGAGGTGTTATGGGTAACGTAAGCGCCAAGATCAACATCTTTTCAGGCTTCAGACATAAAGGCGAAAGACATTATATGAAGAAGACAACAGATCAATCAATGGACATTTGAAGGGATTTCCCATTTCTACGGAATAAGCGCGCATGTAGAGATGTATAATACTCCATGCCCGCTTATTCTGTATGAATGTGCTAGACCTTTGCGCGGCAGAAGAGAACAAACATCTTATGTAGAAAAAACCAAGATCAATCTTTGAAGATCTTTTCTGGCGTGGGCCGGCTCATCTTCCACTCATGTGTTAGTAGAAGATGAGCCCGCTCAAGCTAAGAATCTCACATCAGAAGCTTCCAGGAAGAAGATTCGAAGACAAAGGTCTATTCCCATTTCTACGGAATAAGCGCGCATGTAGAAGTGTGTTCCATGCGCGCTTATTCTGCAGGAATGTGTTAGAACCTTTCCGCGGGTGGAGCGAGCTAGTTGAAGAAATGAGAAGATAAGCTAATTCTGTTATTGGCTGACACACTCTCTTCATTTTGTTATTCTATAAAATGAAGAGGGTGCGTCAGCTGGTTCGACGTGACTGATATTTGTGTGTCTGTCGCAGTCGGATTGTATAATCCGCCGTTTTACATTACCACTAGGCATTTTACATTACAGCTCTGTTTTGTAATACGGCGGTTCAACGTTTAGGCGGATTGTCATGGCGATACGTTCTTCAATACGGCGGCCCACGTTTAGCCGCATCGTACTACTATTTAGATTGTAGGGTGTTTATTGTCTGTTCTACTACCTAATTTGAAATGTAACTAATTGTTAACAACCGTATTTGTGTGTCTATTCTACTGCCTAATTTGAAATGTAACTAATTGTTAACAACCGTATTAGTGTGTCTATTCTACTGTCTAATTTGAAATGTATCTAATTGATAACAACCGTATTAGTGTGTCTATTCTACTGCCTAATTTGAAATGTATCTAATTGTTAACAACCGTATTTGTGTGTCTATTCTACTGCCTAATTTGAAATGTATCTAATTGTTAACAACCGTATTTGTGTGTCTATCCTACTGCCTAATTTGAAATGTATCTAATTGTTAACAACCGTATTTGTGTGTCTATCCTACTGCCTAATTTGAAATGTATCTAATTGTTAACAACCGTATTTGTGTGTCTATTCCACTGTCTAATATTAAAATGTATCTAAAGCCTTTAAATGTTAATGACCATACGGAATTGCATCTTTTCTATTGTAGCTTGAATTATACAAGATCAGTGAGTAATTGTTATAATTGATCAAATAAAATTATCAATGTAACTGTTACAATGCAACAACTGATCATAGTTCTTGCAACTCACGAAGGCAAGTGAGCTTTACTTGTGTGTGTACGTGTACATGCACAAGTTCAAAACTTTAGAAAAACGAACAATAGCGAGCCACCACACATGTAAAGCTCACTCGCCTTCGTGAATTGCAACAACTATAGCTGACGATTGGTGTCAATGAGGGTTTTCGCGAATGAAAAATCCGCCAGATGGCAATACGTAAACGCGAGGTCCAAATGCTGCATGATTGGTTATTTTTGACATGACATTGACAGATATGTCAAAATCCACCAATCGCGCAGCAGTCAGACCCCACATCCAGGTCCCGCCATCTAGCGGATCTTTCATTCGCGAAAACCCTCATTATTATATTCCCTGCGCAGGGAAGCCCGCGTGTTGCAACTAGTGGGCAGCGCGGCCATCAACGCGGGCCCGGCCGGCTGGGGCGCGGCGGCGGACGCGGCGCGGCGGCTGGCGGCGCTGCATCATGCGCCCGCGGCGGCATTGCTGGCACATGTAGCGAGGGTTGCGCACGCGCACGCTGACCTTGATACGCGCCGGTATCTATTGGCAGCGGCCGCGGCGCATCAACCTGCAGACGGGTTGGAGGATGTGCTCACAACTAGGTAAGACTGTTTGAACACGTTATTGGTAATGAGCAGGGAATACAAACTATACGGCGCGGCGGCTGGCGGTGCTGCACCACGCGCCCGCGGCCGCTCTATTAGCGCATGTAGCGAGGGTTGCGCACGCGCACGCTGACCTTGACACACGTCGGTATTTGCTTGCGGCAGCGGCTGCGCATCAACCCGCTGATGGACTGGAAGATGTGCTTACGACCAGGTAATGCATTGTCTGAATAAGGTATTCTTAAACTGTAGGCAATACAAACTATAGCTGACGCGGCGCGGCGGCTGGCGGCGCTGCATCACGCGCCCGCGGCCGCTCTATTAGCGCATGTAGCGAGGGTTGCGCACGCGCACGCTGACCTTGACACACGTCGGTATTTGCTTGCGGCGGCGGCTGCGCATCAACCCGCTGATGGATTAGAGGATGTGCTCACAACTAGGTAAGACTGTGTACAATATTGTTCATGAGCAGGGAATACAAACTAATGCTAGCTCAAGTGGGCAGTCTAGCTAGCTAGGGGCTAGTAGGGCGCGGCGGCTGGCGGCGCTGCACCACGCGCCCGCGGCTGCTCTATTAGCGCATGTAGCGAGGGTTGCGCACGCGCACGCTGACCTTGATACGCGCCGGTATCTATTGGCAGCGGCCGCGGCGCATCAACCTGCAGACGGGTTGGAGGATGTGCTCACAACTAGGTAAGACTGTGTACAATATTGTTCATGAGCAGGGAATACAAACTATGCTAGCTCAAGTGGGTAGCGTAAATAGCTAGGGGCTAGGGGCGCGGCGGCGGACGCGGCGTTGCACCACGTGCCCGCGGCTGCTCTATTAGCGCATGTAGCGAGGGTTGCGCACGCGCTCGCTGACCTTGACACACGTCGGTATTTGCTTGCGGCGGCGGCTGCGCATCAACCCGCTGATGGATTAGAGGACGTGCTCACCACTAGGTAAGACTGTTTGAACACGTTATTGGTAATGAGCAGGGAATACAAACTATGCGGCGCGGCGGCTGGCGGCGCTGCATCATGCGCCCGCGGCGGCGTTGCTGGCACATGTAGCGAGAGTTGCGCACGCGCACGCTGACCTTGATACGCGCCGGTATCTATTGGCAGCGGCCGCGGCGCATCAACCTGCAGACGGGTTGGAGGATGTGCTCACAACTAGGTAAGACTGTTTGAACACGTTATTGGTAATGAGCAGGGAATACAAACTATGCGGCGCGGCGGCTGGCGGCGCTGCACCACGCGCCCGCGGCTGCTCTATTAGCGCATGTAGCGAGGGTTGCGCACGCGCACGCTGACCTTGATATGCGTCGGTATTTGCTTGCGGCGGCGGCTGCGCATCAACCCGCTGATGGATTAGAGGACGTGCTCACCACTAGGTAATGCATTGTCTAAATAAGGTATTCTGAAATTGTAAGCAATACAAACTAGGTATATTAGCTGACGCGGCGCGGCGGCTGGCGGCGCTGCACCACGCGCCCGCGGCGGCATTGCTGGCACATGTAGCGAGGGTTGCGCACGCGCACGCTGACCTTGACACGCGCCGGTATCTGTTGTCAGCGGCCGCGGCGCATCAACCTGCAGATGGATTGGAGGACGTGCTCACCACTAGGTAATAAATTGTATGAACAAGGTATTCTTAAACGCAATACAAACTATGCTAGCTAAAATGGCGCACGCGCTTTGAGACTTAGATATGCGCCGGTACTCTTGTTGGCAGCGGCGGCCGCGCTGTCAGCTGTTCTTTGTTGAGGTGGACGACAATAGATAATTCTGCTAACGGGTGTTAGTTCAATGTCTGGTTGTTGTTTTCTATAACGCGTTTTTCAGCTAACCAATGCAACGGTCTCGATTTGTTCTTGGTATAACGTGGTTATTTCTAGTGTTTTCCTTAAGATGTGTCGGTGGACTCACGCTTGGCATTGGCACTGCAATACGCGCCGCTTCGTACTGTTGTGCCCTTAATGGTCAGTCACTAAGGGCACCACGGTACGCGGCGGCGACGACCTCGACGCCGGCGGCATGGCATCAAACCACAGACGGGATAAAAGACTGCGTGCTTACGACCTCTGTTATACTCGTAAGTCTTCTTTCAAAATAAAAATTATCTTTATTTGTATAGACTAATTAAATTAGTACTTACAAATCGTCAAATGCTCTTAAGGAGCCTATACATGACATGTCTCATTCTTTTTTTGCCCTACCAGCGCTTCGAGACAAACATTTGGCAAGTGCTGAGAAGAAGCGCCGCAACAAACTCAGTCACCACTGGTTTAAAGTATAAAAAAAGTAGGAAGGTACAATACATTCAGAAGCAAGTTTCATTCTACACAAGCCCCGGCAATAACTACGTTATCTTCGGTCGTTCGTTTCAGCCAAATGACGTCCACTGCTGGACAAAGGCCTCCCCCAACGTTTTCCACAATAAACGGTTCTGCGCTGCCCGCATCCAGGTTCTTCCCGTGACCTTTACCAGATCGTCGGTCCAGTTAGTAGGAAGCCTGCCAACGCTACGTCTTCCAGCCCGTGGTCGCCACTCGAGAACCTTATCTTCGTACATTTTTGGAACATCAGATCTTCGACTCGACGACTCCTTACCACACCACTTATTTTTTTACTGGCACAAAACATGAGTTTTGATATGTAAATGTTCTCATTTACAGACTGGCACTTGAGCTCGAAGATTTGCAACCAATGGCAGCAGCTCTGAGAGAGCAACCACATCTGAGTGAGCGCTGGCCTTCCACCGATGATGAATTTGACGACGCTATCACCACAGTAAGTTATTTGTGTTACATTGAAAATTATATGTATATTTTAAAATGGCGTTTTCTTGAACCTTTAGGGAAAAGACATGGTAGAATCATGAACAAATGGATACCTATATACCTATTAAAAAAAGCTATACACTAGAGATGGAACTACACAGCTCCGTTTCTGGGTCGCTAGCTTGTATTTAGCATATACCTACATAGTCTCATTTTTAATTTCATTCATTCATTAAAAAGAAATAAAAAGACACTAAACTCTTAGATATTGGAGCTTATGTTAAGTTTTAATGGCTTTGGGAATAATCTTGTTATGGAAATTCAGCTTTATTTCTGATCATAGCCCGTCATAGAGAAGAAGGATCTGGTGGCGCCGCCGCAGCCCGACAAGAAGGCGCCGCTGTTCACGTATCTGCTCGACTCCATTCAGAGCAAGTTTCTTCTGAGGTAATTATTCTTCTTTTTGCATAATTAGATAATTAAATCAAGGCTTAAACTTTCATGCGCTACATTTTTGGAGGTAACTGGTAATTTGTGATACCTAAACTAATTCTAGTACCTCCGTTAATTTTTCCGAATAAGCTAATTATGTCGCCCGAGAAGAGCCGAGAAATTCCGAGAATCACCAAATAACGCATTTGCCGTTAGGGCGGAAAAGTTCTCAAGTAGCTACGACGGACCGAAAGACGTATTGTAGGTAGACCCCTCACTCCGTGCACCGTCGCTCTTAATCGTACGTAAAGTACGAATCTGACGACGAAACATGAAGTTCTCTGGAAGCACCATAATGCGAGCAGTGCAGGTCCTGTCGTTGTGGAAATCCTCGGGAGAGGCTTTTGTCCAGCTGTTGCTTGAACGAAGGCATCTTGGAGAAACTCAAAACTATAAATAAAAACTTTAAAATAAATCTGGGAGCACGGCAGTGCCCCCACCAAGTCGAGCAAAAAAGCGGCACGGCCGTACCATCCTTTTCTCGAAGCAATTCAGGCCATTTTCGACCGCCTGTAACTTCATTGTGGATAAAACTAGAAGGCTGAATTTTCATTAGCTATGCAGGCATTGTAAAGACACGGTATATTTAAAATTTCATTCAATTTGAACCAGTAGTTTAAGAATTATAACGGGTCAAAGTTACTTAATTTTGTCACTCACTGACTGACTCACCGATCATCAAAACTCTAAGGCACTTCTAGCAGACCTAGAAGCTTCAAATTTGGAATATAAGTAGTGTTTGGTGTATGAATCAAGGAAAAACTAAAATATTTGGGGGCACGGTAGCGCAACCGCCAAGTCGAGTAAAATTTTTCAATTTCGGTCCAGTTTTCTAGATACATAACTGCTGTCTACAAAATACAAAAAGAAATGAGATCCCATCAAAAACAATACTTGTCAAAAAAACCAAGTCTCGCAACTCAGTTGTTCTACGGTAAAAAGTTGTGAGATCCATGTAATACCAAGTCCAGGCCAGGAAATCTTTAACGTTTTACATAAATATATTGACTTGGCCATCGCATGAAAACACGTGTAAATTAAATTATTTAGTGCGATGGCCAAGTCAATAATTTATGTAAAACGTTAAAGATTTCCTGGCCTGGACTTGGTATTACATGGATCTCACAACTTTTTACCGTAGAACAACTGAGTTGCGAGACTTGGTTTTTTTGACAAGTATTGTTTTTGATAGGATCTCATTTCTTTTTGTATTTTGTAGACAGCAGTTATGTATCTAGAAAACTGGACCGAAATTGAAAAATTTTACTCGACTTGGCGGTTGCACTACCGTGCCCCCAAATCTATTTTATTTTATTTTTATTTTTCTTTATTCAGAAAACCACAGCTCTTTATAATAATAATACAAACAGGTATTTTTGTTCTTACAGCCAATAATGGATTCTATATATTATTACAATCTCGTAAAAAACAGTCAAAGGGGCAAAAAAAAGAAACATAGGCTTGCATGCAGGTTGTGTGTGTGTATGTATCTAATTTCTTTTTGTATTTTGTAGACAGCAGTTATGTATCTAGAAAACTGGACCGAAATTGAAAAATTTTACTCGACTTGGCGGTTGCACTACCGTGCCCCCAAATATTTTAGTTTTTCCTTGATTCATACACCAAACACTACTTATATTCCAAATTTGAAGCTTCTAGGTCTGCTAGAAGTGCCTTAGAGTTTTGATGATCGGTGAGTCAGTCAGTGAGTCAGTCAGTGAGTCAGTGAGTGACAAAATTAAGTAACTTTGACCCGTTATAATTCTTAAACTACTGGTTCAAATTGAATGAAATTTTAAATATACCGTGTCTTTACAATGCCTGCATAGCTAATGAAAATTCAGCCTTCTAGTTTTATCCACAACGAAGTTACAGGCGGTCGAAAATGGCCTGAATTGCTTCAAGAAAAGGATGGTACGGCCGTGCCGCTTTTTTGCTCGACTTGGTGGGGGCACTGCCGTGCCCCCAGATTATTTAGTGCGATGGCCAAGTCAATAATTTATGTAAAACGTTAAAGATTTCCTGGCCTGGACTTGGTATTACATGGATCTCACAACTTTTTACCGTAGAACAACTGAGTTGCGAGACTTGGTTTTTTTGACAAGTATTGTTTTTGATGGGATAAAACTTTATTTGTAGCCTATTACAATTTTGCATAAACAAATTGAAACGTTAATGACTGCAGTAGTCAAAGAATGTGTCGCAGTCATTAGCGCCTTCCTCTAATACAGACGCTATAAATAAACAATTTTGGTTACTATTAAATAATTTAATACTTATTTAGCTTTAACTGAATACCTCCATGAATTGAATATGAGATGAACTCTCAAAACTGAAGAAACATCTTCGTTTTTCAGTGACAAATCGTCATCAGAGGACTCCGACGAGCGGACCGTCCACTGCCCCGAGTTCTACCGCTCGCTGTACCCGCAGCACGCGGCGGCGGGCTCGTGCTACGGGTACGCGCGGTTCACGGCGCCCGCGCCGCCGCCAGCCGCGCGTCTGCTGGCCGGGTACTATGCGCACGCCTGTCTGAACCACGCCGCGCCCGCCGCGCCTGCCGCCGAACCCGCGGGTGAGTCTAAAGCCTGGTCCGTGAGCACGTAGAATCCCGTCCAATGACCCCAAGCTACCCATCCTTATCGCTCGCGCGTAATTATATTGCTGTCGCGACTGTGCGACGCGCGCCCGCAGTGAGTGTGCGAGCCATTGGACAGCTTGGTGCTCACGGACCAGGCTTTACCTACCCTACCCTACCGTCTAAGGGATGACTTGCTGTGATTGCCAATTCCTGGGGGTCAGTATGGTGGCTTACGCCGATGATATCACCATTTTGATGGAGACAAACTCGAGGGCTGCCATCTAGGCTGTAGCCGCCGAGGTCTTTAAGCCTGGTGAACGAGACCCCCAATTTTCGCTTCGGAAGTGCCTCAATCCGTTCAGGCTGCTACTACGCGCACGCCTGCCTGCACCACGCCGCGCCCGCCGCGCCCGCGGGTGAGTCTACCTACCCCTACCCTGCTATAGTTTAGTGGATGCCTTGCTGTGATTGCGAATGACATAGGGTCAGCATGGTGGCTTACGCCGATGATGTCACCATTTTGATCGAGGCAAACTCGAGGGCTGCCATCTAGGCTGCGGCCGCTAAGGCCTTAAGCCTGGTAAACTTCCACCTTCGGCCTGATCGTCACTTCCCATCAGGTGAGATACAGGCCAAGAGCTTCCTCGTTGTGAATTTAAAAAAAAGAGGCCCAGAACAGACGGACGGTGAAACGCAACTGCAACAAAACTGCAACTGCTAGTTACTTTTGAGTTGCATCTAAGTTTCTGCCATAGCGTCCGTTGAGAGACCACACATGACGCGACCAGTTTGAAACTTTCAGTTTCAGTTTCATTCATAGGAACCATTAGAAAGTTGCAGTTTCGTTGCAGTTGCGTTTCACCTTCTCTGGGCCTTAGTCTTTACTGCAGGTGCACGCCCTCTTTGTTTGATTTGCCTTACAATCCTAGCTAAAGATTAAGCTATTAACGAACAGTTGGGCTAGTCCTAATAGTAATACTTGATTTTTTCATTGCAGTTGTCCAAAAATGCGCGGAAGAGATTCTCTACAAAGACACGCCTCTAAGCGTAGCTTGTATGCTACGCTCGACGCAAGACTATGCTCGCACTAAGAAGCTCCTAGACACCCACAACACCGACACGGCCGTCAGCGCCACGCTCTACGCCACGCTCATGAAGTGCAACGCGCCGGAGTTGAGGGATAATGTCTACCTGACTCCGCCCTCTGTGGTGGGTATACCTTCATCTGTCTATTGTTGAATATAGTTACGCCTCTCCCAAAATATATCCACTCATTTAACACGAGACATNAATGGCCGATAACGAAAACGAAAACGAATATTCGGTCGGTCACTACTAAAAATATGCTAATTATGTTGCCTGAAAACTTCGGGCCGAGAAATTCCGAAAATCACCGGATTTCTCCGTTGGGACAGAAAGTTCTCGAGTAGCGATGACGGACCGAAAAACGTATTGTACGCAGGCCTCCCACTCTGTGGATCTTCGACCTTACTTGTACGTAACGCACGAATCTGACGACAAAACGTGAAAAGGTCGCGGGAAGCACCTAAATGTTGGCAGCGCAGGATCGTTGTGGAAATCCATGGGAGAGGCTTTTGTCCAGCTTTTCGTTGAACGAAGGCGTCTTGCAGAAACACTCTTAAAACTATCTCGATCTAAGATGTAAGATGGTCCAATCTAGCCTCAGAAACATCTTTTTCCAGTGACAAGTCCTCATCAGAGGACCCAGACGAGCGCACCGTCCACTGCCCCGAGTTCTACCGCTCGCTGTACCCGCAGCACGCGGCGGCGGGCTCGTGCTACGGGTACGCGCGGTTCACGGCGCCCGCGCCGCCGCCCGCCGCGCGTCTGCTGGCCGGGTACTATGCGCACGCCTGTCTGAACCACGCCGCGCCCGCCGCGCCCGCCGCCGAACCCGCGGGTGAGTCTAAAGCCTGGTCCGTGAGCACGTAGAATCCCGTCCAATGACCCCAAGCTACCCATCCTTATCGCTCGCGCGTAATTATATTGCTGTCGCGACTGTGCGACGCGCGCCCGCAGTGAGTGTGCGAGCCATTGGACAGCTTGGGGTCATTGGACGGGATTCTACGTGCTCACGGACCAGGCTTTACCTACCCTACCCTACCGTCTAAAAGATGACTTGCTGTGATTGCCAATTCCTGGGGGTCAGTATGGTGGCTTACGCCGATGATATTACCATTTTGATCGAGAATAACTCGAGGGCTGCTATCTAGGCTGTAGCCGCCGAGGTCTTTAAGCCTGGTGAATGAGACCCCCAATTTTCGCTTCGGAAGAGTGCCTCAATCCGTTCAGGCTGCTACTACGCGCACGCCTGCCTGCACCACGCCGCGCCCGCCGCCGAGCCCGCGGGTGAGTTTTTTTTTGCCTGTATCTCACCTGATGGTAAGTGATGATCAGGCCGAAGGTGGAAGCGAGCTTCACCCGGAATCCTCAACCACGGAGGAACTAGGGACCTCTGCGTCCGAAGTAGGTAATCTTACCACAGAAGCGGTTAAGTCAGTAGTGACGAGCGCGTACACTGCCCAGAGTCTACTCTATACTTTGGAACGTTTTACCAGGGGAGGGGGGGTCAGCATGGTGGCTTATGCCAATAATGTTTTGATCGAGGAAATCTCGAGGGCTGCCAACCGACTAGCTAGGCTGTCCGGAATAGACTAGGCTTTTCCCCTGTCAACTCATCTACGATGACGATCAGGGAAAAACTCGAAATACGCCCAGTCATTTGCTTCGGAGATGCTTCGATCCGTTCAGGCTGCTACTACGTGCACGCCTGCCTGCACCACGCCGCGCCCGCCGCCGAGCCCGCGGGCGGGTGAGTCTACCTACCCTACCCTGCTACAGTCTAATCATTAGACTGTTACAGACAATCCATTAGACTCTAATGGATGCCTTAATGAGGGCTATCGTTTTAGCGCTCACCAGTTAGCGCCACTGTAGAGTAAGGTCCTGTCACTTGCTAGTAGCGAAGACAGTGGCGCCAACTTGTGAGCGCTAAAGTGGTAGGAGGACTATCGCATTTGCACTCATCAAGATGGCGCCACTGTAGAGTAAGGTCCTGTCAATCGCCAGGGGTGCCAACTGTTAAGTATAAAAACGATAGCCCTCATTGCTGCCATTGCCAATGCCAGGGGGTCAGTATAGAAAGCCACCTTTCTCCGATGATGTCGTACCATTTTGATCGAGGCAAATTCGAGGGCTGCTGCCATCTAGGTGGCGGCCGCTGAGACCTTAAGCCTGGTGACTGACTGGAGATTCCGGAATACACTGTGCTTTTCCCCTGCCAAGTCATTTGCTTCGGAAATGCCTCGATCATAGGCTGCTACTACGCGCACGCCTGCCTGCACCACGCCGCGCCCGCCGCCGAGCCCGCGGGTGAGACAGCTTGTGAACTTTAGACAATGACAGCCAGTGAACGAAGCAAGATCAGCTCATCATCATCATCTCAGCCATAGGACGTCCACTGCAGAACATAGGCCTCCCCCAATGCTTTCCATGTTGCCCGGTTGGTAGCGGCCTGCATCCAGCGTCTTCCTGCTACCTTTATGATGTCATCGGTCCACCTTGGGGGTGGACGTCCCACGCTGCGTTTTCCGGTACGCGGCCTCCACTCCAGAACCTTGCTGCCCCATCGGCCGTCAGTTCTGCGTACTATGTGCCCTGCCCATTGCCACTTCAGCTTGCTAATCCGTCGGGCTATGTCAGCGACTTTAGTTCGTTTACGGATCTCCTCATTTCTGATTCGATCTCGTAAAGAAACACCGAGCATAGCCCTCTCCATAGCACCCTGTGCATCTTTGAGCTTCTGTATAAGGCCTATAGTGAGAGGCCACGTTTCCGAACCAAGATCAGCTCATAAGGACTAAATTCGCTGGGCAAAATTGTTGGCTGTGGGAAACGCAAGACTGTAGCTATAATATAAATCAGTGAACGTAATACTTCATCATTATCATCTGGTAGCTTAGTCTTCACTGCAGGTGCACGCCCTCTTTGATTTGCCCTACACTCCTAGCTAAAGTTTAAGTTATTAACGGAAAGAGTTGGGGTAGTCTTAAGTAATACTTGACTTTTTCATTGCAGTTGTCCAAAAATGCGCCGAAGAGATCCTGTACAAGGACACGCCTCTAAGCGTGGCCTGTATGCTACGCTCGACGCAAGACTACGCTCGCACTAAGAAGCTGCTAGACACCCACAACACCGACACGGCCGTCAGCGCCACGCTCTACGCCACGCTCATGAAGTGCAACGCGCCGGAATTGAGGGATAATGTCTACCTCACGCCGCCCTCTGTGGTGGGTATAGCTTCATTCTTCCTTTTTTAAAACACACACAACAGTACGTTTCTCTAGAAACTTCCTGCCCCGTAAAACCAAACTGTGGAATGGATTGTCGTCTGCGGTGTTAAGGCGCCTTAAAGGCCGGCAACGCACCTGTAACGCCCCTGGGTCTGCGGGTGTCTATGGGCGACGGTAATCACTTACCATCAGGTGATCCGTCTGCTCGTTTGCCTCTTGTCACATAAAAAAAAACAGTTTGTCACGCCTCTCCTGAAAAAAATGCGTTGAAGAGATCCTGTACAAGACACGCCCCTGAGGCCCCTGAGCCTACCATGCATGCTACGCTCTACGCAGAACTGCGCGCGCGCACCTAGAAGCTACTCAATAATGATCTTAACATCAATACGACCGTCCAGCACCACTCATAACGCCACGCTCGTGACGTGCAACATATTTTTATGAAGATTTTTTTGTTCTTTCCAGATGGCTCAAACAACTCTAAAACAAAAGAACGCGTCGCAAGAGCAACTCGAAATAATCCGGGAGTGCATCGACCGGCTGACCGGCATGGGCGAGGTGGAGCGGCTGCGGCGCCTGGGCTACGGCGTCAACGGGCTGCTGTTCAACGCCGACGACGACTACCGCGCCGAGACCGTGTACCGGGTCGCCAGGTAGGTCATAGTCCGGGAGCGCATCGAACAATTGGGTACCCAGTCGACACAGCAATCAACGCATGACATCACTATTGCGCTAAATCAATGAGGGCTATCGTTTTAGCGCTCACCAGTTAGCGCCACTGTAGAGTAAGGTCCTGTCACTTGCTAGTAGCGAAGACAGTGGCACCAACTTGTGAGCGCTAAAGTGGTAGGAGGACTATCCCATTTGCACTCATCAAGATGGCGCCACTGTAGAGTAAGGTCCTGTCAATCGCCAGGGGTGCCAACTGTTAAGTATAAAAACGATAGCCCTCATTGACTATTATTTTGTCATTTTCAAGTTTCAAGGATAGAGACCGTGTACCAGGTGCGAATACGCCTCCTCACACCTACAAACAACTAGCTCATGACGTCACTGTTGCGTCAACTCAAAGGGCCTATTTGGCAAGTTGCAACACGCGATCATTTCAAGGTGATGGATGAGGATGACATTAGTATTTCGTCAAGAAATAAGCAGGCAGAGACCATTTACCGGGTTACCAGGTAGCAATGCGTTTACTATAGCAATACAAGCTCTTGACGTCACTATTGCGCCAAGTCAATTCGTCTATTGGCTGAAGCCTGTTGACTGTCGTTTTGTTTAATCTTATTGAACTACTTCTTCACTTTTCATAAACAAAAAATTAAACTCGATTTCGTTACTAAAAATATTTTTACTTAAATAAAAAAGTGATTAAAAAAATTTTAAAATTTTAAAGACAAAAAATATTTCTTGAATAAGTAAAAAAAAAATACAAAAAGATTTTCTGCCGAAACCCGGGATTGAACCGGGGACCTTTAGATCTTCAGTCTAACGCTCTCCCAACTGAGCTATTTCGGCGATATTTGTTGTGACGAAATTAGCAATCAGTATCTCTATTTTTTGTGGCTGTTTTTTTTATATAAAAATAAATAAAGATAAATTGTATAGGTATTTGCAATATCTTAAAAACACTTTTTTACATAAAATGCCTGGTTCAAACACAGTTGCTGGGCAGTTCTCGTACATTTGCATCAAGCCGTTACCGCACGGTTCCTTATTGCCTCGCCAAAATATTTAGTCAAAAAGATTATTTAATGATAAAATATGCCTTTTATAAGACAGTGACGTCACAGCTTGGTTAACGTAATATTTTTATCATTTTAGCAAACCACAGAAGCCAAGAAAAAAGTGAAGAGTTCGCAACGTTCGTAAAAGAAAATCTTAAAAAAGCATTTTTAAAACCCTATTTATTATCCAGAAGTGATATGTTGTCCAGAGGGCTGAGTGTGAGTTTTTTTCAAAAATGACATTTAATGTATGACGGATTGTACAGCGCCCCTAGTGGGAAACTATCAAAAACTAAAATTTTCATACAATTTTTAACTCACACTCAGCCCTCAGAAGTGATGGTAAGGCAAGCCATTTGGGACGTGTAGAAGCGACCTGGAAAGGGTCCAAGTACTGAATAAAAAACTTTGACATAATTGCAGAAAATAAACGATTTTTACTAACCCCAGGTCCAAGGAGCCGGAGCACGTGGAAGCGGCGTGCTCGCTGGGAGCCAAGTACGGGCTGAGCGCGCTCGACGTGTGGCTGCAGCACGCCGCCGCGCACGCGCACGCGCCGCTGCCGCCGCCCGCCGCCGCCACGCGCCAGCCCGGCGCGCACGACAGGTGGGTGACGTCACTGCTCACTTATTAAATCCTGGTCCGTGAGCACGTAGAATTTTGTCCAATGACCCGAAGCTACCCATCCTATTCGCTCGCGCGTAATTATATTGCTGTCGCGACTGTGCGACGCGCGCCCGCAGTGAGTGTGCGAGCGCGACAGCAACATAATTACGCGCGAGCGATAAGGATGGGTAGCTTGGGGTCATTGGACAAAATTCTACGTGCTCACGGACCAAGCTTTAGCTTCTAGTAAATAGGTATAAAATACACGAGAACCCGAAACATACTAGAGGTTTGTGCGGTGAAATTGTTGATGTTACCTATACTGTTGCTGATACTGTAGACGTTTAGCTGCAGCACGTCCACGCGCCGCTGCCGCCACCCGCCGCGGCTACCCAGGAGCCCGGCGCTCACAATCGGTGGGTGACGTCACTACACACTTATTAGCTCCTGGTAGATAGGAATATGATACACGTGAACTCAAACACACTACTAGAGGTTTGTGTGATGATGGCGTAGGTACACTATGCTGAAAATTGACCGAGACGAAGCGCTAGATCGTAAACCGAAGTATGGGCAACGCACGGGTGGGTAACTGAAATGGTGTTCACAATTACGTCTCGGCCAAATTACTTGCGCCATGAAGCTGTTGATGTTGCCTATAAACTGTTGCTGCTACTGTCGACGCGTGGCCGCCGCCCGCCGCGTCTACCCAGAAGCCTGGCGGCCAAGACAAGCGGCCATATACTATGACTATCAATAGTCATTTAGCTCCTAATAGAGAAGTGTCACATCTCTCTACTCTGACTGAGTTTGTTCCGACACTTCTACCCAATAACAGCTGACAAGTTTTCTGGTACAGCTAGTTTTGGGATGCCTGCATAAAAGCCTGGAAAGAATTTGAAAATACGGTGTTCACTCGGCACAAGTGTCACGTGTGGAACCCGTCACATTGTAACCCAAAACACATTAGAGACTAGCTAGAGGTTTGTGCGATGAAAAATGTCCATGTGAATTCAACATCCATACTTAACTCAATTTTTGTAACAAAAAATTAAGAAACATTACACAGATCCTCTCAAATGGTTGTATTCTCAACAATTTTCTATCTTCCATCGTTCTTTCAAAAAAATTAAAAGGCTTACTTTTATCACCACAGACCTAATTCAAAATGACAAATCATTTTATCCCCCTAGAATCAAGGAAACCCTGTGGCCGCTGATCCGCGGCGACGACCACAGCGCGCTCATCAACCTGTTCACCATACTCAAGGGCATCGACGACAAGCCGCCGCTGTTCGGCCTCACCGTCGCCGAGCACATCAAGCTGTTGAAGAAAGTCAAGGCTGCTTCTTCAGGTAAACAAAATCATCAGCATTATGTTTTAGTAAAATATGAACAACATGCAGCATGTGGTATCATTTGTAAGGTAGTTGAAACCAAAAACAGTAGCCCTGAAAACCGAGTTGTGTTGGTTGTAAAATTCGATTTTAAATAGCTTTAATCAATAAAATTTTCAGTCAATTAAGTTCTGTGACTTGATGACGTCATAATCCCCATTGCTGTACAAAATCAATAGTATACAGTCACGTTTTGATAACTAGGGTGTCCACTACCTTATCCATCGTTTCAACCAAATGACATGACGTTTATTACCGGGACTTATTCAGCCACACTCCCACCACTGCTACTCCTGTATAGCCAGGATGTACAGCTTGGCCTCCAATGGAACCGAACCAGTGAAGGTTGAGTAGTCCTAAGGGATAGCTAACTGTCTTGGAATCCTATTATGTACTGAACAAAGGCCTCTCCCAAGGATTTCTACAACGATCGGTCCTGCGCTGCCTGCCTACACTACGTTTTCCAGTCTTTGAATTCCTATACAGCTTTTGTTAGCTTTATGTACTACGTTTCTCCCTAGAACTGGATTACAAAATGCTGCTAGAGCAGCCCACAGCAGATCAGTACTCGGCGCACCTACTGCGTGTCCTGAAGCCTGAAAACGTGGGCATGGTGGTGAAACTCATCAGGACCCTGCCACCTGCCTTCAAGCCGCCGTTGTCTGTCAACGCGCTGTATACCATGTGGCTCACCAGGCTCTTCTTTAGTGTAAGTGATTTCAGGGATACTATAATCACTAAAGAAACTCAACAGAAGGAATAGGAAAAAGACAAGGTGGAACTGAAGCCATATAAATAACTATTAAAATAAAAGGTGATCTACGACACTATACTTCAATGTAAGGGCTCTGTAGCGTAAGTCTTTTTATTCAGATTTCTAGATGCTTCTAGAATACAGAAATCAACAGATCATTACTCCACCCAGCAGATGCTGGTGATGGAGGGAAAGTAAATGGATGACGTGTTAGCCGATTAGTATTGAAGAATTTTTCAATTTTCAAACTGGAAACTGCATGCAAACCTTCAACTTTCAAACGTTAAACAAATGATAGAAATAAAGTAAATCTAACGTAATGTAAACCACACGTTACCAATTTAAATGAAACCCAAGTAAACAGATCCAAACACGAAGTTTTCTATGTCCAGGTGCCACCGAGCGCTGCAAGTAATAAGAAATGGATGCAGCAGTACCGGCAGTGCGCGAGCTACTTCAACAAGCTGGCCAAGGACGACCTGCAGGAGTTCGTGGCCAACACCTGCTTCACCAGCGAAGCCATCGAACGGTACATAACATACCTTCGACTCCAGCGGGGCTACTCCGAAAAACGTTATCCGAAGTTTCGAATGTTGCCATCCCTCTCACGCAAAGCGAGATGCCAGCATGAGAGACGGTGACAAATAGACCCGAAACTATGTTAACAGCGTTTCGTAGTAGCCCTCCTGCTATTCTTGATCTACTCGCGGTATTAACAGCTATTCCATAATTATGCTTCTTTTTAAACGATTTCAAAATAGGAACAGATTCTCAATTGTTTTTTCTTTTCTTCATAAAATAATACTTCACGTTATTTTGTTGTCTGCCAGGAGTGATTTCATGTTTTTTCTTTCAGTTTTGTTGATTAAAATACTGCACATTTTTTTAGCGTACCGGCCGGCACTCGCAGTCTCATGATAATGCAAGCAGTGGACTACTGCCAGCAGGAGCAGGAGAACGACTTCAAGTTCAATAAGAAGTACGTATTAATATAATTATTTCTGAAACAAATGAGGATTAGGCCTGTACTCCCCACACAAGAGGGGTTGGGGAAGCCTGACGTTCGCATATTTTGTCCCTTAGTTGCCTTTTAATGACAGTTCTTTTCTTTTCTGGAATCCATAATTTCGAACAAGCTCAATAAACGTAAACGGGTCGTTGGGGAGCCCTGATGTTCGCACATTTTTCCTTTTCTGTTTTGCTAGAACCACGCGACCAATGAAAAATAACAAATTCAACGAGTTGGAGAGCCGTGATCTTTGCATATTTGTCCCTTAATCGTAAACAAACCACTTTAACGAGTTTAATAAACCACGTTATTGTCCCGTAGCGAGCAGACGTGGGCAGGCGTGGGACAGGAGTTGTCCCGCTGGGCGCGCTTCCTCGACAACTTCCATTCCAGCACCATACAAGCGCTAGTTGACGGCTCCGGCGTGCCGCGCACAGAGATATGGCCGTGAGTATACTGGGTCTTATTTATTTATTTACTTTATTGGGCTATCAACATGAGATACAGTATTAAACACAACAAAATAAATTAAGCCAAAGCCAAAGCTAACTGCTCCCACACATATTGTACCGGAAAGCGAAATGTAGGACATCCACTCACAAGGTGAACCGATTACCTCATAAAGGTACCAGGAAGGCGCTGGATGCAGGTAACCAACCAGTCATTATGGAAATAATTGGGGGAAGCCTTTCAGCAGTGGACGTCCTAAGGCTGAAATGATGATGATGATGAATGACGAGATGCATAGCAGAGAGGAGATGTGAGCTGTGCTTAGCGGAGATGTGAGATGTCAGAATTTGAAATGACGATTCTAGTTGTGCGAGACGCATTTCCAATCTGCCGCGCTTTTTAGTGCTATCTACTGCTTCTAGAGTCTGACGATGATATTGTATTTTGTGCAGAGAGATAGAAATGAGTCACGGCGACCCGGACAAGGTGATAGAACAAGCGGCGGCACTAGTGTCCCGCGGAATGCGAGCGGGACCGCTAAGCTCGCTACTGCAGTGCCTCGTAGGCGAGGACAGCCACCGCGCCTTTGAACATCTGGCGCGGCACGCGAATACTCTGCAGTGAGTATGGGTCTTTTTTTCTGGAAGCAAAGGCGTTGAGCAAACAGCCTAGTAACAGAGTAAATACAAATGAGTAGGTCATTTTGTCAGTGTGTGCGTGCGCGCCGGATACGTATTGGCGCGCTCACATACAAACCGCGCCCGGTGCGTTTCTATGAAGATAACCTACTTATTTGTATTTACTCTGCTAGTAACCAGGGCTGCAACCACAGCTGGCGCGATGCGCGTAATCTCTGCAGTAAGTATTAGTTTTTTTTGTTCTGTAAGGAGCAAAGGCGTTGAGCAAGCAGCCTAATAACCAGGGCTGCAACCACAGCTAGCGCGATGCGCGTATTCTCTGCAGTGAGATTATTGTTTTTTTTTTCTGTAAGGGGCAAAGGCATGTAGCAAACAGCTTTCTGGAGCTGGCAGAGGCGTTGAGCATACAGCCTAGTAACCAGGGCTGCAACTACAGCTGGCGCATATTCTCTGCAGTGAGATTGTTTTTTTTCTGTAAGGGGCAAAGGCATTTAGCAAACAGCTTTCTGGAGGTGACAAAGGCGTTGAGCATACAGCCTAGTGATTAGAGCCTCAAACGTTGGCTTGCCAGCGCTTGCGCAGCGTTGCTGTGGGGCACTTATGCCCGTTTTCACCATCAATCCCTAATTTTTAAGAGACCCCTATGAAAACAAAATTCCTGTTATGAGTTACCTTAGGGGTCACTTAAAAATTAGGGATTGATGGTGAAAACGGTCATTAGTGTCTTTTTTTCTGTAAGGAGCAAAGGCGTTGAGCAAGCAGCCTAATAACCAGGGCTGCAACCACAGCTAGCGCGATGCGCGTATTCTCTGCAGTGAGATTATTGTTTTTTTTTTCTGTAAGGGGCAAAGGCATGTAGCAAACAGCTTTCTGGAGCTGGCAGAGGCGTTGAGCATACAGCCTAGTAACCAGGGCTGCAACTACAGCTGGCGCATATTCTCTGCAGTGAGATTGTTTTTTTTTCTGTAAGGGGCAAAGGCATTTAGCAAACAGCTTTCTGGAGGTGGCAAAGGCGTTGAGCATACAGCCTAGTGATTAGGGCCTCAAACGTTGGCTTGCCAGCGCTTGATGATGCGGCGCACCCACTCAGTTTAAACTAAATAACGTGACACCAGCGCTGCATAGATCCGGCGTTGACGTCGCGGCGAGGCTGAGTCAGCGCAGTGTTGACGCTACGCGGGCGCTGTTTTAAATCTGAATGTAAGAATGTTGAGTGAGTTCGCTGCGCTGCTTCTTCTCAGCACTGGCCCATTTGTTGTCCCGAAGCAGTGGTAGGGTTAAAGTAATACTGGGACGTGTAAAAGAGCTATTTATAAGCCTTCTTGGAAAATAAATTAATTTGAACTCAAATTACTTTTTTTTAAATCCTAAACATATCTCCTCCACAGAGACGTGGAAACCCTAGTGGACAGGATAATGCAGTACCACAAGGAAGGCGTGAAGTTCCCCGAAGAACTCCTCGAGAGCGTAATGCACGCGGGCTCTTCCCTAGGGCTGCCACCACACAAGCAAATCGCGCTGTTGTCGCTAGGGCGAGCGCGCGTGCTGTCTGGTGACGACCTGCCGCGGGTGGCGCGTTATACCGCCGACTTGCTGCGCGGAGAGTGGCCTGATCTGGATTATGTACAGGAGTTGACGGGTAAGAGTCAGGGCGAGTCAATGGGTATGAACCCATGGGTGAACGTAGTGTGCTGCCTCTTGGCTGAGGGTGCCACTGCACGCTTCTTCTTATTCGTTACGCTCTTGGCAGAGCGGTCGTGGTCACGTGGAGGCGTTGTTCGTTGTTCACATCAGTTGTAGAGGCGGATACAACACTCCGCACGATCTCCCGCCATCTCTCTCTATTGGCAGACTGTCTGGTGCAGTCACATACGCCGTCTCCCACTGCCAATTTCGCTTGGTCGGTCCAGCGCATTGGTGTATATCACGCAGCAAGCAGCTATTCTTCGGTTTGTCATCGTAGCTCACTCTTCGTGTCGTGTCACTCTAGTAGCAGTTTTGGGCTGACACTATGTAAGTTTGTTTTAGACACGACAAGAAGAAGAAGCAGCTATTCTAATGTACAAGGAGCTCGGGAAACAAGGTTTTATTACAGGGGTATAGACGAGCATGAAATCTGAAAAAAATATCCATTGTATCTACACCCAGTAGCCAAATGACGATGACTTTGGTATTGTCGCTTTTTTTTTGCAGAAGAGAAGCTGTTAACCCCTGAAGGCCGGTGCGAGGCGTTCTCGACGCTAATATGCGCGGCCGACACGTGGCAGCGACGCAAAGCGCTTGTTGACGCACTTAACTGCTGGCCTCATACGCTCAACAGGTTAATATTCTTTCAGTTACCTACGATATGAAGGTTCAACAATATGTTCACCTTTATTTACATATCAAGGCGGAACAAAATTTTCATCTTGGTAATTTCTAGCTGTTTAAAATGATCTATTTCAAAAATTCATGTTGCAGCGATTCGCGAAGCCTCCACTGCGTGTACTTAGAATCGTTACTGTCTTACACCAGTGAGCTGAAGGAAAGCCTGGTCTTGATCAAGCTGCTGCTCAGGCGACCGGNGCGGCGTGCGGCCGCGCAGCCGTAGGGTTGTCAAAATCTCTGCGCTCGGTGCTAGGGCTGTCGATGCGTCGCGGGGCGCGTCACAGTATAAGTAAATAAGTAAGTAAGTAAGGCCCCGATGGACATGAACTCACGCGCCTACTGTAGAGGTTTGTGCGGTGAAATTGTTGATGTTGCCTATACTGTTGCTGATACTGTAGACGTTTAGCTGCAATACGTCCACGCGCCGCTGCTGCCACCCGCCGCAGCTACCCAGGAGCCCGGCGCTCACGATCGGTGGGTGACGTCACTACACACTTATTAGCTCCTGGTAGATAGGAATATGATACACGTGAACTCAAACACACTACTAGAGGTTTGTGTGGTGATGGCATAAGTAGGTACACTATGCTGAAAATTGACCGAGTCGAAGCGCTAGATCGCACACTCAAGTACGGGCGACACACGGGTGGGTAACTGAAATGGTGTTCACAATTACGTCTCGGCCAAATTACTTGCGCCATGAAGCTGTTGATGTTGCCTATAAACTGTTACTGTCGACGTGAGGCTACAGCACGCCGCCGCGCACGCGCACGCGCCGCTGCCGCCGCCCGCCGCCGCCACGCGGCAGCCCGGCGCGCACGACAGGTGGGTGACGTCACACACTCGATATGTGGCTGCAGCACGCCGCCGCTATAAGATAAGCTCATACATATGTCGTCTAAATCGCGATAACATTGTATCATGGTGCGCATCCTATCCCGGCTGGGGGGCAGGGAGGGCAGCTGCTCCCTTCTGGTTTTACTCACCTATATACCATCTTATTTTTCGTCCATATTAAGTCTAAGCTCAAAATAACTCTTAAGATGATAAGATGTCACCGTGTTTGCCTTAATGTGGCATCATTGGTGATCACCTTAGACAATAAAAAAATTAATACGAGTCTAAGACGTCTATGACATGACAACACAACGTTATGTGAGTGCACATCAATATGATTTTCTCAACATTGCAAAATGTTGAATGTTGACATGTTTTTGTTGATTGTGTAGGGCAAAACACGCGCCGGAGAATGCGCTTAAAGGGCACATAATTTACAAGTTATTTTACCGTCCTAGAATCAAAGAGACCCTGTGGCCTCTGATCCGTGGCGACGACCACAGCGCGCTCATCAACCTGTTCACGATCCTCAAGGGCATCGACGACAAGCCGCCGCTGTTCGGCCTCACCGCCGCCGAGCACATCAAGCTGTTGAAGAAGGTCAAGGCTGCTTCTTCAGGTAAACAAAATCATTATAATCTTATTTCAGAAAAATAAAGCATTGGTAATATTTTGCAATAGGATACCTAGTTAATACCATTAATACAGGGTAGTTGAAAACACTATAATCTCAAGACACAACTTCTAAAAAAAGCTTATGCAAACACTTCATTCTAGCACGGAAAACTTATTTAGTTTTCTATTAGTGTAAACTTCGATATTTAGAAGCTATGATGAAATCAATGAATTGTCAGTCAATCGAAGTTTGCGGTGTGATGACGTCATATATTGCCATACAAAATCATCCGGGGAGTCGCGTTTTGATAGCTCATAAAAAGTATGTCAAATGACTAAGATGTCCACTACCTATTTCAAACAAATGACGTCCGCTGCTGGACAAAGCCCTTCCGAAGCATTTCTACAACGACCGGTCTTGTGCTGCCTGCTTGCCTACACTAGTCCGTGGTTATTACTCTATCCATGATGCTTTAAATTTTGTTAATTTTATGTAACTGTTTCCTCTTAGAGCTGGACTACAAAATGCTGCTAGAGCAGCCCACAGCAGATCAGTACTCGGCGCACCTGCTGCGTGTCCTCAAACCTGAAAACGTGGGCATGGTGGTGAAACTCATCAGGACCCTGCCGCCTGCCTTCAAGCCGCCGTTGTCCGTCAACGCGCTGTACACCATGTGGCTCACCAGGCTCTTCTTTAGTGTAAGTTTAGTGTTGTCTGGACTACAAGATGCTGCTTGAGCAGCTCACAGCAGATCAGTACTCGGCGCACCTGCTGCGTGTCCTCAAACCTGAAAACGTGGGCATGGTGGTGAAACTCATCAGGACCCTGCCGCCTGCCTTCAAGCCGCCGCTGTCCGTCAACGCGCTGTACACCATGTGGCTCACCAGGCTCTTCTTTAGTGTAAGTCTAGTGTTGTCTGGACTACAAGTCTAGAGCAGCCCACAGCAGATCAGTACTCGGCGCACCTGCTGCGTGTCCTCAAACCTGAAAACGTGGGCATGGTGGGGAATCTCATCAGGACCCTGCCGCACCCTCCTGTACACCATGTGGCTCACCAGGCTCTTCTTTAGCGTGAGTCTATGGTTTAATGTATGGGGGCTCCGTAGCATGAGTTTTCTGTTGGTTAGATTAGATGTTTCTAGAATAACCTGCAGCGGAATAGTCAAACTACTGACGAGTAACACATGCAATTGATTGCTTGATCAGGCCTGTTCATCTCCGCGAGTTTACATCGAAAACAAAACAGGCACGATGGCCCACCTACAGGATACTATTCGACAAGGCCTCACATACGAGCGAAAATTGACTCACGCACGCGTATTCTTGTGTATGATGGAAGAAAATAAAGAAAATGGTGTACTAAATACTGTACAGTATTTAACTGCCTAAATAATAATAAAAACACAGAATGAACTTTTTAAGTTGCCTCAAGACACTGAGAGGTAAATAAGTATTTAATATTATTCATGATAATTCATGCTAAATCATGTATTTCCTCCGCCATTTTACGCAGTTTGGCACCTCACGTCACATCATTTTACCGAAGTCAGCCCTATAGCTTCGGCGCAGTGCCGATCACCTGACGTTTGTCAACAAAATGGTGCTTGACTCTTGAGACAAGCTAAATTACACCATGTTGTTAATGACATTGAGCATACATTTTTTTAAATACCTTCGCGAAGTAAAACTTCTGTGCGTAGTACTTTTTATTATTCTGTGGCTTGATGATTGGTGTGGTGATGCAGCCATACACAGTTTGGAACTATACGCTTTCCTAACAAAAAATAACTGTATGTTAAACTTCTACTTTCAAATTATAATAGTAAATAAAAATCACGCTATCAATTTCGGCTAAATAGATCCAACATAAAAGTTTTTCTATACTTAGGTGCCGCCGAGCGCTGCAAGTAATAAGAAATGGATGCAGCAGTACCGGCAGTGCGCGAGCTACTTCAACAAGCTGGCCAAGGACGACCTGCAGGAGTTCGTGGCCAACACCTGCTTCACAAGAGAAGCTATTGAACGGTACATACATACCTTCAACTTCTGTTCTACACCCAGTATTATCAGATTCCGTAAGACGTGTTTTTGAATGATTTCAAAAAAGGAACAGATTCTTAATTGTTTTTTCTTTTCTTCATAAAATAATACTTCACGTTATTTTGTTGCCTGCCAGGAGTGATTTCATGTTTTTTCTTTCAGTTTTGTTGATTTATAATACTGCAAATTTTTTTAGCGTACCGGCCGGCACTCGCAGTCTCATGATAATGCAAGCAGTGGACTACTGCCAGCAAGAGCAAGAGAACGACTTCAAGTTCAATAAGAAGTACGTATTAATTTATTATTTCTGAACGTATACATTATCATCATAAGTGCAGTTAGTCTAAATTTCAGAAGCACGACCTTCTCTAATTCACCAGAAAGATTGGGCCTGTAATATACTACTACATTGGCCAGACGAGTCGGGGAAGTGATGATGTGTGAGTGATGTGCGCATATTTTGTCCCTTAGTTATCTTTTACAACAACCAAGGGAAGAGCGGGAGTGGTTCTATTCTTTTCTGGAACATGGATTTCGAACAAGCTCAATAAACGGGTTGGGGAGCCCTGATGTTTGCACATTTTTCCCTTAGTATCTCTTAAACACAAGCGCAACGAGTTTGGGAGCTGTGATCTTCCCTTAATCGTCCTTATAGAGACCTACCCGAGAGATGACATTAGATACTACAAGCTTAATAAACTACATTATTGTCCCGTAGCGAGCAAACGTGGGCGGGCGTGGGACAGGAGCTGTCCCGCTGGGCGCGCTTCCTCGACAACTTCCATTCCAGCACCATACAAGCGCTAGTTGACGGATCTGGAGTGCCGCGCACAGAGATATGGCCGTGAGTATACTGGGTCTTATTTATTTATTTACTTTATTGGGCTATCAACATGAGATACAGTATTAAACACAACAAAATAAATTAAGCCAAAGGTCTCTAGCTAACTGCTCCCACACATATTGTACCGGAAAGCGCAATGTAGGACATCCACCCACAAGGTGAACCGATTACCTCATAAAGGTACCAGGAAGGCGCTGGATGCAGGTAACCAACCGGTCATTATGGAAATAATTGGGGGAGGCCTTTCAGCAGTGGACGTCCTAAGGCTGAAATGATGATGATGATGAATGACGAGATGCATAGCAGAGAGGAGATGTGAGCTGTGCTTAGCGGAGATGTGAGATGTCAGAATTTGAAATGACGATTCTAGTTGTGCGAGGCGCGGCGAGACGCATTTCCAATCTGCCGCGCTTTATTTATTTATTTATTTATTTGAACACCAACAAGGTTTAGTGCTATCTACTGCTTCTAGAGTCTGACGATGATATTGTATTATGTGCAGAGAGATAGAAATGAGTCACGGTGACCCGGACAAGGTGATAGAACAAGCGGCGGCGCTAGTGTCCCGCGGAATGCGAGCGGGCCCTCTAAGCTCGCTGCTGCAGTGCCTCGTGGGCGAAGACAGCCACCGCGCCTTTGAACATCTGGCGCGGCACGCGAATACTCTACAGTGAGTATGGTTTTTTTTTCTGGAAGCAAAGGCGTTGAGCAAACAGCCTAGTAACAGAGTAAATACAAATGAGTAGGTCATTTTGTCAGTGTGTGCGTGCGCGCCGGATACGTATTGGCGCGCTCACATACAAACCGCGCCCGGTGCGTTTCTGTGAAGATAACCTACTCATTTGTATTTACTCTGCTAGTAACCAGGGCTGCAACCACAGCTGGCGCGATGCGTGTATTCTCTGCAGTGAAATTAGTGTTTTTTTTATGTAAGGGGCAAAGGCATTTAGCAAACAGCTTTCTGGAGGTGGCAAAGGCGTTGAACATACAGCCTAGTGATTAGAGCCTCAAACGTTGGCTTGCCAGCGCCTGCGCAGCGTCGACGTGGCTCACCAACTCTCTTTACACTAAACAACGCGACGCTAGCGCTACGTAGGTCCGGCGTTTAGCAATGGCGTCTTAATTACGCTGAGCCAGTTTTTTCGACACTGCGCGGGCGCTGTTTTAAATCGAAACTTTTGTTTTAAATTTCGAATTTTCTTAAAAATCAAAAACATCTCCTTCACAGAGACGTGGAAACCCTAGTGGACAGGATAATGCAGTACCACAAGGAAGGCGTGAAGTTTCCCGAAGAACTCCTCGAGAGCGTGATGCACGCGGGCTCTTCCCTAGGGCTGCCACCACACAAGCAAATCGCGCTGTTGTCGCTAGGGCGAGCGCGCGTGCTGTCTGGCGACGACCTGCCGCGGGTGGCGCGTTATACCGCCGACCTGCTGCGCGGAGAGTGGCCTGACCTGGATTATGTACGGGAGCTGACGGGTAAGCAAAGGACCTGCTTCGTCATTAGCACAATCAGATCGCGCTGTTGTCGCTAGGGCGAGCGCGCGTGCTGTCTGGTGACGACCTGCCGCGGGTGGCGCGTTATACCGCCGACCTGCTGCGTAGAGAGTGGCCTGACCTGGATTATGTACGGGAGCTGACGGGTAAGCATAGGACCTGCTTCGTCATTAGCACAAGCAGATCGTGTTACTGTCGCTGGGGCGAACGTGAGTTCTGTCTGGTGACGACCTGCCGCGAGTGACGCGCTACAAGTCGGTGGGACTTGCTGCGCGGGTAGTGGCCTAACCTGGATTACGTGCGGGAACTTACAGGTACGGGCCATTGACAGAGTAAATACAAATGAGTAGGTCATCTTCTTAGAAACGCACCGAGCGCGGTTTGTATGTGAGCGCGATACACTGACAAAATTTAGCGTGGATTAGCGGGTGTTGCGCTGAATTTTGTCAGTGTGTGCGTGCCGCATACGTATTGGCGCGCTCACATACAAACCGCGCTCGGTGCGTTTCTATGAAGATGACCTACTCATTTGTATTTACTCTGCTATTGATCATCATCGCCATCATCATTTCAACCACAGGACGTCCACTGCTGAACATAGGCCTCCCCCAATGATTTCCACATCGAATGGTTGGTAGCAGCCTGCATCCAGCGTCTTCCAGCTACCTTTATCACGTATCACGAAATCTGAAATAAAATCCATTGTATCTACACCCAGTAGCCAAATGAATACTTGAAGATGACTTTAGTGTTGTGGCTTTTTTTTACAGAAGAGAAGCTGTTAACCCCTGAAGGCCGGTGCGAGGCGTTCTCGACGCTAATATGCGCGGCCGACACGTGGCAGCGACGCAAAGCGCTTGTCGACGCGCTTAACTGCTGGCCGCATACGCTTAACAGGTTAATATTCACTCATTCAGTTACCTATGAAAGTTCAACAATGTTCACGTAGCTTCACTTATCAAGGCGGAACGAAATTTTTGTCTTGGTAATTTCTAAAGTCCAAAGTGCGCGCTCGCACACTCACTGCGGCCAGTCGCACAGTCGCAACAGCAATATAATTACGCGCGAGCGATAAGGATGTGTAGCTTCGGGTCATTGAACGAAAATCTGTGAGCTCGGCGACCGGACTTTACTAGCTCTTTAAAATGATCTATTTCAAAACTTCATGTTGCAGCGACTCGCGAAGCCTCCACTGCGTGTACTTAGAATCGTTGCTGTCTTACACCAGTGAGCTGAAGGAAAGTTTAGTGCTGATTAAGCTGCTGCTTAGGAGACCAGTGTTAAATGAAGAGGTGAGACTAAACGTTAATATTTCCCGTTATTACTGGAGGTTTGCTATTTGCAAAGAGTTAAAGAGCTGTAGGTCTAGACAAGTGGCACTTTTGATCGAATCGAAAATCGAATCCGTTGTAGCTCCATACAAAAAAAGGCCTTTCGATCATCTTTCGGCATTAGGTAAAACTGTCATGTTATGCCACTTTCTAGGGGGGCTGGTCAATCAACTGTGAACCATATTTATGTCAATAGTTACAGTAAATAGACAGTTGTATCAGAGTAAATACAAATGAGTAAGTCATCTTCATAGAAACGCACCGAGCGCGGTTTGTATGTGCGCGCGCCAATACGTATGCGGCGCACACGCACACACTGACAAAATTCGGCGCAACACCACCCCGCTAATCCACGTATTGGCGCGCTCACATACAAACCGCGCTCGGTGCGTTTCTATGAAGATGACCTACTTATTTGTATTTACTCTGGTTGTATCTATCGGGACATTAGAGTAACAGAAATCCTGAGACTAGAGTTCGTGTAACCATTATTACATTTGCAGGAAATAAAATGGGTGTTGGAGTCCGTGCACCCGGCGGCCTGCGTCAACGCTCTCTGGACCGCCGCACTCGCGCGCGCGCCGCCCGCCGCCGTGCTGGCGTTACTGCGCGCGCACAAGGTAAATTGGTGCTTATGTAGTTGCAATAAGGGTGACTTTACAATAAACACGTATGGTCTGATGAGCCCTTATTGAGTGTGAGAGTAAAATAGTCGTTAAAACTAGACCTCTATACCGGCCTTCATGTTCTTTCGATTTCATAAGTTTTTGAATATTAGGCAACTATTTATTGTCAGGCAAACAATTTTTGACAGTAGTATCAGCAGCTTTTATTTTTCAAACAACTAGCCTTTAGGGCATTGGTTCCCAAACTTATTTGAAACGCGCCCCCTATGGACCATACAAAAAAATCTGATTATTTATTGATCGTATCGAGCAGTCTGGAATGCATTCTCTCAACGGTCGCAGGTTTTTTATACTTAAGTACACAGATGGCCCGCGCCCCCCATAAAGGTCTGCGCCTTCCATGTGGGGCGCGCCCCCCACTTTGGGAACCAGTGATTTAGGGTGTACCAAATGACTAAAACAATCTTCTTTTTTACAGGAATCATTCCGCAAGCAAGAAATCGACGACGAACTCATCAAGGAGTTACTGGACAGTGGAATATTTATAAAATTAGTTTCTACCCCCATATACTCATCAGTTATAAACTACATTATTAGCAGAGAATCTTCTAGCGACGAGGCCTCTAACGCCTACACTGTGTCGTGGGCGGTGGAGGAGCTTCGCAAAGCCAACTACTTAGCAGAAGCTGGGCACCTGCAATTCCTGGCCATCGGGGTTCCGTCGCCACTCAGGGGATTCTCACAATCTATACAATATTGCAAAAAAATGTTTAGCAAAAAAATATAATCATTCTATTCTATAGTTCTAAGATTCAAATTATAATGAAATATATTGAAACAATATAAATCGATGTCTATAAGTTATTGAATTATTAAATAAATGGAGATTCACTGGGTTTGGTTGTTTCTTTTTATTCAATGGGTTGTGGGCCTAATTAAACTGAATAGCATAGGTGCACATTGCATAATTCAACAACAAACAGTACAGTTTAGTCGAATAAAATGCTTTATAGCATGGACCTATAAAAAAAGATGCTTTAAAGAGCATTAGGTAAAAGACAATATTGTGCAATGTTATCTGGTAGATAAAGTTAGCAGCACCACTACCCATACTTATTTATACCCTTAGTTTATACCATGTTAAATTAGGCCAAAACGCCATCTAACTTCAATGAATCCCTAACTCAAACAAATCAATCGCTGCCATTCATTCCTCCTCCTCGCTATAAATTAACTTACTACCAGGGAAGATACCTTAGATTGGTGTAGCTTAGCTATGCTATGAGCACTAGAAGGTTCTCAGGTTCTCAGTACTTCCACGGTACTTCTCAAGTGTAGAAAGGAACAACTGAAAGCAACCAAACGCATAGCACAAAATTTTATTTCTGATTACCAACATTGAACAAAACGCGCTTTAATAAAACGTCAACGTCAAACTGACAGTCTGGCTGTCAGTGACATTTTTAGGTTATATTTACAGGAACTTGAGTAATCGTCTGAATAAAACGAAATAAAAAGTTATTTTCAATACATAAAGCATTTAAAATGCTCAGCGCTATCAGAAGTAGCATACGAGCTCCATTCGTAAGTGTGGGACGGCTGTTTCACACAACACCAGCACAGTCGAAGGAGAAGTTTGATCACAAGCGAATTCCTCAGGACGATGAAGGAGTTCAGGGGGAGAAACTCATTGACCTCGATTCTGTGCTCAAAGCGTATGTTTGCAATAATCTTTAAGTCTATTTTGCTAACACTTTACGAAGCTTATCAATCGACTTCTTTCAGGAAACAAAGCTTATTCCCAACAGCAGAGTCCGACGATTTGTTATTTGACGGTACACCGTACAAGCAGCTCCCGATCTGCAACATTCGAGTGAGCCACAACAACACAATATTCACTCTGACTGACTCAAATGGAGCTGTAAAGGTCCTCAAATCTTGCGGTATGGAAGGGTTTAAGAACACCAAAAAGGGTACCAATATTGCAGCACAGACCACTGCTATCAGTATAGCTACGGTGAGTTATTCTTATGTTTTACTAGTGCCTATTGTTCCTACAATATTTCAGACATGTTTTATGGTGGATTAGTTTCCTTTATGACTCAAAATGTTAGATAATCACCCTTTTTTCAATGTTTTCAGAAAGCTATAAGTAGAGGAATCAAAACAGTAAGGGTCAAAGTGAGAGGATTGGGACCTGGGAGATTGGTAAGCTTTATAATTCCATAATTATAATGTACTAATCTTGTATTGTCCAATTTGTCCAGAGTTAAATAAATATCAATTTAGATTCAGATAAACAGATACAATTTAGCTATCAACATAATTCAAGAACTTTGTGCTAAGTAAAGCTAATTATTGTGCCTATTTTAGTTTTTAAACTGTTTGTTCATTTCAGGCTGCTGTAAAAGGATTGCAAATGGGTGGTTTAGACATAGTGTCTGTGACAGATAGTACTCCAGTCTCATGGAACCCCCCAAGACCTAGGAAGGCCAGGAGACTTTAATCATTTATCTTTAATTCATTTACACCATGTACATTTTAGTTCAGTTAAATTAAAAATAAAATAACTTTTAAATAACAATTTTGTTTTATTGTTAGACTATTTACAAGTAATTAATCTTAACAACTAGAAACCATACTTTGACTGAGTTTGTCTCTTGGTCATTCTGTTATTAGCCCATTGATTCTGTAGTTCAGCTTCATTAGCTTTTGCCTGAAAATAATTGATTTGATTAGAACCTTGCATTCCCCGTTAGAATCCTCTTTAGGTAGGTAAAAATACTAAAGCTGAGTTGCACCATCTAAATTTAACAGTAACTTTAATGATAACTGGTGTATTTTGTATAAAGTTGGACAGATTTTTGACATAATTTGTTAAAGTCAAAGTATGATGGTGCAATGCAGTCTTTTTAATTTTCAGTGTGAAAAACTCTTTAATTACCTGGTGGGCTAAGTATGTGATTTGATGCTTCCTCCTCTGCTGACTTGTGGGTTCATCACCTCTCCTCTTGCTGGCCGAGACTCTCTTGGTGGTGTCATCCATGAGCCCCTTGAGGAGCCACTCCCGGGCATCTGCCAGCACCTCTTTCTGATTCACATCCACAATTTGGATTTCTTCTCTCTTTCTCTTACCCCGAGTTCCACATAGTTTCAGTATCTGTAAATAGAAAAGGTTTCTTTATTATAAAGTTTTGTTACAATTGTTTTATTTTATTTTTTCAATAAATTACTATACTTACAGCTTCATCATCAAGTACTGCTTCATTACTGCTACTAGCTCCATTTACATACTCATTTTCATACCCTGATGTAGAACTGTTAGGGTAGTCATACTGAGCATCACTACCTTCTTGCTCATGCAATGATTCAGCAGGATTTTCAGGAATATCCTGTTTGAAATATGATTGTAAACCTCGAGGTTCTTTTTCAGTTTTTGTACTTTTCACAATAACTTCTGTTGCTTTAGCATCTATGTCCAGTGGTATGTCCTCAATGGGTGTATCATCAACTCTGTTGATAGAAAAGAAGTCATTCTGCATCTCTTCATCATCACTATCATCAGAATAGTCTTGAGCCAAAGTATTAACTTGACTTTTTGCCTTTTTCATGGGCGATGGTAATGGCTTTTTCTTAGCTGTGGCCGTTGGCTTCTGAGTGAGTACATGAGGTACAAAAGATTTTGTAGTTGAACTTGAAACAGCATTTCTGGGTTGAGGCAATATACTTAACAATCCTGATTTTTTCTGTAAACACAATGAAAAATTTAAATCTAAGTGACCGTCAAGAATTTTGTATTCAATATTTTTCTTACAAACACTGATGACTTACCCCATTTGAGATTTTCGGTTTGGTACTTGGTATACTAGGTTCCACATCTTTGAACTGAAATTAGAAAGTTGTCAATAAGTATTTAAACTTTACTTTCATTAAATCATTTAGTAATTAAATTATTTTTTACTTACATCACTTAGAGAAGGGACTGTAATCTTGGCCTTGGGTTTAACCATACTGCTGAAACTTTCTTTCTTGTGCAGAAACTCATCGTCATCCTCTTCAACTGATGGTTTCTTCGTTGATGGTTGTGGCAGAAGATTGAACAGACTTTGACTGTAACTGTTGTTGGATTCTGCACTTGCTAAATTACTTGGTGTTTCTGATTTGACGTTCTCTGCTTCAGGTTTTGTACTTTGTAAATCTGGTTTGTGTATTGTTTGTGCTGGAATGTAAATTCAAATACATTTAAGGAAAGAAAACAAAATATAATGTTAAAATTAAATGTGTGCAGGTGCTTATACCTTCTTCTGTCTTGGTAGGCAATACAGTGGCAATTGTTGGATTCTCATCTTCATTTTCAGCATCACTAGAGTCACTGTAATCGTACGCAACCAAAGCCATTGTTAAATTGTAGTTTATAGATTTTTAGAAAAATTTGTTGTGTTTTATCCACTTGCCAGGCAATCTGACATTTTTGAATGAAATATGAATGAGTGAGTGAGTGAAAGTTGATAGTTTTGACAATAGTGTTGGGCACACTGTGCTCATGTGCTGTCTTGGTACTATTACTTATTCTGTGGTGCTGTATGACTGTACAAGATTGTATGGAGAGCTATCGGTAAATTTCTGAACGAAGCCCAGCTGTCCTGTCATCTACCTGTCAGTAGTGTCAGTGTCACTGAAAAGTAGCAAAAAGAAGAAGAAAAGCACCTCGAAAATTCTTCTGGAAATATTAATTAATATTTGGGTTTATTGGTTACACTATATCTAACTAAATTTATATTTGATTATAACTGTTAATTTGAGGTAAGATATTCATTAAACGCCTGACTTATTTAGCCACGAAAATGAAATTTATAGCGTTTTTTGTTTGTAGGCAGTGCAGTCATCAAAATGCCGAAGAAATTTACTGGCGAGAATAGTAAAGCTGTTGCTGCCCGGCAACGTAAAGAAGATGCTAAGCAGGAGAAAGAACAAAAAATGAAAAAGGTTATAGAGGACGCTCAGTGGGAAGATAATGATGATAAACTCAAGAAAAAGCAACAAAAAAAGGTTTGTAATATTTGGTTTTCCACCAGTTTATTTTGATGTGGGTACTTTTACTTTATGGTGTAATTTTAATTATCAGGAAGATCAGGAAAAGAAACGCCTTGAACAACTACAGAAAAAGGCAGAGGCAAAAGCTTTGCTGGAAAAGGAGATGGAATCAATCAAAAGTGTGAAAGCCGCGCCACCACCGCCGAAGATCACACGAGCACAGATATCTTTCGCCAAAGAGAAGGTTGTGAGGCCAGAGCCTGTAAAACCTGTGGTAAGGAGTTTTCTTTCCATTCTCAATCTAGATATTCAATGTAAGATTGATTTAGTTTGCAGTCTTCTCAACATAAAGACCTATTTTACAAGAAATCATATGTTACTAAGGTCAAAATATAATGCATTAATTGAATGTATGATGTACAGGACCTGTAGTGGTGTTGAATGTTCATGATGCAATAAACTATTGTTTTACAGCCATCAAGGGTAGTGGTCGAGGAGCCACCGCTGGAAGAGAATCTCAATAGGCTGCAGATTGAGGGAGAAGTTGCTCAATCGGTTGAGGAAGCTATATCAATACTCGGGTAAATAATAGAAGAATTATTGTAGTCATGATTATTTTATAATTTAGTGTCTTAAAACTTGCCATACCTACATCTTATTTTTTTTACAGTGATCAAGCTGACATTGACAAGCATCCTGAAAAACGATTGAAGGCAGCATACACAGCATTTGAAACTTCCAACTTACCTAGACTAAAGCAAGAGAACCCTACTCTTCGTCTGTCCCAGCTGAAGCAGATGCTCAGGAAAGAATGGTTGAAGTCACCACAGAATCCACTCAATCAGAAGGTTTAATTTCTGGTTTTTATACACAATTTTTCTAGTAGGTACTACCTACAGAAAATTTATGGTTTAACACATTATGTAGTAGGTATGTAAATAATCACAGTCAGAATTAAAAATATGTAATGCAATAAAATTATTTCAAGTAGTGATGTTAAAGAATCAATTCACTCTTATTAGATTGAAGATTTTAGCAGTTACTATATTGGTCACTTCTTATTATTTATGATGTTTTTTTTAAATTATAATAAAATAGCTCTTGGTATTAAATTTTTATTTCACTTGTATATGCAGTCTTACCCAGTAGGACATAAATGTTATCAACAAAAAAAAGTCAAATAAAATTAATGTTGGTTTTAAATCGTTTTTTATTTCTCTGGTTCATTTTCATACTGTAATGGAATCCCACTTCGACCCTTCTCTACTTCTTTCACTTCAGTTTCGCCAAGTTTCTGCTCTAAACCCTTCCATGATCTATCCTGGAGGTTCTGTCCAATATTTTCCAAAGCCCAATTCTGTTTTTCTTCTAGAGCCATACTGCTGCCTATGGTGGACCCAACTTTAGTTTCTCTTATCTTGCCTGTGATGAGACTCACATCTGTGGTTTCCTTCACATGATCTATTTCACTAAAATGTCTTTTACCAGGCAGCAAGTCATCATAGTCGGTCACATGTGTTGTGAAGTATGGGTCTCTTTTTGAGTTCAGGGCAACTTCTAGTTCATATGGGTACACTATTGGCTTGTAGAAATCTCTGTTGCTGTACAAGTCATTCTCTGGGCATGCAATCATTACATAGATGTCAATCTAAAATGAGAAAATATAATTAATTTCTTGATAAAACTGATAAGAATAATTCATAAATACTGTTACTATGTCTAAGTAACTGACCTCAGGAAAATTGGCTAATTTAGCTACATTTGGCTTCCCAACAGACACAATATAGCTTTTCTTGCCATTGATACGACACAAGTCTTTCATTCTGCTGATGATGTCCTTGGTTTGTTCTCCAGCCAGCTTGCACACCAGGATGCCCACTGTGTTGGCGTCCTTGCACTTCTCCACCAGGAATCGTCTGCGTTTAAACCAGGTTGTTTCTTCCAAGTGTTCAATGTTCTTTGTGTCAGGGTCCAGGACATACCACTCCTTAGCTATAAATAAATCAATTATCGATATAGTAATTTTTAATTATTGAAGAACAATAAACTGTTTTTTTTTATGTAAATATTACCTGCAACAGAAATAGTGTAATTGAACAAAGTTTGTCCCCTGGATCCCAAGAACAGACAAATACAATGTTCCAATTCTTGTACAGGATGGCATTTGCCATTTGAATCTTGAATAACTCTTCCGAGGAATCTGATTTCTTTTTCTTCTTTTTCAACACAAGCTATGTAGCTATTTGGGTAGTATTTAAACCAGTGATTTTTTATTTCATCTGAAACAATAATGTTGGACACTGTAGTCTTAATTTATGTTACACATATAAAACAAGTCATATTTGTAATTCCAATGGACTTACCTTTACAATGTTCATATTCTTCACCATAAAATAAGCACAATTGAACTGCTGATTGAAAGTTATCTCTCAGAATGTTCATGGTTGAAGGAACCTCAATTTCTTTCTGAGGCAGCACATAGAATACAGGTTTATTGCATTTGGATAGACAGGTGTGGCCGTAGTGAACCACTGCATCTGCCTGCACGTGCATTGCTGCTACAGTGTCTACACAGCAGCTGAAAACATATTCAAGTATTAGTGTAACCCTAATCTATTATCAAGAGAGACAACAAAGAATCTATTATTAGAAGATATTACCCTAATCTTAAGTATATAGTTATATTATGTGAAAAAAACTGAACATACCTGGCATATGAAGTATCTCCAAGGATGTACAGGTCAACATCAACTCGCTTTTTAATCTCTTCATATACTCTAGCACTAACTGATAGCAGTTCATCAGGAAATTGCAGACAAACCTGATAAAAAAGGAAATTTTAAGACTTGCAAATTAAGGATATTAGCATTATGAAGATTTGGAACTTTGATTAACCTTCAAAAAGTTGTTTTCAGATATCCATTTGCTTGTTTGTTCAACATCGAAACGAGTGAGTAAATCATCCACTTCTAAAGGTGAAACTTCAATTTCACGTTCAATGCAAACTTTTCCATCTGTCGCAAAATTTGCCATGTTTTAGTTGCGGTTAATCTATAGTAAATTCACATAAAAATAATTACAAACAGTAGAGTTTCAGAAAGCACGTCTTCTCGTCTTCCGTCTGTGTTTACAAAGTTGTCAAAAATATTATTTAGCCGTCTGTCACTGAGTACAAGGCATTTTTTATTTTACCGTTTATTTTATTTAGTATACCACAGATACACAAGTTTAAATAAGGCCTCATCAGGCGCGGGCATTTTCAAAAATGCCACTCTGTACAAGGAATGAATTCTCTAAGACGTAACTTTTCCAAAAGACTATAGTTTAACCGATAGTGCCGTATGGAAAAAGAGAATGCATGCATTTCTGCAACATTTTAGGCAATTTTATTTGCTTTTCATGTTTGGGGGATGNAATTGAACAATGTTTGTCCCCTGGATCCCAAGTACAGACAAATACAATGTTCCAATTCTTGTACAGGATGGCATTTGCCATTTGAATCTTGAATAACTCTTCCAAGGAATCTGATTTCATTTTCTTCTTTTTCAACACAAGCTATGTAGCTATTTGGGTAGTATTTAAACCAGTGATTTTTTATTTCATCTGAAACAGTAATGTTGGACACTGTAGTCTTAATTTATGTTACACATATAAAACAAGTCATATTTGTAATTTAAATGGATTTACCTCTGCAATGTTCATATTCTTCACCATAAAATAAGCACAGTTGAACTCCTGACTGAAAACTGTCTCTCAGAATGTTCATGGTTGAGGTAACCTCAATATCTTTCTGAGACAGCACATAGAATACAGGTTTATTGCATTTGGATAGACAAGTGTGGCCGTAGTGAACTACTGCATCTGCCTGCACGTGCATTGCTGCTACAGTGTCTACACAGCAGCTGAAAAATATACAAGTAGGGTTGTACACTTATAATTAAGTATCTGGGTATACTTATGTGATAATAACTTTATGAACAGTATAAATTTATTATACCTGGCATATGAAGTATCTCCAAGGATGTACAGATCAACATCAACTCGCTTTTTAATCTCTTCATATACTCTAGCACTAACTGATAGCAGTTCATCAGGAAATTGCAGACAAACCTGATAAAAAAGGAAATTTTAAGACTTGCAAATTAAGGATATTAGCATTATGAAGATTTGGAAATTTGATTAACCTTCAAAAAGTTGTTTTCAGATATCCATTTGCTTGTTTGTTCAACATCGAAACGAGTGAGTAAATCATCCACTTCTAAAGGTAAAACTTCAATTTCACGTTCAATGCAAACTTTTCCATCTGTTGCAAAATTTGCCATGTTTTAGTTGCGGGAAAATCTATAGTAAATTCACATAAAAATAATTACAAACAGAGTAGAGTTTCAGAAAGCACGTCTTCTCGTCTTCCGTGTTTACAAAGTTGTCAAAAATATTATTTAGCCGTCTGTCACTGAGTAGAAGGCATTTTTTATTTTACCGTTTATTCTATTTAGTATACCACAGATACACAATTTTATATAAGGCCTGTCCAGCCAGGCGCGGGCGTTTTCAAAAATAATGTTAGCCTACTATGGGCCACTGCCCACTCTGTACAAGGAATGAATTCTCTAAAACTGTTAAACTTTTCCAAAAGACTAGTATAACCGATAGTGCCGAATGGAAAAAGAGAATGCATGCAATTCTGCAACATTTTAGGCAATTTTATTTGATTTTCATGTTTGGGGGATGTAGATAGGTAGTCTAATTTTAAAACAATTAATTTCAATCTGTATAATTTTATTTTAGACTGGTTTAGTTATTAAATAATACAAAATTCAACTATGGTTTTACTTTTATTTTATTTTACCGTTTATTCTATTTAGTATACCACAGATACACAATTTTATATAAGGCCTGTCCAGGCGCGGGCGTTTTCAAAAATAATGTTAGCCTACTATGGGCCACTGCCCACTCTGTACAAGGAATGAATTCTCTAAAACTGTTAAACTTTTCCAAAAGACTAGTATAACCGATAGTGCCGAATGGAAAAAGAGAATGCATGCAATTCTGCAACATTTTAGGCAATTTTATTTGATTTTCATGTTTGGGGGATGTAGATAGGTAGTCTAATTTTAAAACAATTAATTTCAATCTGTATAATTTTATTTTAGACTGGTTTAGTTATTAAATAATACAAAATTCAACTATGGTTTTACTTTTATTTTAAAAAATAATACAGAAAACTAAGTTCATTTTCAGAGTACCTATTAATAAAAGAAGTATTTTAATACAATTATGCAATGAGAATGCAGCTATTGACAACACTTATTCCTCATATAAATAAATAATTTGTGGAGTTAGCTCAGTATCCTTCATCACTGATTGTGATAGTGTATTCTGGATAAGCATCCTTCACTAGTTTTGCTGCCACCTCATGGTCTGCTTTGCCGTAGCCTTGAGAATAGCCATAAATATGGATTTTCTTATTTCCAGGATCATGAGATATTCTGCCACCACCCAGCGGCTCACAATCCAAAGGTTGGAGTTTTTCTTGCACCTGTATAAAAAAGACACATCATGAGACTAATTAATACTAAAGCTTAATAAGTTAGTTATTACCGACAGGAAGGAAACAGACCTCATCATAAATATCCGAGTGATAGTTGCAATTTTTGTATCCTCTTACAACCGTTACAGATGGCTCCTCATTGTTTTTCTCCTTGCCATAAACCTTGACCAGTATGTATTTGAACACTCCTTCAGGATCTATGTCCACCTTTGGCACAGAATCAAGTGGGCAGGTGCACATGTTGCGAACTATGCGAAACTGGTAAGATGCTGAAAACAATAATCTAGCATGAGTAGTGGTATAAATGACGTAAGATGAGGAATAAAGAATCTCACAAGGCAATTTTGTTAAAGGTCATAAATTGCAACAGTACTCGTATTGCTAAATGACCAAAATAAAACTGGCTTGCTAATAATTCGGCCGGTGATTGAGGTTAGAAATGTTAGATGTTTTACTAACCTTTTGTGGGTGTAATCAAATGATCACATAAATAGGTGAAACTGTTGGCCCTTGCAAATAAACTGATAATACGCATTCGACTAAAACAAATAAATTACAACAATCACAAAAAGAAAAAGACCGAGAAAGACGTCAGCATCAGCTGTTTGCTGTCACTACTGTCATTCAGCAGGCAATAATAAAAAAACGTTTCTTTCTACAACATTCTAGTTCGACGTGGATGATAAAAATTATTTTAAAATATAATTTGCTTCGCGAAAAATTAATTATAGAACTTTTTGATTTCTTAATTATGAGTAAATTAAGGATCTTTGCTGTTCCTATACATAATAACATAGACATTGTAGGTATTCACAGGTATTGTACATGTACTGCTTTCTAGCCCGAAACCAATGCTTGCTTTTAATTAAAAAATCATATTATTGGCTGTCAAAAAACCACAGACTATACAGCGTATGTGAATTGTCTTTAATGTCATTGTTGTCAATGGTCGTCGATGGAAAAACGTATTTTCCAATCAATGAATTCTGAAATTTGATATTTCTGTGTTTTTTGTTGTAAATTTATCATAATCTTTATTTTTATAAATCACCATGGATTCTAATTTAACTGGTAAGTCATAAGTTAAGTTTATTTTAAGAATAATTCATCGCCCACAACTTTATCAAGGTTACTCAATTTCTTGCGAAGATGAGTGTGTTTGCAAGCTATTGAATTGTTTTTTTAAGCTTAACATGTTAGGACAGCTGTTTTAGCGCTCCAGTATCCCAAAAATAGTATCATAATAGTGCATTTGTTTAATGTGTTAATTCTTTTAATGGTGGTTTGCATTGGCAAATAATAAAGCTGTGACAAAACTATTTGTAAATTAAAACAGCTAGTTGTCTAACTCCAATATAATAAATATTTCGCGTTTTAAGTGCGTACTTGTGAATTATTATGTGGCATTTAATATTATTATTGTGAATTGTGTGGTATTTATTGTTTCTATTTGCAGGCATGTGGGTGAGCTTCTTCACGACGGCTGGCATTCCGTCGGACGTCGCAGCGACATACGCGCTGACCTTCACAGAGAACAGGATACAGAGTGACATGCTGCTGGACCTCAACAAGGAGTATCTAAGGGACATGGGCATATCAAGGATGGGAGATGTAATTGCTATTTTGAGGTAAGCACTTTGTACAAAAAATACTTTGAGGTTTATGAATTATTAATCAAATCAAATTAGTTTATTGCAATATTATTAAATAAATAATATTGTACACTTGTCCGTTATCTCCATGTTTGAAGATTAACATAAATAACATTTTTTTGTAGACATGCCAAGCAAGTACATGAAAATACAGCACGAGACCGGGTTCTCAGCACAACTGCCCCTCCCAAAGTGCCTGTAGCAGCCGTAACTGGACGATCAACGGTCACACAGCAGCCATCTTCACGTAAGTATGAGAGAGAAAATGTAACATTTTGTTAGTTATTTTTTTATTTTACATTCAATAGCAAGTGCTTTAACTTATTACGATAGTTATAAACTACTAGCGGCTGCCCGCGACTTCGTACGCGTGGTTCCCGTTTTACCCCCTTAGGAGTTGAATTTTTCATAATCCTGTCTTAGTGAGCACCTATGAACCCCATGCAAAATTTGAGATTCCTAGCACTTGTAGTTTCTGAGATTTCGTGATGAGTCAGTCAATCAGTGACTTTTCGCTTTATATAGATTTTGAAAAGATGTTAAATATTATTTCAGCTGCAAGTCGCATGCTGGAACATTACACTCGAAACCCACAAATTTCGGAGACGTCACCTACTGCTACTGCACAGAAAAGAAAGCTAGTTGAAACCAAGTAAGTGATTGTAATAAACAAAAAGCTTAAAATTAATTTAGGTATATGTAGGTCATTCTAAGTTAAGAGGTAATGTGTTGTATGGAGCGACGGCACGGCATTTTTTTAAATATTTTTACTTAAGTATACATCTGTTTTATGGAAACCTTTAAGTTGAAAATGTTTACAAAGTGGCCAGTCAATTTGTTGCTTTTTTCTCGTTTTATAAGCGACCAGGGTAAATACTCAGTCCAGGGTAGAGACAAGGTGCACACGGGAGGATACTTTATGGACAGGGAAGAGACATAGACATACTAAAAACAGTGTATTTTTAGGAATTAACTTTATTTATTTATTTTAATTTTAATTATGAATTATTTATAATCAGACTTTTCATTTTTTAGCAAACTTTGTTAACAAAAATGTATTTTAAGCTTAGGTACAAAACATAAAAAGGTTCTTACTTTTACTTTCCATCAAAACAACTATCAATAGTCAATAACGAAATAAAAAGAAACAAAAACTTCTCTGAAATATTATTAAACTTTTCTTGTACTTAAACAACCATTTGAATTGAGAGGTAACTAAAAAAATCTTTATGTAAAACCTGCGTTCAAAGACATCAATAGATTCATTAAAGCATAAAAAATACACTGCCCTCTCATTTTTAAGTTAGGTTAGGGTAGTTTTTTTAAAACCTGATCCCAGGAGATTAAAGAAACATCATCATCAATTCATAATCGTCATTTCAGCCATAAGACGTCCGCTGCTGAAAATAGGCTTCTCCCAATGATTTCCACAATGAACGGTTGGTGGTGGCCTGCATCCAGCCCTTTCCTGCTTCCTTTATGAGATCGTCGGTCCACCTTGTGGGTGGACGTCCTACACTGCGCTTTCCGGTACGAGGTCTCCACTCCAGAACCTTGCTGCCCCATCGGCCGTTAGTTCCGCGTACTATGTGCCCTGCCCTTTGTCACTTGAGGTTGCTTGATTGAAGACTTTCGTCTATAGGTACTGAGGTATTTTGGACGAAAAGATGTTGCGTAGTTTCCTTCANGGTTGAAGGGTTATCCATTGTTTTTGGGATACCCTGTATAAGCAAGTACCTAATGTTATGTATGTACGCTACTTTGAAAATCATGAGTCTTCAATTCTCTAAGGTAAACTGCAGGGTCTGATGATGGAGCTGGAATGTGGCCATAAGAATAGGCTAGTTTCTTAAAAAAAACTTTTGGTTCGTCAATTTTACATTATCAAAAAATATTGGACACAGGATATTTTTATTTGTCAATTAAACAAGTAATTACGAAGATATGTTGCGATGAAATTCCGCGTGACGACACAAATCGCCACATTTTTAAGCATGCCTTGACGTCATGTGCCTCATCTTCTGAACTTTGGTGCGCTTCATCTCTTTAAATTTTCATAAGTTTAAAAAAGTGAAAAATACATTTAGAGTTTTTTTTTTGGTAAGTTCACCGACGGACTAATTCAAACTCTTGCTACTTTCTTGCTTTATCCACAAAACATCCCTATTCTTCGAAATTATTACGATCTACAAACGGAAAATCTCTGCTACTACGCCGCAGTAAATTCCCCATCATAAATAAAAAGATTTTTTTTTTAAATAAGCTCTTGTATGCTAATAATTTTGGTTTAATGACATGCTCCTAAAATTCATCACCTTATAAGAGGATTTCAGTTTTTATCTGCGAAACTTTTCAATAATATAGGTAGGTACGTTTCATGGTTTGGTAATTTAGGGAAGTTTGTTTGCACTTAACATGAAAAATATGGTATCAATGTACTGTGTACCTATGCACCTTCAGTGGCAACAACAAGGTCTACTGAGTACCTATAGTCTACTAAAGGCATGAAATAGATTAATTTCACTTAAAATTAAAACCAACTCCAAAACGACTCACCAAAGGGTAGGCTGCCACCGACTCCGAAAATGGCTAATTTTGTAATCAGTATCCAAATTTTTTAATAAACTCTATATAAAAATTCAATACCACCTTATCTTAATTTTTTTTAATGTGACAGGAGGCAAACGAGCAAACGGATCACCTGTTGGTAAATGATTACCGTCGCCCATAGACACCCGCAGACCCAGGGGCGTTACAGGTGTTATTTTTAATTGTGGTATTTTCGCGAAGAAACATATTATACCACAGAATACATAATAGTAGCAACAGAAATTGCACTCCTTTGTGTAGGATCAGATGCCGGCATTTTAACGGTAATAATAATAATGCAAAATATCCAACGCACATGGTGCATTCGAAATCGCACCTTACTACTACGCTCACAAAAGCGCAATTTTTTTGTGTTCAGAATTGATCTACCTCACAGCTCAAGCGTCAGGGTTGTATAAGCAAAGTAAAATAAATAAAAACTTAATTTTAAGAAGCATTTATTGTATTTAGGATTGGTAAACTTTAATCTAGTGGTGTTTGTATAATCGTACCATCTCTAAAGTACCTATTAATAAACTTCAGTGTTGCGATAATTCGAAATTGGACAAATAGTTTTAAAAGGTGCAGTGTCGGAAAATGGACATGGTGAAGTAAAGTTAATGTTTTATTAGCTAAAATATTTTATTTGCTACAGTTTTTTGTCATTTAAGTATTTCAAAATTATTTAAAAATTGTAATTTTTTTTATTATTTAAATTGCTACAGTTAATTATTATTCCTAAATATTACGATTTTCCATTAAAGACGAATAACAGTGCTGTTGGAACAATAAACCTTGATTGCGACGATGATCGACCGAGCGTGTATAGAAATACGCGTGTGCTCACAGGCGCGTGGCGGCCCTAACTGATTTGCAACTTGAAGTTGTCGCGCGCTGTAGGTAATTATCTCGGCCGGCATAGGTGAGTGACGGAGGCCTGATAATACCAAGTAAAGGTTCAGAGAAAAATATAGAAGTATTCATGAAAAAGCATACAAATGTATCTCCCCTGGTCATAACGAATCTCCCCTGCCATCAAAAAAGCCAGGGGAAATACATTTTCGATCAATATCTAAAATAGCCGTAAAAGTGTTTCTCGTACGCAATTCACATCCAAACGTAACAATGTATGCACTATTCATAGTAAATATTGAAGTTTACATTAGTATTTTAACAAATAATTGCTGAATAAAACTTACCAGAGAAAAGACTGCATTCACTCAACAACACTTCTACACCCAGCGAGCGGCGTGACTGAAATGGCGGTTAAAATGACTTCGCAGTCGGCTTATGCGCCGCTTGCTGATAGCTTCACGTTACATCCTATGCACTAAAGGACATAACTTCCACAAAATAGTAAAACAAAACTAACTTTTAAACGAAAACAAAAAGCCAGGGGACGAGACACGAAATACGGAGGACAAATTTCGGCGTTGATATTATTTATGAAAAATTGGAATTTATGTAATTTGACTTATAAGACAGTGTTCCTAAGTTATTGTTTTGTATAAGATTAACGATGATGAAGTAATTATTTAATTTTAATACGTTCATAATAATTGGTTTACAAATAAAGTCGGGTTTGGGACAGCCCAGGGTAGAGAAGTTTTTCTTGTATTAGAACTTATTGTGACTAAACTGTGTACATTTCTGTAATAAATTAAGTGAGCATGTAGAAGACATTTAGTTTTAAGTAATAAATAGGTTAATTAGGAAATTAGAATAAAAAAAAGGAACTTTTTTGCCCTTGCCATCGAAAGTACCTCTTAACTTAGAATGACCCATGTATAGAAACTTGATTCAAAATAATTTTTTTTATCTTATTAGAGTTGCTGAGATGGCTGATTCCAGTACAAAAAAGGCGCGAATGATACGTTTTAATGCAACTGTCAAAAGTCCACAGATTAAAGAAGGTAATTATTTTAGCCAAAATTGTAATAAAATCAATGATTGTTTTGCATTTATAGTTACCTAGTCATAATATTCACAAAATGATTGCTTTGATTCAGGTCCTGCCATCAAAAACACTGTCTTTTCAAGACTTGGGAATTCTGACACTGTTAAAACAGCCACAACAAATGTGCCTGTGAAGCCTATTTACTCACGGTTGGGATCTAAACCAGAAATGGCAGCAGAGGAACAAGTGATACCGATATCGAAAGATGCCCTTAAATATGAAGGTATTCTCAAGAGCCCTGCCCCGCCAGTATCCAAGAAAACGGTCACAGTTACCACCTCTTCAAAGAATAATATGAGGAAAATTGCCATCGGCCGCACCATGAGGGCAGACGAAACTCCTGTAAGTGTGAAAGACAAATTAAACTTACCTAAATCTAAGTCTGTAAAATTCTCTAATCACATTGAGTACAAAGAAATTGAAACTGTCAAGAAGACCAATGTAGCAGTAAAAGGTGGTAAGCAGTTTACAACTTTTTTTAATAAACCTGAACGGAGGCTATCTATGCCTGAAGGATCCAATGGAGTCAAAGCTAGGTTAGGCGCAAAGAATCCTAACAATTTAACGATAACTAGAAATGTTTTCAATAGATTAGGTGTATAACTGTATTGTGTCGTAATTTTAATTTAGTTTTAAGTGTGTTTAAGAGCAGTAGCTAGTTGATCCTGCAAGGAGGAGTGTTTCAGTTTTTATTGACATTTTTATATGACAAGACTTGGACCTTTAAATATCTTTTAATTGTTATTCTATTACTTTCTTCCTATTACTTTTATAGACTGATCTATTAAATTTTTGTATTATTCAGTTGACAAAACAATGTTATTATACTTTTCCATAACATTTACATTTAAAACATTTTATAAAAGAAAACTAATATTATAAAAAAGAATTAATTAAATTATAAAAAAAACACTACTCAAAAGAGCTTGTTATAAATAGTGCCTATAACTAAAACAAGTATTCAATAAAATTACCCTGATATGTTAAAATAATATGAGAATCTCTCTGTTTTACAATTAATAAATAACTTGAAGAAGTGAGATTAATTTAAAACGCATTTGTTGCATGGTTACGTAGCAAACTTGCCAGCTTATATTTTTGTAATAAAAAGTTGTGTATTTCGTTATACTTTTCAGTGTGTGCTATTAATTTGTGTTGGCTCGTGGATATTTCAAATCCGTAAGCTACAAATCATAGAGTAAGATGTAAATATTTATCATAAATTAATATTAACTTAGGAACAAAATACACTAGTTCAAATGTTTTACAAAACATTGTATTTAATTGAAATACCTCAGCTAAATTTACTTCATATTGCTCAGGACATTGTATAAATATTATTTTTTTTACTTAAAAGTAACTATGAATCGAATTATACTAGGAGTATCCTAAACTGAAATTAACATACTTTTATAAATGAACACTAATAAGTTAGTTAATTGTTTCGTGTCTTTCTTTTGTGTAATAAATCAATTTGTTTCTAAAAGGTATTTTTAATTTAATTTTCTAAGTAATGATGATAATAGTGTTAGCGTTCTAATGATGCACTTAATAATAATAAATCGCCCACTTAAAGATTTATTGTACGAAAAAATACGTAAAAATAAATTCCAGCAATTTCACTTTCTTGTCTGTTTTACTGACTGTATTCAAATAATTTTTCCTTTAATTAAACTAATTCACCTACCTACTTCTATCTAGCCAAAAAGTTCGTTTACCAAAGTTAACCATACACAAGCCTTTAACCCTTTATAAGGTAAGTTATGATAAGTGAAGAAAAGTTTCAGTTATTGTGGCAATATGTCTGCCAGAGCCCTGTAAAGGGCTAAAAGGCAGCTGTCGTTATAATAAATAAGGTGAGCCTTGCCTCCTCTTCGACGCCATAAAACCGACTGTACAGTAGCTGCTTTACTCATAGATTTGAGCTCCGATTCAGAAGATTGCGATTAAAGTTATTGGTTGGTACTTGGTTGTCATTACAAATAAATTCCAACTCGTACTCTGCTGGGCGGTGCAGCGGTGTGGCAACACCTGTCGCCCAATACTCTGCAGAAACCGGGGCGATTTCTAGCGATTTTTGGCGTATTTGTACGGATAAATGAATTCGCGTCGGTGTTTATGAAACTGTCAGAATAATTGAAATGGGTACGTATAATCTAGTTAGTTCGTGGATTTGTTGTTTTTTTAATTACTCGCTGGAGTGCCGAAATTTTAAAAATAGTACCTGTTAAGTTTTTTATACGTCCCGTTAACCCTTTGTAGGCCCGTACTAAGCTAAATACGTGTGTTATGAATGAGTCCACCACAATGGTCAAATGGTGGCGAAGTTCGATCGATCCGGCTTTCTGCGGATCTCAAGTCGACCAGTCAGTTCGGCAAAGTAAGTGTGATTTAGCAGATTGGATGCATGTCCTAAACGCTTCCGAAAATTCCTAATTTAAATGACAAAGGTGCGCATAGAACTTATCTCTTTAAGTGACTAAATGTTTTCGATTGGCCTTTTCATTTAATGTTTTATACCAAACGCTTTTTGTCTTCTGAAAGCATGCGAAGTACTACTTCTTCCTCCCATTGGATGTTTGTACGATGGTAATGAAGAGCAGAACTTTCGCTGCGGCACTGCGCCTGCGCTCCTGACCATGACCGCAGGAAAGCGGGAGGAAAGTGCCGCCACCCGATACTACGGATCTAGCCGCGATGTATCGGTTTCCTGGGGAAATTCCGCTGTTGTTTTCCTGGTCTCTTGTGGAGTGACCTGGAAATATGGAATTGGTTCATTTGGTTCGTTAGATGATGCTAGATCGTTATTGAAAATAATTTGTTATTGTCTATGTCTATGGGATAAGAAAGCATTGGCTTTTCAGCGTTTTTCTCCGGGGTCGGATTCGGTAGGTAAAAGTTTTTTATCGTTTACACAATAATGCATAGTCCTCATTCAGGTCCCTATTTGGTTTTTTTGCTGCAATGCAACCATAAGGCAGATAGGAATAATTTATTTTACTTTAATGCATAGGAGCGCTTAAGTTTCCTCAGGCAAGTGTGGTAATTTTAAATCCGGTCATATTGTTATCAGTTCTTTGGATACAAAAGTTAACGGGATATCTTACCATTTTGTGTGTAATGTTTGTTATGAATGCCTATTTAGTAGATACTTATAGTTGCGTGCTCGAACTCGGTTGCATAACGACATTCAAAGGGTACGCGCGTTTTTGTTCCTGAATCGTAATGAGCATACGTACTGCAGTAAACCCAATATCCAATTGAATAAGTTAATTGACAGAACTACATAGAAATTTGATGTAAACAAATTGATAAACAATGCTCCTTTTCCAATTTATGCTCAAAACCCTGTGTCAGTCTAGTTAGGAATTTAATTTAATTGAATATTATTGTGATTGCAATAATTTTATTTCCCGCGACACTGTGCTGCTTGATTTATTTCCAAACTTACCAAACCCGGCAGACAATCAGTTCGGTATTGTGAAGAACTATCACCCGAATTGCACAACCCTTTGCTTCCAATTGTTACACTTTTTTACATTAGCTGGGCATAGGAAGCAATTTATTTACGATAAATTAAATTTAGTGAATGAACAACATAGATCCGTCGTAAAGTGTGTCGGGTGATATAACGAATTAACGAAGTCCAGAGACGGTGCGGTTTGAGAAAAGCGAGCGTTGCGCGCGCGCACATTCGTTATAAACGCGCGGAGGGCGCCGCGCCGCTCAGTGCCGCTCTCACTGTCTTGGACTCAACGTGGCCCACCATGTGGAGAAAGGTAATTTAATTAATCAAGCAATATAATAAATAATACATTTTATTTGATTTTTTAACAAAATCACGATCAAAATCTAAAACATCGATATTTTTTCATTACAGGCATTTCACGCAGCGTTATGCTGCTGGCTGACGTTAAGTGGGATACACGAAGCAACAGGGAAGACTGTGAACAATTTGGTAGTTAAAGATACAGTTAGTGCAGAAAGTGCGCCGCGACTCTATCGGAACGTTCCCCTCGGAGTGTACGCGAGTGCCGCGCCCTACGCCGCCTACTCGTTCCACCTGCCCGCCTTCATCGCCGCGCCCAAGGCCGCCGCGTCCCGGGTCGTCCCGGTCAAGGAACAGCTGGTACTGCACAATGTGAACGGTTATCTACGGGACTCGTACGGCAACAAGTACGTGGACACGCCCCAAACGGCCGCGTACAAAACTGCTTTCCCGCAGCAGTTCCTCCCGCTACAAGAGCTGCCCGCACACCTGTCTCAGCCTCTGCTCGCGGCACCGCAAAGTAAGCAGACAGCACCGCATTACTTCGTTGGATCGCCGTATCGCTTCCAAGTGGCAAATAATGCTCCAACGAGCAGTTTTGGAGGCTACTCTCAACCTTTTGCGTTTGCCCAAAACTTTGGAAGCTTAGCTCCGTCGCAAGCTCACACACACGCGCATGCTGCTCCATCTCATACGCAAGCGCTCACAGCCCAGCAGCAACCTAGTAGCAACAGTGCAGTCTATGCTAATTCACAGACAGCTCAACAGCATCAAGTCAATCAATACAAAAATCCCCAAAACGAAGTGAAATTCCAGCGTTTGGAGCACCATCTTGAAGGAAACCACGCTGAAACCGCGCACAGTGCTGAAAATTCTCAAGAAAATAAAGCGCAAATTCAAGCCGCACCAGCCAAGACTTCTGTGACAGCCATAGTAAATGGAAAGAAGACGGTCATTTCTTTGGACACGAAACCTCCAGTGCCTTTGTTGGATCTCAGCCTGCTTGAGCCGTTGACTTTTGCCAACCCCCTGGTTCCACAAGTTCAACATTTTTTACCCAGAATAAATGAAGCCACTTATCATAAGCTTCCGGAATTCAATGTCAATGAAGCAAAACAACACAAGAAGGATATTGTTGTACAAAAAACGAAGTCCTATGATAGTGGCAAAAGCAAACACCGCAATGATGGACCAAAAAAGAAAACAAAGCAGCCCTCGTCGCACAGTGACAACCACCACAAATCGCATCCGGTCAATCCGACCATAACCGTTAAAGGTACACCAAATAAGAGCCCTGAATTTTCTTACGAGATTAAGTCACCTAACTATAAAGAAACTTACAAAGAGGAAAACATCAGCTACAACAAGGCTACTGCATCGGATCCTGTGAACTATAGCTATGATAAGAAAACACAATCTGAACCTATTAGTTATAGTTACCAGAAAACTGAACAGAAAGAACCAGTTCATTATAACTTCGTTCATACATCGAAAGAGCCAGTCCAGATTAAACAAGTAAATTATCAGGTTACTAGTCAAGGGCCTAAACAACTCATATACACATTCAAGCCTGAGGAGCAAAACAGAGAACACAACCATGCTGAGTCTGATGATGGAGGTTCGTCTGAAGATGGGGGCTCGGCGGAGGAATCGGACAATGATGCTCCTCCTCCCTCTAATCCTCAAAATAGCCACAATAATCAACCACATCATTCAGAACCTTCGAAGCCAACACCTTATCCTCAAAATAACTTCAATAATCAACCGCATTACAACGAACCTTCGCGACCGACATACAACTTTGTACCTCTTGGTCCAGAAAGTCAATTCCGACCTCAAGGGCATGTAGTATACTATAGCCCGAATCAAGCCGTACGACAGCATAAGTCAAACGATATAATTACTCACAGGTCAAATGGTAATATCCAACTGGTTCCAAATGAAGAAGTCCGTTACGAAGAGCATCAAGAGGCCCCTCAACGAAACTCGCAACACGCGAAGGGTCCTGCTCAGCACACAGAGGCAGAGTATCATCCTACGCCAGAATACGAGGAAGATATAAAGATTGTGCCTTCTGAAGCGCCCAGTGATGAGTTTTTAAAACAGATAGAGTCTTACAATAAGCCTCCGCCTCCGTTAACATCGCTGGAACAATATCAAAAGTTTGTGGAACAACAAACTCGGGCACAGCCCACACAGCCTCCGCAACAGTACAGCTCTGCCGCGCCCGTCGTACTCGAAAAGGCCAAACGAATCATTATTCAGGAGGAAAGCCCTGAGGAAATGCATTCACACCACGAACAAATTAAGGCTGAAATGGTCGACCATGAAGATAACAACGAAGAAGATTTTGAAAAGGCTTACAAAAATGCCGCATTCGGTTTCGATGCATTTGAGAAGAAAGCCGCAGATATCGAGAAAGATATCTACAGTCCGAGCAGTTACGGCTTTTCCCCGTCCTCCGATCAAGGTGATTTTGAGGTAGAAAAAACCCCTTTTCAAGAATATCAAGCGGAGGGCGACAGCTTCCCGAAGAGCTCGCGCGCGAACTACAAAGACGCCCGAGACAGTACTAAGGAAGATTACTACTTAGATTATTCGGTTAACAGACCGGAGAGTCTGGCCGATCGCTATCAAAACAAGGCCAACTACTACAAGTTGTACCAAAGCCAGAAGCCTGAAAAGTATTTCGCCGGCGACCAAGATAAGAAGAAGAAGAAATCTGAGAAGTATACAGTGGCTCCGTCATTTGATTTCGCGCCAGAGAAGAAGCAGAATTATTTCGCGCAGTACAAAGCGGAGCCGATCAAATATGAGTACAATTTCGGGAAAGAAGCCCCGCGCGATAGTTCCGCGCACGCCTCTCGTCCTTACCAAAGATTAAAGAGTAAAACCCATTTCGTGGAGCCACAGTTCCAATACGGGTTCGAGCCGATAGGGCTGCCGCGCCTGCTCGACAGCGAGCTAGCGGCCATGGCGAGCAACGACAGTCCCGAGAGTGAAAAGCCGGGAATGAGGAAAAAAATCTACAAAGAGAACTGGTACATCAAGAAAACGAGCACATCGGGCGGCAAACCAAGCTGATAGATAAATTATGAGAGTACATATTTATTGTAATTATTTTAGTAATAAGTTTTTACAATTTTGAAAAAAATAAAAATGTTATAAAACATATTGTTTTTATTGATCTAACGATTCCTAAGTCAGCTTAATAGAAGCAAAAACTTCAGTGTTGCTTCAGCGATTATCTTGCGCAATAAGACTTTCCCTATCTGCCAATACGTTACGTGACACCAATATCAGTTGAGTCCCGTTTTCGCAAATAAAAAACTCCATCTTTGGTTATCAACAAAGCCAGTCACCGTAGAGACGCAAAAAGTAGAGGGCGATTCGTCACGAGTGGCGCAAGCGGATGCATAAAGAGCAGGTGCTCAAGACCTAGAGCTTTCTATTGAAATTATTTGTTTTCAGTACAAAAACTTAGCTCCATAGAGTATTATAAAAAAACAACAACTTGCTTAATCAAATGTTTGGAAGTTTTGGTTCAGGTTTAAAACTATTTTGCAAGATTTTTTACGTCGATAATTACAATAATAGAATAGTAGATAGTGAGTATCGTAGCGTGCATGCTACTTCATGCAAATTTAATTGATGCATGCAAGATTATATGTTTGCAATTTAACGGAAGTTTCCGGTATCCGGTTTTTTTAAACAATCGGAGCATTACTTCCATCTCTACGTTAAAATTGTAATATACTTTCGGAGTTCGAAGCTTTAAATTATATTTAATTTATACTTTTTTTTGTTCCTATTCAATCTAATACCTACTTAAATATGTTGTTAGAAGCTGAAAGCCGTGTAATTAATGCATTTATTTATACTCTGTTTAAATTACTTATTACTTTACTTAATTAGTTTTCTGAACTATCGCGGCCTATCGATTTTTCATAGTGTTTGAAACTTGGGTGTTCGTGTAAGTATCTAGAACATACTTCCACTTGAAACAACGAGGCACGCTGTAGCCCGCGGAATGCCAAACCATTTTTGATTAGTTGGTATCGAGATAGATGGAACTTAAAAGATTATCAGTAGGTACTTATAATATCTTTTGCCACAAAAGAGGAGATAAATAGGGATGAAAGTTTGTGTAGGGAACCCGTCACTTCCCTTATGAGAGGAAATATATTAGAATACGATATATAAGTTAATAATGATAAAAATCAGGAGTAAATAATGATGTATAAAACACGTAGAAAAAAATCTGTTTTCATAAACTTCTACAAATTCTTTGTACAATTTTTGTTTTACGTGGAAAATTGGAAAAATTAATTGAACCAGAAATATAAAAAGGAGTCAATCAAGATATTTTAGTAATCTGGGGATCATTATGGATGGTGATGCAAACCGCAAGCGCAGGCGCAGCGCGCAGTCGTGAAGAAACAAACAATTGTCAACTTCTGCGGTCAGCTGCACTTTGCCTAATTTAATATTGCACTTTTAACTAGATATAATTAAATTACATAAAATCGGTTTCGTCTGAGTTTATTGGATTAGTTCACAATACTTAGGTTTCTTTTTTTTCTTATTGTAAAAGTAGCGCAATATTTCGCATTTATTTCGTGTAATTTATTTACAGATACTTAATATTTTAATTGGAAAATATCATTACTTCATCATCATTTCCTCGTGACTTTTTATCGTTGATAATGAATTAAATAAAGACAAGCTTTTATTTTTACAAAAGTTTATTCACTGATGGTATTAGCAAATTACAAGGGTTATAAATTCATAAATCATTTTGAAGATGAATATTTTTTATTAGTTCCGTGTGAACATGACTAGTCCATAATCCGCATCGTATACCTTTAAATAAATAAAGTCATCGGTATAGATACTTACATGTAATTCTAAATCTAAAGGCTCACTCAAGGCGAGGATCAAACTTATTTTATACCTACTGCAAAATTAGGTACTAGAGCGAAGTCAACAATAATGCTCTTATGAATATTAGCCCTGTTAAATATCTGTCCAACTTTCTACCAAATATTTCACGTACCTATGATGCATTATAACAGTAAAAAAATAAAGAACTTTACTTATAAAACATACGTGGCTGGCAAGCCGACTGGCTTTTGATGTAAACTTCAAATAGAAAACAATTCATCAATTTGACTGCTATCTTTGCTTTCGAGTTCTCTCTGTATCGACTTCTTGAAAGTTATTTTTGCGAAATAGTCTGTAAGTCATCAACGCGGTCGCCACGCCCATGGCTACCGCAAGGGCTGCCATAATCAAGAAACCAGTTGACAACTTTCCATCATTAATGTGGAGGATACTAGCCATCAACGCAACAGGTCGTAGGATCTTGACAACTGGTTCACATCCGGACTCCCTCACGTACTTGGCCCACGTGCGGTTGGCGAACGTCAATTCTCTGGGCTTCATGAAAGGCCTCCTTCCAGGAACTGTCTTATTTACTGCAATAGTCATGTTGCGCAGCTGAGTCTCGTTGTAATGACAGTACAAGTGCTTCTTCTTCTTGTTACCCTTCACCACGATGTCTCTCTCTGCGCTTTTGGCTCCAATGAGGACGTCCAGATTGCCCTTTATCATATTCGCCCAGTCCCACATTTCGGCGATCTTACAATCGCAACGGAACGGATTGCCAATCAAATTCAATGAATGAAGTTTAGGATTGTGTATGAATACTTCCGGATCTATTGTTGTGAGATTGTTGTTACTGAGGTTGATCTTTTCGAGATGTTCTAGTCTCTCTAAAAATAATAAGCTTTTATCGCCCGACTTGATCTTATTGCCAGACAGGTTTAAGTCAGTAATATTCTCAGTATTCATAAAAGCATCTGCATGTAACGAAGTTATATTACAGTCGCTCATATCGAGGATTGAAACTTGTGAAAGTTGTTTAGGGAACACCGGTCCATTTTCAGGAATCACAAGTGGGTTACCACCAAGTCTGATTTCTCGAAGGTCCATATACGTTAGGTTTTTGAAGAACGCGTTTGCGTTTAAAGGCCTTTTCAGTCCGCAAAATTCTAACTCCAAAGTAGTTAACTGTGTCAAATTGCCGAACAGACCGGCTTCTAATGACAAGAGATCGTTACCAGATAAAACAAGCCTCTTCATTGATGTCATTTTGGAAAACGTATCGGGTCCTATGTAAGACAGATTACTGTAACCCATGTTGAGGTATTCCAACTTTTCAAGAGGAGCCAAGAGTTTCGTAAATACATTTACAAGAGGGTTATGTGATATATCCAGCTCTTGGAGATTGTCGAAAACGTTGAAATTGTCGGGTAGATTTCTCAAACCACAATTGCTCATAAACAGTTTTTCAAGTTTTGGCAACGGCTCGAGTGCTTCTTGTAAATCTGGAGCAAATAGGGGATTGCCTGAAAGATAAAGTGATTTCAGTCGCGTGGCATTTGCAAATGCTTCCCCTGAAATGGGTCCTTTAATTTTGCAATTGGAAAGATCCAGAAATTCTAGATGATCGACGCTGCTTCCCAATGTAGCGGCAACGTCCAAATCACGTAATTCGTTATCAGCCAATATTAGCGAGACCAAATTAGTGCAATTTGAGAATGCGTCTTCCGACAGCGATGTTATTCCTGTTTTCCTTAAGTTTAGATATTCGAGTCTGGCCAGCTTCCCTAATACTTCTGGCCAGTCAGTGTTCGCTAATTGGTTGCCTGCGAGTTCCAAAAACTTCAAATTAATTAATGATGAAAATACGTTTTCAGCGACACTGGTGAGTTTGCAATCGTTCAGTTTGAGAGTTTCCAAACTAGTCAGAGCGTCGAAAACGCTTCCCTCTAGAGTTTGGAGAGGGTTGTTTGAAAGGTCCACTGTCGATAAAGAGGTGATGTTGTCAAAGAACTGCGGGTTTATAGTGGACAGGTTGCAGGAGCTGATGTCCAGGAACTGCAGAGTGCTGGAGATGAGGAACGGCCCCTCCACGACGGTTATCGGGTTGTCTTGCAGCTCGACGTTGAGAAGGCCTCGGGAGTCTCTGAAAAGAAAACGTTTATCATATCAACTCAGCTCACTATGTTCAATTAAGATATTTTTCTTTGTGTCTTTTGTCACGATACACGAGTTGTAAACTCGTAAATGGGTTTCTAGCAGCGATTTCAATTTGCATTCGTTGTGTGACCATTATCTAATATTGGCATAACGACTTAACGTCAATTGTCGGTTCTGGTCGACACGGCATCAAGTTCAATTGGAACAATTTTGTCATCAGCATTGTGCTTCGGGGATGAATGTCAGGCTGCGGCAGACAATGGTCGTCCGTGAGAATAGAAGTACTAGGTACCTACGTGGAGTAAACAATGTGTCACGCATTGTTACCGATCTGCGCTTTGAGTAGGTAATGATCATACGAGTGGCATTATACCTATTCAGACCATCAAATGCTTTGGAGGTGTCAAGGTTAGTAGAGTTGCCAAATTTAATTCACAAAAATTAACATTGATTGGCATTGTAGGCAATCTAGAAAACAAAGCTATGCTATCAGTTATCTTTTTACATGATTATTTTTATGCCCAATCAATCCAATGAAAATATTTAGCAGTCAGTCTGTAACTATTTATTTCAGCGATTGATGTCATTAACCGTTAGAAAAACGGGCTTCCCGCGGCCTTGTCGCGAGTGTTGCGGCTGCGCAGCTTGCGCTGCAAGTGTCGGCTGCGCCCGATTTGACAATTCGCTTTACAATACGAAGCGCCGCTTGCCACAATCGTAACAAGCTTGTAATTTAATTATTAACTTCAATGTCATCGCGGTTTCACGTCTTTTTAGGGGTGACACCACAATACCTGCCTATGAGCGTTTTAACTCTATAAAGCATTGTAATTCTTTTGTTTGTGAATATTTTTTTCAAAATGGGGTGGTAAATAGAGAAGATTTTATTGGTCATTATAATTTAACATAATTAGGTATACTTACAGAAAAGCCTCTGGATCGACATAGCTGATGTTGTTTCCGGACAAGTCAACGTCGATGAGATACTCCAAACCCTTGAAGGCATCCTTGTCGACCCTGGCGAGCCGGTTGTTGGCTATCTGCAGCCTCCGCATCTTGATGTCTGCAGGGAATGTCTTTAGCGTAGTGATGTTGTTTCCGTTGAGATCCAGGATGTACACGCTCATGCTGAGCTCATCATAAGGAACTTCGGTCAGATTGCTTTCAGAGCAGTCCGTCACCCAGTTGATTCTGAAGTAGTGGCAGTCACATTCATCCGGACATTCCAGCTCGAAGCTGTCTCCATTGAATCCGTGCGCCAGACCAAACGCCAGCAGGTATAGAGCGAGTACCGTGAACATAGCCATAACTTTATCTTGAAATCAGCAGTTTCAAGCAATAGCAACACCCATGATATCTGTAACAGAAGAAAATAACATGTGAACTTGATGGACGATTAGCCTCGTTAGATTTATGGCGATAATTGACATGGAAAACGATCGCATCCACATGTGAATGTTTGTAGAGGATTTATCGTCCATATCATGTGTATGACAGTCATCAACTGGAGCTGTTTTTGTAAATGTGGTACGAAAGTAATCTTTGTTTGTTTAGACTAGAGCTGCATGACTTCATCAACATTATTATCATCTACGTAAGCAAAATGACGATTCTTTTTCTACTGATATAACAAGTCACATTGGTGAATAAGATATAAGAATCCACTCTATGAGGTAAACTCTTTGGCGCTAACGAGACCAGCGACCAGCAAAATCATATGACTAATCCTTCAATCCTAACAACTTCTGCTTATCAATGAACACTTTGTCATGGTCAATTAGCCCCCTTCAAGTGCATGATGCATTCCCGTCTGGATGATACCCGCGTGTTCTAGCAAGTTCTTAGGCGAGTAAGTGGGGCGCCGCAGACAGGAGCATTAATGGGCATTTCCGGGCCGACGCAGCTCGTCTCTCGCTGGAATTTTCCAGAAATCTCCGCTTCTGCTATGTTTAAAAAGATGAATTGTAAGGGATCGAAACATGGTAATATGGAGGACGTGGTTGGGAACCAAAGATAAAATTCCTTAAAATGTTCGACAGGCAGGTGAACTTAGCATAATACAATACTATAGCTCTACATTACGTAGAGTCGTATATTATTTGTCAAAGAATTTAATTGTTGAGTTAATTTTATTAAAGCTACTTTTATGGTTCATTGACAATGAGGAAGAGTGAAATTGATGTTCAGTTGTTATTATGCATTGAATTTATTGCTCAATGTAATCCCATAATGCCATAAAAAGATAGTCTGCTGAGCGAATATGCCCATTCACACGGATATTATGCCGCCTATCAGATTTCATCTATATCCAGTGAAATAACACGAAATGTTTTCGTTTCGATCGATAAATCATTCAGTAGGTAAGTTCTCGAAGAAACAATCTGAAATACTCATTGTGTTCAATTAACATTAGTGACACCTAGGTCACTTATCGAACAGGCTACCAAAATATTAATGCGACGAATCAATAACAAGTTATCTTATTTTGTCTGACTTGAACCGCTGTGAGAGAGATCGGAAAGATACCGAGCAAAATTATAATCTCTAGTAAAAAGAAATCAATTAGCTGAAACAACAATATTTGTAAATAATTGAAAACTCAGCAGTGACGACGTAAAATCAGTTGAGTCATACGACCTAGGTCTACGTCTCTGCTCGGCTGTCGTCATGAATTTCTTCCGTTTATTACGACTACTTACATTAGCATTTTCTTGAAGGTAATTGTGTTACTTATGAGTGACATTTAGCTTTATTGCGAAAAATAAACACTTATGAAAATTATAAAGGACGTGTTTTTCAAAATATAATGCCTACTTTAGAAGTAGGCTGTTATTTTCTCAACGTGTTTATGAAAACATAAACAGAAGATAACTCAACCCTTTTAAGAACACTTCAAAAGGAATAAAAAACAGGATCAATTAGTAGCACTTCGCTAAATTTCAGCAATTAATTAAATGGTTGAGTAGAGTTAGTGAATTTAAACGATTGTTGTGACTCAAGAATTTGAAAACGCAGAAAACTATTCGCATCAGCCGCTAAGTTATAAATGCTTGCCTGATGCATGCAATGCTTGTGAAAGATTAAAGTCAATGTTACTATAAATACGTACACTAATAGTCACATAACTGTTTACCTTTACACAGCATTGAACTAGTTAGGCGGGTTTTCAAAGGCTATTACGAAATTGGCTTGTTCGGACAGGACGCTATATCCCTTCTAGACTGAATTCTATACGCACCCGGTGTAACTTATCGTAAAATAAATGCACTGTTATTTCATGTTATGCACAGACGTCACATCAACTTTTCTTGTTACCAAACAATCGAAAACACTGCTGAGTTTTCATAACAATGAGACGTGCAAAGGGCTGTTACTTCATGGCGGGTTGCGAAACGCGATTCCGTGTTAAAATGGAATGAAAACGCAAGATTCACGTCCTCGGCAGGGCTATTGTGATGCCAGAGCGAGGTCAGCCGATCCTGTTGGTTCCGGCCGGCGAGCGACCCGCGTGACTTACATGTGACAGCTGGCGTGCGCGCCTCTCGACCACCGAGTGCTCACTGGACGAAGCCAGGCTGCCTCGGTGGCACTCGCGGTGATGCGCAGTCTACATAAGTGTGACCATTTAAATCGATGGCCCTTATTGCGTTGCACTGAGCCATTAATATACTCTGCACGACAGCGATGACTGTTCTGGAGGAAAATCGTAATAGTCTTGTGATATTGCCTTCAGTAATGTTGCAGGGGAGACCATTTATGCGAATACAAGTATGTTGGGTAGGTAAATAATGTAGAAAACCCTTTGTCTTATACTAATAAATAAGCTTGAAATTATAGTAAAATTTACATTTTAGGCAATGCTTAGCATTCTTCCAATTAATCATTATTGGAATAGGGACACTCAAAATAAACAAATTAAAGCATGTTCACTTAGTTGATTGATAGTCATGCAGGATGCATACGTTTTGGAATATAGCCTGGTAAGCCTGGACCACGAATGCATACGCCTTGCCATAGAAGGCTTATGCTTTCGTGGCCATAATAGCCATTGACGATTTTTCGCCAAATATGCACAGAAAGGGAACATTGCTGCCATAAACGCATAAGGCGCTTATCCACCTGTAAAAATATATTTTAGTTTGGCATTCCCTGTGCTACACAGTGGCTACAACAGCAATTTTGGATAAAATGAGAACTATGGGTAGATAAATGGGAACATCTTTATCAATACAATTTAAAAATGATTTCATGATAAATTGTCCTCGTCTTAAAATACGTTGGCCCAAAGTGCATTATCAGCTCTAAAAACTATCAAACTGTCAATGTCACTGTCAACAGTGTCAATTGCCAATCGTGAATTTTTCTTGTTTTGTGTTTTGCGGTGATATTTCTGGAAAATTTTGAGAATTAAATAGTTCAAGATGTCTCAGCCTACTGATGCTGGGCAATCTACAGAAGAGGAGTCTTTGAAAAACATATACGACCAGGCTATGAAACTGTTTGATTCTATTGAAAGCGGTAGTGAAGCTACCAACAGTGATGCAGTTCAGGTGATTTTACTTCTTTTTTTTATGTATTTCCCAATAAATTATGGGTTATTTCTATTAAAGTAAAACTGTAGAAGTTATGTGTGCTATACATTAACCAATTTGAAGTAAATTCGAAGCAGTCAAGACTTATTATTTACCAAAACATTTACGTATTTTATGCAATTACAAATATATTTTTATTTTGATACAGATGAGTATTAAGTCGGCAATATCAAAGTTTGAGAAGGCGACCAACCTAGTGTCTCTCTCGGGGATGTTCAGCCGCAATGAGAACCTTGAGGAGTTGCCAACGGAAACATTACAGTACCTATTGTTGCCTGCGTTACTCGGGACTCTTACTTTGAAGCGGAGTGGCACGCCCCGAAAAGACTTGATACAAGTAGCAGAAGTATATTTCAAGTAAGTTGTTTTCAAGTTTAGGATCACTATCTTTTGCCTGCTACTTCTGTTTATTGACTGTGTGTTAATGACTGGATGCCAACTGTATTGACTTATCCATTTTGTATATTTTTTGCAGAGACTTTCTACAGAGATGTAAAGATTATGGAGTGACAGATGTGGAGGTGCCCGCGACAAGTGACAGCCAGGGCACGGTGGCGCGCACTCAGAGTGAACAAGCCAAAATTGCTAGCATGGTATGATATTATGTTACATTTTCTTATTAGACCATTTCCAATGCCCATTCCTTCTGATGATGTAATGATACTTTTTAAATTAACTTACAATTTGAATGAGAACAATGGTCCCTAACTGCTACAATATTATAGTGATGGAATATTTCAATTTTGCCTAGACTTTGGTTGCTAAAGTATGTGATATTTAACATAAGGTATCATAATAATAATATGTTTCAGGTCATGACAAGGGAAGCCAAAATCAAGAGGTATAAAGAGATGAAAGAACTGAAGGACAAACTTAGCACACTGTCCAAGGCCATGGCCTCACCTTCTGTGGATGATGACACCAAGAGGACATACTTCACAACACTGCTCCAGAACTATGTGAACCAAGCCTTAGATGAACTCAGTAGTATTGAACAGGAAAAACCCATTTTGGAATACATGGAGAAGCATGCTGGAGGTAAGAAATGTGTTTTGTATTTATTCATTAATATTTTGTTTGAGTTATCATTTAGATCTTGATGTGATCTTTTTGAAAGCGGCAGTCTCCTTTTAATTGAATGGATTGAAGTGAGATCTGGTGTTATTGCAGGCATAAACTATTCACTTTAAAATGTTTATTCAAGCCTTATGAAGGAAGTGGCAGACTTTAATTGAGGTTTAGCCTACATGTTGTTAACTTGCTTTATAACTTGCTAACAGGCAGAATAGAGTACAAACGATTAGGGAGAAATATCAACATCAGCCTTTGAAACCGGTCTGGCCAGTGTGAGGACTGTAAGCCAAATTATTTGAAATCATCCCTCTGCTAAATAATTACGAGTTTGTTTTCCTGCAGTGAAAAATACATAGGGATTCCTCTTATCTCCATTGACTGCCCCATCAGGGGATAAACCGCTGAACTGATGGTGTAACACCGTAAATGGTTGTTCGCAGAGCCCAAGCCATCGAAGGCGCCGCCGCGGACGCCGCTGAGGCCGGTGATAATCACGCGCGACGCGGTGCAGAAGGCGGTGTTCGGCGCCGGCTACCCCGCCATCCCCTCGCTCACTATCGAGGAGTTCTACGACCAGAGAGTGCGGGACGGCATGTCAGTACCACAGATATTACGCACATAGACAAAAACATTATCACAACACAACAAGACTATTGCCCGTTTTCACCATCATCATCCCTAATTTTTAATAGTAATACAGGGTGGAATTTTGTAATACCACCTGGAGGGAAAGTACTCTTAATACTGTAGATAGAAAATTTTACTCAAAGAAAACTTTCCTTTATTTTTTAAAAGAAATAGAAAACAGGAATTTTGTTTTCATAGTCACTTAAAAATTGGTGATTGATGGTGAAAACAGGCAAAATTCACTCACCTTTTTAGTGTAATCAAGGTATATTCTGAACGATATGCAAATCGTGGTTGCGATAGATCATTCGTTTTAATACGATCTTTTTCGCTCAGATGTCTTTTTCCTCTTAGACCAAAGTATGCTTAGTCCCGGTTTCCACCAAGGTGGAGCGCGGCGGAGCAAAGAAGTGTTTTGAATAACCAATCAAAAAGATTATTCAATAAACCAGAAAATCTTATGTTGTTCAAAACACTTGGTGAAAACTGGGCCTAATTAATCTATCTATATAAATAAAAATGAATTGATGTTCGTTAGTCTGATTAAAACTCGAGAACGGCTAGGCCGATTGAGCTGATTTTGGTTTTAAAATGTTTGTCGTAGTCCAGGGTAAGCAAATACTCGCGCGATATTGTTTTTCTGTGACAGACAAAATTCCAGGCGGGCGAAGCCGCGGGCGGAAAGCTAGTGTGAAATAAACAGTAGGACAGGCCTCAAGCGAAAATTTTCAAACATCAGTTCAAAACAGTCTACCTTTTGCATTACAGATTCCCAGGCGGAACAAATATCCCGCACCAAACCATACAGAACACAGAAACAGACGGCGATGAGGAAGAAAGAATTCGCAAGGTTTGTCTACTCTACTACTAACTGTTAAACTAACTGTGAAAATTTTATTAATCTCTTTGTAAAGTTCTATGGAAAATGATCACTGTACAGCTAATAAAGCCCATAGAAGTAGTTCTAAAAAGTAAAATCGTGAAGTAATGCGTAATGTAATGCTCCCATTCCATAAAAGTGTATACTCTGATGTGCTGTTGTCTGTACAATTACTTTTTAACCGACTTCAAAAAGGAGAAAGAAAGAAAGAAAAACATTTATTTGGTTCCAACTTAAAAATATAACACACAGATAATAAAAGCAAGTACCAAAATTGACTATCGCTCTGCTGAGTCGTGCTCTGAAGTAGTAAATAAAACCCAGAACATGACGCTGTTATTCTGCGGTGACCATTTTTGGAGAGAGCTGGAATACTCGCCTAAAATGATTAACAAACATGAGACAACACACAAAAAAAATACAAATAAAAGAGAAAAAACAAAATAAAAATACAACATTAAAAAAAAGTAATATAGATGATGCCGAACATTAACCGTCTCAGCCATGACACTGACAGGAGGGCGTCACGGAGGAGGAGAGGAAAAGGTGGAGGTTCTCAATGAGGGCTATCGTTTTAGCGCTCACCAGTTGGCGCCACTGTAGAGTAAGGTCCTGTCACTTGCTAGTAGCGAAGACAGTGGCGCCAACTTGTGAGCGCTAAAGTGGTAGGAGGACTATCGCATTTGCACTCATCAAGATGTGGCGCCACTGTAGAGTAAGGTCCTGTCAATCGCCAGGGGTGCCAACTGTTAAGTATAAAAACGATAGCCCTCATTCGGTTAGTATGTTTTTAATAGTCTTCTTCTGTACTTCTCCAGGAGCGTCTAGTAGAAGAAGACGACCCAGAGGAGTTGGCTCGCCAGCGCGGCATGGACGAGTACAAGGACGACCACCGCCGCGGGTGGGGCAACCGACACAACCGGAGTTAGGAAAACCTTACTACATGGAATAAACTTTATTGTAATTGCATTTGAGTCGAAAATGGCAAGATTTAACAACCGGAGCACCGACGACGAACCGAAACACTACTACACCTGATACTCTTGATTCATATAATTTAAAATGGCGGCAAAAGTTATCAACAGGAGCTCTAGGCAAACCTTACTACATGGAATAAACATATTTATTGTAATTGCATTTGAGTCGAAAATGGCGGCAAAGATGCGACGGTGGTTTTTTTTGGGGCTGCCATCTTTAAAATTTATTCAGTGACCTTGAAGGCTAAGGTATGTCTTTATTTTACTGTATTCTCTTTGAGATTTATTTATACAATATACTCTTAACTAAATACATAGTATTATTAGTACACTGAACATAATTTTACACGACTGTTGTTAACAAGGAGATAGCGTCTCGTTTGTTTGTGTTTAAATTAACACATTGTCAAGGACTCGATACAGCCCGTACGCGTACGTATTATTAACACTTTTATACATAAAATATAAATATATTATACATACTTACATAAATTGTATGTGATATAACCATTGAGTATCGTCTCGTCTCTAGACCTCGGTTTATCTCTTTCTTACCTTAATGAATTGACAGAGACACATTTAACATTAGTTTATTAGGAGTGGTCGCCATGGCCGAAATCGGTCGGATAGATCATCATCATCATCATCATCATCATGATCATGGATGTACACCCGTGATGTTAAGAGATCAAAAATATACAATGTATTAAAAGAAAATTGTATTTATTTATTAATTTTAAGCATGGAGACTGCACTACCTAAGATATTCATGCATTATTAATTTCAACATTTATTAGCGTTTTGTTATATTGTTATCTAACACTCATTTCAGTCCGCGTTTATACTTTGGCAATCTTTCAAACCTACATATATGGCAAGCCTATGTGACACCTGTGTTTCTGTGGCTTGACCTCTAGTATTGGAAATGAACCTATCTTTGATTACGAAGTGAAATAAGGGTTAATTAAGATCATTGAGAGTCTGTCTCTATCAAAAAATATGGTATAATTTATTCATGATCAGTAGGGCTATATCGTATGTACCGGACCGCGGATCAGCTGGCTTCCAAGGTCAGTGGTCGGTGCACCGCAACACTTTCACTACGAAAACGAAAGTGCAACGCGTAATTATGACCATAAATGGTGCCTGCCGCGCCCTACGCGCCGCCATCTTCGGCAGTTCGATACATAGAAGTAATTATAGTTCCCCGTTGATTAACTTTTGGTCTTAGAAATTTGGGTAGTTGAGTCGTTAGACTATTATTCCAAAATAACTTAAAAGAAACCGAGTCTGGAAGTCCGAATAAGTTTACAAGTTGTAGATTTTTAAATCGATAAATCATAGTTGACGTCAGCTATCCTTTGCCAGTTACATGGCAAAGGATAGCAGATATGACCGATTCTCCTCTCTAGAAACAGTAGCGGCGTAAGGGGGGGGCGGTGGGGGCGGTCCGCCCCGGGTGCCAAGCATCATGGGGTGACAAAGTCACGCAGATTAGTACTCAGTGACGCATCTGCATGGCAAGGACGGTCGTGATGTCATGACAGGGGGGGTGCCATTCTGGGGTGCCTTAGGCTATAATTTATATTATGACGGGGGGGGGGGGGTGCCGCCCCGGGTGCCAACCTATGCTACGCCGCCACTGTCTAGAAACTCAGCTGTAAGATTATTTTTAAGACTCGGGGTGTTTTCTTACTACTCTTAAGAGTGTCTCGATACCATATTGATTTCTCTCCCAGTCAACCTTTGTTTTTTGGAAACCAAAATTGTGATAGACAAACAGTTGTTTGTTTCAGAACAACAGGTGGTACTATCGTGGCAGTTGCCACGATAGTACCGGAACTTTGTTTTGATAAACAATCTATCTTGAACTGAGTATTCTATCCACAGCTTAACTCGCTTCTCGCGACTTGTAGGGCAAGGAGAGTCAACTTCCGCTCTATACGGCCACGCCTGCGTATCGGGAAAAGTTTTTTTAGAATTTGGTTTTACGGCTCTGGAGCTCTTTTTAGTTTCGATTTAAGAAGATGAGTTGATGGATGGCGGATTTTGTGCCGTTATTTTTTTTAATGATTGATGCTGGTGTACAGCGGACTTTCGGCTTTAATGCCTTCCTCATAATGTATTTTGTATACTTTAGACAAGGTCAGTTGTCGACGTTTTACTAATCGCTAGATTTGCATTTTAGTCTCATCTAGCTAATAAATTCCGATTACTTATAAACAAAAGGATGGCTGTTCAATGTTCATGGACTAACATAATTCTTCTTGAATTTGTATGCGAGGATTTTGTTGTTCTACAACAGGGGTCTCCAAACTTTGAAGCCTTGGGAGTCTTGGGACCATAATATTTTTTTCGGTATGTTGCAAGGGCCATAACAATTTATATTTTTCGCAACAATTTAAGCTGTCGCGGTCCGGAACTCCGGATTGATGGCAGTGGTGGGCCGGATATGGCCGGCGGGCCGTAGTTTGGAGACCCCTCTTCTAGAACCATTGCAATGCATTTCATTATCATCTCCTGATAACATGAATTTCTACTGTAAGAAGAGCACGATTCTCTCTTTTTTTAGCCCTTGTGGTTTGGGTTATGGTTGAGGAAAAGTCATTTGTTCAAAAGTTGAAGCAAACTGTTAAGCGCATAAGGAGACGCTTTTGTAGTCGCCGTTTATGTTGATTGTTGCACCACGACTGGCCAACCCAAGCACCGACTTAATGGTTTCAAGAACCTTTGAATCAAAGTGAGCCGCATACGCTTATCTTTGGTACGCAAATCAGCCAGTAATGCAATCTTTACGTGCCACTTTGTACTGAAGACTGAAGCTTAGGTTTAGTAATAGGACGTCGTTGCTTAATCAGGGTCTGTCACGACGCCTCAACTCAACAATGAATGTGTTTCCATTGATGTGCTTTCAACATTCTTGGCAACCGAGTTTATTCAGGTTTCTTGGCAAATAATGGCGTTTAACAATAATAGCTTTACCCAATAATAATTATTTGAAATATTATCCAGCTATAGAAATATGTGGCTCAACTACTTACATTATTGTCTGGATAAAAATTCGAATGCTCCTGAACGTATTTCCTCTGTTAAACGTAGGAATGGGATTTAGCACAATCTTTGCTCTTAATATCTAGATCATTTTTTTAAATAATCATTCGAATTAACTATTCTGCTTTTTAGAACCGTGTGCTGCAATAGGATTTGATTAGTATCGGTATGAAGTATCACAGTTAGTTTTATTTATGGTCTAACATTAAGAATACGAGGAAATAACATTAGCGGCGTCTTTGAAATTAACAGGCCAATTTAGCTTCGATAAGATCAGAACTGAAGCTTTCCCGTATAATTTGCCTCGAAGTCCTAACTGGTGTTCGGTCCACTTCAAAGGCCGAACTGCGTCCCGTTAATCGACGCCAAGCAGTTGTTTGAATGCATAGGCGCACGCGCAGGATTTGCATCGGAGGCGCTGCTATGTAGGTCAGGTGCGAGGGGGCCTACTCTGTTAAACAATTTCGATATAGGTACCTCTGGTCCGAGTAGTTTGAGAGTTGGATATCCTGGAGGTCTTAATTCTGATTCTTTGGTGTACTATTGTAATCGTTGTCGAATCGTTGTCGACAGCACATACGGTATGATGTGTTACAGCAAAAGAGTATTGTGGCGCTTAGTAGCTACTCAATGTTTTATTTTTATTGTTTTTAATAAGTGTCTTTACATTTTCATGGTAAGATTACCCATCGGTTCCGCCCGATCGAGTATGGCGACTTATAGTTTGTTGTCGTTCATACACTAAAATACCCTACGGGGTATTTTATGCAGCTTGTGGCCGTAGCGCTGGACAATGTGATTGATATGATGGATCAAATCCGATACATCGAGATCGTTGAGCGGAATAGGGTCCCAGGTTACATAGTACCTCGGAACCGGGCAGGTTGCGAAAGTGTGAATATTATAGCGCTAATATCTAGTTTATGTGTAAACAACCGTATAATTTCTTGTCGGACCTACATTTTCTTCTAAGCTGTTTACCGCACGTAATTAGAATAGCATGTTTAAGTCTAACAAGCCAATCTTAAGATACAACGGCTTATTTAAATGAATCTCTTATCTTCGTAAGCTATCTGCAATTATTAGGTATATTATTATTCATAGTTGCTGTTAGTAGTACCAATTTATTTGATAAAAGCTTTCGACTCTTGTAAAAGAAGCCTGCGTGATTAAACTTTGATCAGTCACCACCACAGTTAAACAATGATATAATTCTGTTTATCCTTTCAAGGTATTCACCAAGATTCTATAAGGCTATCAAAGAACCATTAACCTGATTTTATAACTCATGTTTCTTAGCAAGAAATCCAGCTATAAATACGACAAAATGTGTTAAACTTATACCTTATATGGGTAGTAATATAATCGCCAACAACATTTATGTAGTTTATCGGTGACTCCCTTCCGCCGACCTCGCCCGTGAACGCTCTACAAACAAGCACCTTCAATACTGTGATTAGATCTAACTTATCTAAGTCAGCTGTTAGTTATGAGTTTACAGATATGTTGCCGCTGTACTCCGTAATAAGCACAACTGGTTGGCAATATGATGGCATTCGAGGAATTTGCAATAAGACCGAGTTTCTTGTGCTGAATCTTCACAGCTGGTCATTTTTGTCCCGAAGCAGTGTTAGGGTTTTATTGGTGCTTGTAAAGCTCAAGTGATACTAAAGTTTGACTTTTTACGACTTTAAAGATGCTTTGGATTTGTGTAAAAGTTTGCTTAAATTGATTTGATAGTGTCTTTGTTGGTTTCTTTATTTCACACAAACGAATTCAAGTTCAAGAGTTTATAACTTTTTGTATCCTTCTCGAAGGCATATTTTAGAGTTAGCTAGAGTTGGTTAGGGCTTCAGTTTGCTTGTTGAATATTATTTTAGATTAATCTATCACTAAGCTTCTACTTATCTCTTCGTATCTAGTTGTTCAGCTTGGAGTAATGTAAACTGGTCTAATTGTACAATTAGAACTATGGATGGTCGTGTGGTTTCCCCAGCTTCATTAGCCGAGGATTCCTCAACTCGCAAGTCACTGCGCCGATTTACGCGCGATTTGAGTTAGTTCGGAATGCAGCCGCAATCAGTGGGGCATCCCAACATTTCCAACGCCCCAGAGAACGCCCCGCTACGGCCACGCATTCGTAAACGATCCAAAGCTGTTATATTTAAGTGCCGTCATCATCGTTAATAAGTAAGAAGAATGTTGCATGCTCATGAAGATTGGTTTTGCAGAGATAAAAATTTATAGGATTCCTTGCTCTAACACTAACTTTTATGTGGGTGTGAATTCCTACACAAAAGATGGGATTTCAGATTTATTGGCTGAGCGTGGGACAGCCTTCAGGGTAATTATTATTACTGACGGGATTGCTACCATGTACCATAATTTTAAGTTTCCGATATTTCANATATTTCGGCACTGTTGCAAGCGCCATGGTCACGGAGTAACAGAGGAAACATGCGGGTGATATGTTATGGGAGCAATCCCGTTCCGTCCAATGGTAGCAATCCGTAGTAATAATAATTATGTTAGTGATGACCATGAAAGATGAAAGTTTAAAAGCCTTTAGGGTCTTTAAATATGTACGTAAGAAGTTAATTAAATGCTAAGCCGTAAACTGAAATTGAAATGAAAACATAGATAATTAGATAGTAAAATAAATGAAGAGAGAGAGTAGAATTATGATACCCTGTAATGGGAGAACTAATTTCCTTACAACTTTTCCAAAAGGCATTCAATTGAAATGTGTATTGCTCATTTAACTTTCCTCGATCGGTGTTAATCTCCGGCCTGGCCCATAAAGCCATAATGTCTCAATGCGCAAGAGCGCCTTGATGTATTCGTCGCTTCCGTTTGAAAATCGACCGACATCCCTAGATGGAGGCAGTGCAGGCAGTAGCAGCCCTTTTGCGGAAGAATGGCAGAGCAATGGCAGGAAGTTCTTTCGATCGTCTTAGCCGACTGTAGAAGTAATGGAAGCTAGAGCCATGTCTGAAAGGTAATCTATCTATCTATATAAATAAAAATGAATTGATGTTCGTTAGTCTGATTAAAACTCGAGAACGGCTGGGCCGATTGAGCTGATTTTGGTTTTAAAATGTTTGTCGTAGTCCAGGGTAGGTCTAAACGGTGAGCAAATACGCGCGCGATATTGTTTTTCTGTGACAAAATTCCACGCGGGCGAAGCCGCGGGCGGAAAGCTAGTATAATATAATTAATACTTGGCCAAGTTGGCGCTTAAAAGTTTTTCGTAGGTAGCGCCACTGCCGCCCGTAAGATTCGTGTTCTCAAGTTGGTAGGTTTAAACAATGCTGCCATTTATACATGATGACGTTTCGCTATGTTTCTCTTATTTTAAAAATACCCGCTTACCCACATGTTTTATTTTTTAACATTATCAGTCGTCTACTCGTCAGGTTAATAAAACTGTAGCTACCGATCACATTGCGAGCGTTCTCAAGTGCTGTCCCGATAAGATGTTTATGAAAGAATTGTATTTGTCAGCGTTGATACATTTATCTTGCTACTATCATCTCAAGTCTACTCGTATTCAGCGCGAGTTTTTATCTGTCAGTTTTTCTTCAGTATTCAGTGGTGAATAATGTGAGAGACAGTGAAGATAGTTTTGGACATTTCAGGGTTTAAATAAACTGAATAAGTACTAACAATCAAATCTAGTGATCAAGTTTATGATTTGAGAGCTGTTTCCAAAATGTTGAAGAGCGAGTGCGAATCTGCTGAGGTAAGTGAACTTTTGACATTAATTTAGATTATTTGCGTATGACTTTTAGGTTGTTAACTGATAATACAAAAGTTAGATAGGCATTTGATATTCTTATACATTTTGAAACTTTACCATATTTGTTAAAGTTAACTAAAAGTCTTGACCAAAAATTATAAATATCTTTAAATAATTTTACTGAAAGCCTTTATCTCTCTCTATGATGTTTTATATCTAAAGGGTCTTAACCTTGATGTAGATATGTATCTTTACAATCTACGGTCGTACTTTTCAAACCATCGCTTCCGTTTTCTTGTTTAAAATTTTATTATGTGATCAAGCCAAGATTAGTGGACTGATAACGTTCACGTTCTATTAACATCCTGGTAATGTATAATAGATGAATACTTGTGTGTACTATGTAAGTTTCTATGACACTCGACTGCATCGCATTGATATCTTGATCGAAGTAAACATAGTCGGGTGGAAATTATGTCAAGTCGATGTGCAAATATGTATGCCAGTCTGTCACGGTTCTCTGTTGACGCTGCATCATGTGGTCACAAGCATAAAGATATAGGCAGCACAGAATACATAATAGATAAGGAAATAATGTAAGTCGCCATGGTCACGATATGAAGAATGAGGTATCAGACTAGTCCTATGGATTGTGATCGGTTGTCCCTCGCACAGATTTTCACAAAACGTGGAGATGAGTACACCAACGATATGTTGTTCCGAATTGGTTGTAGGCCAAGCTATATTTGGGATTCCACTGCCCTGAAAAAAGCTTCATGTTAATAAAGAATTCGATTTTTGGATTTGAGGTATCGAGCCTAGAGTCTAGTGTTTTCAAGGTTCATCGAGTTACTTCACCACTGGACGTCATAATCCTTATTAAAGAACTGTCTTTAATAATTTAGATAGCTTTTTTATGACTTGCGCGGCTTGTGCATTTGCCTCGTAGATTGATTGAAGTATTTAATAAATAATCTTTTTAATTCTACACGTAGATACCTACTTGTTGTATCTCAGAATTAAAACACAAAGCTAAAAAAGCAAAAAGGCTTAATTACTTTAATTGTTGAACATGGATCTCGTTAATCAATCACAAAAGATAGTTAATAATTATTTAATTTTTAGCGCTAAGAGTCGCATCTCAAACTAATTTGCGGCAGTTCGATTTTTTCAAGCTAGGTTAACATTTCTAATTCTGGATTAAATTATCCAATCACAACAGGGTTGTCAACAAAAACAGAATATGCGCCTTTTTCCTTTAATGCGGATTTCGGCACGCGTGCGCTTTTAATCCGCATGCGGGCTGATTGCATTTAATTAATTCTTACATGTTTTTCCCATTACGCGGACTACACGCACCCTGAACGCGGATTGGCTGCGAGCACATAATACGAAATCTTTGTCCTGCATGCAACTAGCAGCTTGATTTTAGTCGCTCGCGGACCAGATCCGCACGCGTGGCGAAATCCGCATTAGGTACAGGAAAAAGGCACTTCTAGTGACAATCAATCGAGGATTGGTTGATTCACATCCGCTTACTGCAGTAGAAAGCAGGTGTGCAAACATCGCAGATGACCACAATGATGGGCGTGTTCACGCGTTGCGTCAATTACGTCAACCGCATTTAGAAAGTCATCTTCTCTACTTAGGGTTGACTCTACAGAAAAACTAAAAAGCTTCTTTATTTGACCTTAAGACGACTTTGATTCATCTTTATTAAATTTTATGCGGATTTTATTACATTAGGAAGATCTCCATTATGTTATTCATTATACACGTCACGTTTAGTACGACCCAGTAATAATTCGAGTAAAATTCGATTAAGAGTTTGCGAAAAAAAGTTTTTAAACTCTAGCGTAATCGCTAACGTAATTTACATTTAATGAAATCCTGAATGGCAATAAATGCATAGGGCTTTTTTTTCATGTCTCTTGTTTTGCTTGTGTAGTTTAGTAGCAATCAATTTACCTATTTAACAATGAGAGCGCTCATAAAATACTTTTTGTAGTAAACTTCTTGGGTAAGTTAAGGTGACAGCCCTGCTACTTGAAAGCGCAGGCGCAAGACTTATAGCCCAGGTCGGACAGGTTTTCGGCAAATCTTTTGTCTTAACGCCATTATGATGCAACATATTCCTTTTGGTGTGAGATTTTGTTTGCTCTCGTAAAAAATAAACTCGGTGTGGGTAATGTGTGTTTGGTCGCATTTGTTGATTGCTTAACACCTCGACTGACTATGCATTAAGTCCTTCTTGATTGTCCTTTTTGTAGGTTAACAATTACAATATCTCTAACATCAGAAACCTATGTGGTCATAGGGATTTTATGTCTATAGTCTTGGTTGGTATTAAAAGGCCTACCCTATTTTTTTATCGATCTACTTATCTATACTATATCCTATTTAAATAGGATACAAGATTACTCTCGGGTAAATATGTGTTAAGACAGTACTTATTTCGGTTCAAGTCGTAAATCTTCAAACAAATGTACTATCTAAGCGACAGTGATTCGCTTGTGATGTGGCACTCCTAGGACATTCGGTCCAGCTCATCAGGCGGTCAGTGAACCGCGACGCTGTATTCGGCGCCCGCGCATACAGCGTGTTTCTTATTCGTTTTGTCCTGTTGGAAGGCCTCAGGCTTTTTAATATGCAAGAAAGGAAAGGAGGCAGTTCAACGTTTCGATTGCGGCACGGTTCACTGACATTCAGGTCTAATTAAAAATATTATTATAATAACATAACTGAATCGATTACATTAGTAATCGTTTTCTCACGACGACAGCAAATAACGGAACTTTGATGGTAATAATATGGCCCCTGATTGTCTTAAATGGCTTTCTCAAGCGAGTGTAATTTTAGTTATTTGGAAACAGCTAATCGTTACTCGTTTAAGTAAAAGTAATTCAGTAGAGTTTATTATAATTCTATCCCTAAGGGTCCCCCCTTGCTGCTTTTTCTGAGCTCAGCTGATTACCCGATTGCGCCAGAAGGAGGGTTAAGTTTTTTTGTTAAGTTTCTGTTTTCCTCGGGTTTGCGGGGATAGAACCCATAGTAGGAAGTGTAAATGTGCTTCAGTAATTTGACATTTGGTCCTCGATTCGAAAGGTCAAATTATTATTTTGACCATTCTATTCCAGACTGTCTCGCATTGAGATTATCTCACCCTGTGCACTAACCACATGTGCGTTATGGAGTCAGATTCAATCAACCAATGACGTCACTTCTCGCTAGACACTCCTTGGCCCATGCAACAAGCTACGGGCCCTCCCTACATGCATGGCGTGCTTGTACCATCGCAAGAGACATGCTTTCTTTGGGTGATGTAAGTGACTAAGTATGAGTGCGCAATTTTCTTGGAGACAATTGAATTATGGTTGTTAGCTAATACCAAAGTGGATAATCATGTTGAAGAAAGTTAACCTGACATTAGCGTATGAGATACTCAGCCTTTCTTATAAGGTTTAATATCGTGAACCTGCAGATCTCGTCTACACAGAAAGAGGTTCCCTTTTAGGGGATCATCATCATCATCATCATTTCAGCCACAGGACGTCCACTGCTGAACATAGGCCTCCCCCAATGACTTCCACATCGCACGGTTGGTAGCGGCCTGCATCCAGCGCCTTCCCGCTACCTTTATCAGGTCATCGGTCCACCTTGTGGGTCAGGGGATCATTTTACTGCAATTTTGTTTTGAAACACATATAATGAGTAAAAAAGATAAAAGGCGATTACCAGTTGGTAATCCTATAAAACTGCTGAAAACATTCAATTAAGTACTCGATATTTAAGTGAGTAGAATTAGTTTAAATGTGGGTAATCTGCAAAGTTCATGGCCTTTCAACGATTTAATATCGAACATGCTTTACCTTGATATCAAGTGGATTTTTATTATTATTGGAAAATCCAAAACATGGCAAATATCTCCAAGGTCTTCAAGACATAACGACTTAATAAATGTCAACATCCGAACCTTTGAGCAATTAGGGAATGTGTCAACAAAGCCATGAGCATTACCATAGCGTGTTTCCTACATGCGTAATTATTTCGCAACGGACGCANATCTCTAACAGATGCAGTTGCAAAACAAAGGGTAGTTAGGAAATATTTTTATGTGCTTCTGATCACGAACAATGGAGTCCCGGTGGACCACCGCCACCGTCCCGAATCGAGACTGTGCAAGCGCAACTTGCTAACCGTGAATGAACGCACCAGAAAAATGAGTTCAGACATTGGGATTTAATGAAAATATATGTTTTTTTTTTGGTATGAGAAGTAGTATAATATTGTTATACTCTCGAGCAGTTTAAAATCAAGGACACTAGCTACCTTCTTGGTAAGTTCTATGCCTGTTTTTATTTTATCCTAGTCTTGTCTATAGGCGTCTGATTTGATATGGTTCTGAGGGATGGAGCCATATTTTTCGTTAGACAATCAGTTTAATTTGTCTATGAAGTTGTACGATATTTGGTGGTCTTACGCAACGTTAAGTTTAAAAAGCATCTTTATTCCAACTGTTGTAACATAGTCCAAGGATACCCCAGAAGTGGCAATTATACGAGTAAGGTGCGCTCCGTCTGCGTTTGCGCAACTTCCACGCTAATGATCGTTGCCGCTCTGGTTGGGCTGGTAATGACAATAACTCGGGATCTTGATTCGTTATCTAGCTGCCCAAAGTTTACTTGTGTAATTCTAACTCGGAAGTGTACAGGTTATAGTGTTGCTAAGTTTATTGTTGATTTTTTGCGATCATTGATTGATCGATTATGCCAAATGTAGAAAACTGACCTGTGACCTCTGACCATATTTTTTGGATTAAAAGGTTGGATGATTCATAAAGAAGAAAGAAATTAAACACTTGATTACTTTGACCGGACCGGAGTAATAAAGCGTGGCAAATGGCAATTAAAACCATTATCCACACCCATGACCATTATACTTTTTACTTTTAATTGCAAAAGCAAGGGTCAAACAGAAATGTTGTTGAAAAAAATGTTTTAGGGAAAGTGTTGGGTGGCCTACAAACTTTGAACGATTGGCCTTCAGTAATTATGCACTAAATAAAAAACCTCTGCGGTTTCTTAATGGACCACAGAATTTGCCATTGCATCGTTAGGAAGATCTACATGTAGAGCTCGTGTGATTTCCCATGTTCTTCGAACTAATGATAGTAATAATTCATATAGCTTTGTATTTTAATACAAATTGTATGACTTTGAATATTTATATCTATTAAGCGTCTGGGTTTTTGACTAATACAGACATTCTACATTGCATAAAGCAATTTTCAATAATTTATCTACTTTTTAGAGAACATTCTAGAAAAGTGCAGTGAAATGTGTAAAATGGCTGAGTTTACATGCGCTTGTGCATCTGCCATTGTGCAGTGATAAAGGAATGTCAATAAAAGTATTGTTCTGTCTGCAGACTCGACAAACAACGGGGACAATATTATGATATTCAGGTGTAAATGTTTTACAATCTTAGACCACGTTGGTTGATTGAGATGGTGCAATAATTCAAAAAAATTATTTTAAGGACTCAATTTATTATAGCAAGATGAATTTGCTAAAAATCTATTCCGACAAAATGAACTCCGAAACTATCAATTCCATCATTTTTTCAGGCTTTCAATCATGTTTGAAACATCTAGCATTAAAATGCAAAAAGCCCATCAGCTCGGTACAGGTTTAAACTTAAACCTTCGAAGGGCATCAGGTTTGCGTTTATTTGTGCGGTGTTTTAGCACTATGATGCGAACAAGTGGGCATTAAAACACTCATTAGCATACAGTTGAGAGGGCACAATGAATGAGCTTTAGGTACAGACGATGGCATGTCAAGCTGACTGTGGCATCTTATGTACATGAAATAGGGGCGAATTCGCTACAAAAATATACGTATGTCTGTCTGATGAAAACATAATGTTATATTCACCGTTATGTATTCACTTCACAATGAGATGATAAAGTATAAGTACCTGCATTGAATTAAATTTTTCAGCAAAACTCGTAATTCTAACTCATAAGAAACTTGAGTCATGCAGTATTAAAACAATAGAATTTATGATACATACGTATAACCACAGAACATTACAACTAATTCTAATACAGAATTAATACATCTTTTGTTACATAACTTCGTGCCATGAATAACTTCAATTTTGCAATGCATTTATGCGCTTCTTCGCGATCTTCTTTTGTTATTTAAACATTAGCCAAGTTACAATGTTAAAGCTTTTCAAAGAGCTACCTTGTGGTGTAGAATTACGTAGAATACTGTTTGTACACGACAAAACACTGGCGGTACAGTGTTTTATGGTCCCTGTGCGACCTTGTGTGTTGTGTATTCATGTGTATTTGCATAACCATTTGCCGACCGCCTCGCTGCGCGTGAGCATCTCAGGACAAGGAAAATCCTTTGTAGAGTCAGCAACAAAACAAGTCAAACATTTTCATTTACTTAAGTTCTCAAGATGCCGGTGGGACTACTCAATAAGGTGTTTATGTTCTGCATCTTGTCAAATTCGAAAAATGATCGCAACAGAAGTCGGCTCGGGTGCATAGCCTAGTCGCTCTTACAACGCCCGTATTTGAATTAACATTCCTATAAATTAGTACAATAATGGCTTGATTGATAGTTCTGAAAACTCAAATCGTTTTTGGAAGTTTATTATTTAGTCAGTTAAGAAAGGCGTTGCCGGAAAATTTAAATTTTCGTACAAGATAATCATAGCAAACAAGTTTACGTCAATCGACACTTTTGACCTTTTTTAATGGACAAACAAATTCTATATTATATTTATGTATATTGTTATCTTTATTGTTTTTTACAAAGTACACATAAAATACGTTTTATGGGTGTGTCTCTGCATCTTTATCATATAAATCTTGTCGGTAGATTAGCATTTTGCATTGATATCTCCCCTGTGTCATATCTGTTTGTCCAAATCATTGTAACTGATGCCCAATTTGTCCTTTACCTGTTGTTAAAATGTATTAAAAGATAAAGTAATGCGTAGGTATTTTGCATTCTGCAATCTCTTTTTATCTTTTAACATTATTTAAGAAAAAAGTCTTGTGTTTTGAATTCAACATCATTGTGCCAACCAAGCCTCTACCATGAGCTGTAGGTTTTCTTTCCCAATTTGTACAGTCATATTTATTTAAATGTTATCAGCACTGTTTCTTGCACTGTTATGTTAGCAGGTTTTACTCTTACAGTACCTAGTGCAAGCGAAAACCGACACTAAGGTGACGAACCTTTTCATTCCGCGACTGTACTTCATTTTCCTTTTTTTTATAAGGAGAATTGTAAGGTACGTTACTGCTGATCTAAGATTAAGTCATTGCTGCTGATAGGTTAATACTTCACGGGGTATCTTGAAAGCAGTTCTACTTAAGTTCTATTTATTTATTTAAAACTTTTATGCACGTAAACCACGGTACATAAGGCGAACTTTATGCTATTTGCTTATTATCTTGTTGCCGACTCTACACGTTTGCGCCTGTACGAGTGGCACCTTTTGTTGTCTACTCGATATGTATGCACGTCATGTTTCGTTCATAAATGAAACTGGAGATCGGATTTTATCTAAGGGAATTGTTTTAAAACGTTTGATGAGTCGTTCGACTAATAAATGTTGGGTCAAAATGAGTCGAAATGAACTAAGAGTAGGATTCGATGCTATGATTTATGCATTTTAAAGAGAGGACGTCGGTTTTAGTTACCTTAATTGTAAGAATTTTAAGTGTGATTTGAAAAAGTATTTTACACTTACTATTCGTATTACAATTTACAAAGCGAAGGACGAGCAATGATCGGTATTTTCTAGAGATAAACAACTTGATTGATTCTAAGTTGAATTGGCTATAAACATTATAAAAATAGTCGGCGGAACTTGTTTTCGCTAACCTGTATTGTTTTACTTAATTGAAATAATTATTTTAGTAACATTAGTTCGGGGTTAAGTTGTTTTGTTGCCATCATTATGATGACAATGTTGGCTTTCATTGTAAAGGTTTGTGTTTGTGTAAGATTCACGCAATTGGTTTTAGATTATTGCCCTGTTGGTCACATTTTGTGGTCAGTCGGTCATTCGTCATCATACATCATTTTAGGCCTATGAACAAATTGAGTAGTACTTTATGTGTTGCAGAATCAAACCGAACTTACAACAAAGTGGTAATAATTTAAACGAAGAAATACATAGACATGGAATTATGTACCGTTATGGTCAATAAAATTAAAATATAAGTTCATGTGATGCTCATATAGGTAGCTATACTCATTGTAGTTCAAAAATCTTATTTGACATTATAAGATGCCTCGGTGCTTACATTGATAAGCAGTCGTCTCTTCATCACATTGTTTATGTGTGGGATAAAAAATTGGCAACCGTAGTTGGGATATTGGGGCACGTTAACCACTATGCTAACTGACTGTCGATTATGCTTATTCATTAACAAATACCCAAGTAATTAAGCTCTTGTGTCTTAGCTTGCGTCACAAACTGCCACGGATCTCCGAAAAGAAACCGATCAATTAGTGCTTCACACCTGAGAGTCGCTCAAAATGCGGAACAAGGAGCCCGGAAGAGTCCACCAGCTAATTAGGCTTAGTACGTTTCGACATGCGCATGCGGTGCGTCGCGTTGCGTCACCCGATTGTTATCGCACTCTTGCGTCACTGAACGCACTTCTTCGCAATAAGATTGCTTTTTAGAAATGCGATGCTCTGAATTATGTAGATATGTAATTTATACTCGGTTACCTAATTTTACATTTGTCGTTACGAGTCTAGAATAAGAACGAGTTTGTGTGTGCTTTCTCTCCCCAGCTTTAAGTGGGTAGTTTTCTTAGACAATAGTCTAGCTAGCTAGGCCGATAAACTTTGCAATCTTGAATGCTAATTAAGGTCAGCAGCATAGTGATTTCAATCTTCCTAGGTGTAGATTCAAGTGTGAATCAGGCATGAGATTGGTTAAAAATTACTTTTCAATTGCAGGTTCAAAAAGCATTGTTAAATTTTTATTTGTTTTCAGCGCCTTTCGCCATAAAACCTACAGGAACCATTTATTGATTGACATAATCAACTATTGAATTAATTCCATTATGATGAAGTTAAGACATGTGACAAAAGCTCTAGAATCTCAAGAAAATGTTTCTGTAAACGCCGTCGAAAAGCTATCTTCCTAGATAACGAAATTGCCTGCTTATATTTTTGCAGCACTTACTTTGTTATTTACCTTTATTATTAGGGTCAATTTGACCTTCCTCTTTTTTAACTTACGTAATATTCTTATTAGAACACCAGTCTCTTACGTAAGCTCTGCATGACAATGACCTCCGCGGGCCCGAAACAGAAAGTTTGAGCCACTGCAATTATAATTAGTTTATTTTCGGTCCTAATTACCGTTCCGAGCTAATTATTCCTTATCTGACTGTGAAAGGAGAAGTGAATCTGAGCAAATTAGGAAGTTATTTTTATTAGGTAACTGTGCTCATCTGGCGTACAAAAAGGATGCGAATTTGCTATAAATTATGAATGTTTTTAATTAGCGTTTTCAATAGTCCATTTTGTTGTTTGATAATTAATAAATCATTATTATAATGTCTTGACAATCTTATACAAAAAATATTCCTCGTTTGCATATCATTCTGTTAGGTTTAGGTTTCTACGTAAGGTACGTAAGATGCATTCGCAAACCTGTCTCCTACAGTTTAAGTATTAAATCATAAAAATCTTAAATAACTAAAAGTAACTTAAATTACAAAACATTTCTATGGAATGTACTTGTACAGTCACGGAATGAAAAGGTTCGTCAGTTTTCAAATTGATTCCTTCAACGAATCGCGAACACATATTACCTTTTGAAACTATGTTACAGAATAATCTCGAGTTAGAGAAAATAACCTTTAACTGTTCGTCAGTAAAGTTCAAAATTATTGATCAAAGTTGTTTGACGATTTATCTTGTCAAGAAGATTATTATGATTGATAAACTAAAACCTTCTTGTTGGTTCAACCTGCCATTATTATTTCTATTAAATAAAAAAAAACTATTGTCAATTGGTCAATGTCATCATTGCATTGCACTGATGGGATAGAAAAATAAACAAGCAAAACCTTATTCGTTAGCAAACGTCATATTTATTTAAATGTTAGCAGCACTGTTTCTTGCACTGTTATGTTGACAGGTTTGACTCTTACAGTACCTAGTGCAAGCGAAAACCGACACTAAGGTGACGAACCTTTTCATTCTGCGACTGTACATTACTTACGAGTAAAGGCATTGACTAAATTACGACGAGATGTTTAGTACTTTAAATTATGATGCACTTGTGCATTAATCCTCAATTCCACATGCTAGCTCATCAAGTGATGTGGCTTGAAGACATCACGAATTTATTAAGGCCAGTATTGTTTGGGCATCATCATTACCATTTTCATCAGCAAAGAGGCTAGCGGGTCAAGTGCGAGGATGCCGTCTAATGAGAGATGCGTGCGCGCATCGTTTGACCAAAGACCAAATCCGCGGATTAACAAGATTGGGAATGTCAAAGTCAACGATGTTTTTTGGTATTTGCGGAGGCCGTTAATGAGAATGTGGTATACTCGTACAGCCTCATTAGGTCATGTTTTAGGTTACTTTTATTTTGTTGGCTAGTTTTATGTGTGATTTAACAACCTTTTAACAACATGATGTTTGCTTCGAGTGATTTGCTATTTAAAAACGGATGTTTAGATTAGTGATTGTATCAATCAGTTGGAAAGCTATCATTTCTAATGTTGGCGATATAAGCTTTTTGAAAAAGTAGTTTTGATTGCGAGACCTATTCAAGCTTCGAACTTTGTGAAACTCATGCGTTAGTTAACAATAATTTAACAGTCAAGTCGTTTCTTCTATCGCCGAGTTTAGCGCGAGAGTAAAATATGTGTAAAACAAAGCTTCAATTACTTTTATGTGAAGTTTACTGGTAGATACTCAGCAAAACAAGTTATGTAAACGATACAGTGACGGCGACTGACAGCGGCGCTTCCTCGATCGCGAGTGGAATTAAGTTAACGAGTTTTTGTTTGTTTCAACAATCAGTCACAACACAATTACACAAATTAGTACCCACTAATACAACTGCAATAACAATAAAATGACTATCTATTAAATTAAACAAGCTTTTTGCGTTTCTCTTCGCAAAGTGACAAGTTCCTATAATATAATCCGTTGTCTTGTTTATACCTCACTTCACGCACAAGAAATAGTCGTGTATTTCCGAAATTATTACATTGTTAACATAAATATTTTAGAGTTTAATCTGCTCTTTTTGTTCCTGTATTATTGTTTACTTTAACTGAAATGGATCTAATGCTAAAGTTTTCAGTCACAAATTCTCTTTATCTTCATATCTATTCTAATTCCAGTTTAAATCCTATTGTTTGCGGTAGTAATATGTCATGCATTACCATGTTTCGTGCTTCCGAGTCGTCCTCAAACCGTATCTGTTGGTATGCGGAAGATGGAGGGAAAATCGAGGACAAGGAGCGACGACCTGAGGTCCTGCTCGAGTTGTGTAGGTCAGATCGAAGGATGTTTTCCAACCACTGCGCATTGAGAAACTTCATTATCATTGTAACGTTTGAGGTATTCGGTATAAGATCGAATTTTGTGATCGCCTCGTTATATGCCTAAGTTGATTACAAAATAATAGACTTTATCGAATCATCATCAAAGAATGCAGTCATCAAAATTGTGCAGTAGGTACGGTTAATGTTGCACTGTCTTTTTTTCTATTTTATTCTTTCGGTCTTTATTTTTAGTAATAGCAGGCATGTTCNAAATCGATGTCCCGTATTTATTTTTTTAATCCAAAACAAAGAGACGTAGCGAAAATTCAAACGTCACAAATGTAGTCCTTGAACTGTTGTATAACATATATTTTTTTCAACTATTTCTGTCTAGCAGTAAAAGAGGAGTAGGCTTTACAAAATGCCCATTTGGCGCGGATTGAGGACACTAATCGCCTTAAACCCCCCTCTCCCCGCCGGCTCAAGGGCTAAGGACGGGGACTTTTGCTATGTTCACCTCCTAACTAGTCTAAATAAAGTCCTGAAGTCAGAAATTGTGTTCTACAGTTTTCCATCTATAATGCTTTATTGACTGGACTAATTATAAATGCGAAAGTTTGGATATCTGGATGGATGTTTGTTACTCTTTCACGCAAAAACTACTGAACGGATTTTGATGAAACTTAACGTTATTATTTATAACCAAGAATAACATACAGGCTATAATTTATGACGATCTGTGACACTAAATTTCACGCGGGTGAAGCTGCGAAAACAAATTCTGCTGTAAAGTTTCAAATTCACATTGTTTATTGCATGTCACTTTACAATTAATAGTGGTGTTATAATAGAGCTAGTAGTTTTTGCGTGAAAGAGTAACCACATTTGCTAGACTAGCAAACTTGTAATAACTAAGTCCCGAAGCAGTGGCAGGAGGACCAATGCGTGTAATAGAGATCTTAAAATCCGACTTACTGATATAATATTGAACTTATAATTTTCAAATTATGTACACTGAATTTCAAACTTTCAACAACGTTGTCAGGTCCAAAGTGCGCGGCGTAGAAACCTAGGAAGGCGATGAAACCGACCGATCGTGGACTTAGGGGACACTCGATATTGAACCTTAATGAATTCTTATAACTCACTTATTCTGCACGGAATTGACCAGGTCAATAAGGTTGTCAGCCCCAAAGTGTGCTGCGTAGAATCCTAAGAAGGCGATGAGTCCACGCACGTATTTGGTGGTCTTTGACGACGCCAGCCGCTGGAAAAGCAGCGTCATGATCTGCTTGGAATACTGCTGCATCACCGACCTGGAAAGACATAAGGCACAAATAACATGTTGAACATTTTCATTGGTTTTTGATGTTATGATAAATGAATAAGGTTCAATTTGTGCTGGCAATATATTCGCCAGAGTCCTGTAAAGAATTACTAAGAATATTTTTGAGGAGATCCGTAAACGAACTAAAGTCGCTGACATAGCCCGACGGATTAGCAAGCTGAAGTGGCAATGGGCAGGGCACATAGTACGCAGAACTGACGGCCGATGGGGCAGCACGGTTCTGGAGTGGCGGGACGTCCAGGTGAGCCGACGACATCATAAAGGTACGGCTACCAATCGACAAACATGGAAAACATTGGGGGAGGCCTATGTTCAGCAGTGGACGTCCTATGGCTGAAATTATGATGATAATGATGATGACTCGGTGGTATGTACACATCAAAACAAACACATTATAAAGAAACGAATAATCAACATGGGTATACTCACTCTCCGAACTTAAACAGCATCGTTTGAACTAGATAGAAGCCTTCGTGGTCGTTCGTTTTGGACGCGATCAGTTTTTGGAATACGCCCAGCATTGCGTTCTGGAACAAAATTACTAAGTTATAGTAGAAGATATGAATTAGAAGCAACATACGCCCATCCGTTTGTCAAAAAATACAGGGTCATACATGAACCAATCACAGAGCTCTATTCTACGCTGTGCGTTCGATTTGCTGCTTCACTTAGGCAAGCATCGTTTGTGAATACGGGCGATAAAAATATTTTATTGACATTTAGTAGGTTTGTAACAAGTTGGGGAATTCCTCTCTTTAAGTTTATGTAACCTGTATTGAGAAGAATCTACTAATTCCTCTCTTTAAGTTTATGTAACCTGTATTGAGAGGAATCCACTCTTTCGTCATATAAGGTTTAAATTGCAATAATTTCCAAAGAAATGTCTTTTTAATATGAATGTGAATCAATTTCAGGAGTAATTTTGGATAATTTTTAATAGGTACATACTTACTACTACTACTACTGTAAAAACTAATTTGTACCAGTGTCTTAGCACGCGGCGCGATTCTCACCCGCAGCCGCGGCGGGCGCGGTTGAAAATCGCGCCGTGAGTTCTTAGCCTAAGGCTTCGCGTACCCTACTTTGAGAAATCCTGCGTAAAGAAATTGTGTTAGAACTCACCAGTCGTCCGCTCTGCAGCACGAGCGGCGCGCGCGCGGCCACGAACGCGCAGACGAGGCGCACGAGCGGGCGAACGTTCGCCGAGCGCTCCCACAGCGGCGGCGCGAGCAGGCACGGCAGCAGCGCGCCGTACGCGTCGCTGTCACCGCCGCCGCGAGCACCGCCCGCGCCGCGAAGCTCCAGTAAGAGAGAAAGCATTTGGAACACGTATGGCATGAATTCTGTGGACAAAAATCATAGATTAATTTAGTCTCTATTGCAGGAGGACAATACATATATCTATACTAATATTATAAAGAGGAAAACTTTGTTTGTTTGTTTGGTTGGTTGTAATGAATAGGCTCAAAAACTACTGGACCGTTTTTAAAAAATCTTCCACCATTCGAAAGCTACATTATCGACGAGTAACATAGGCTAAATTTTATTTTGGAAAAAAATAGGGTTCAGGTGCCCACGCTCGCGAAGCCGCGGGCGGAAAGATAGTAGGATATAAACATATCACTAGAGAAACATTGAAAACTAGAGAAACAGGTTAGACACTTGAATACGTGGGGTTTCATTGTTGTTGTCCGATACAGCACCTGGTATTGGTACACTCTTGTTTGCCACAGATCGTTTACAGTTGATTCTGGTTTTGGTTTTGTAAAGTTTCATGAAGGTCCATTGAGTGGCCTTTGCGTTTTGTTGTCACTTTCGCATTTATGTTATTAAAACCCGGTCTGTGAGCACGTAGAATTTTGTCCAATGACCCCAAGCTACCCATCCTTATCGCTCGAAATCTATGGGAGAGTCTCATTTTGACAGTTTAAAAATGTACGTCAATTAATTGGTGGTGTCAAACACGTCTATTAAATTGGTACTTTAATCGGTAAAATAACAGTGGCGCAAATGCTGTAGTTCTCCTACCACTTCAGCGCTCACTAGTTTGTGCCACTGTCTTCGCCACTAGCACTAGAATACGGGTAATACAGGTATTCACAAACGATGCTTGTTTAAATAAAGCAGCAAAGCTATGCAAAGTCGAAGTTCGAACGCACAGCGTTGAATAGAGCTCTGTGATTTGTTCGTGTTTGTAGTGACAAACACGAACAAATCACATGTCATGTCGCCACTCATGTATTGCCTATGAATAGGTTTTTGGAACCCTGTGCGTCCACGCACACTGTGAGATCTCATAGTAATGTTTGTGTATACGGGTGTCAGAATGCAACAGACTCACCTTGAACATCGTTTTGTAGTATCTCCTGGAAGATCGGGAACAGAGCGTCTTCGAAGGCCGAGATAGCGTTGGGGTTCGATTTTGTCACCAACCTAGAATAATATGAGTATGTATTAATAAATTATGTATGTAGGTAGTATGTATGCATTAGAGATGAGACGTATTTACTAGAACAGATCCACACACTAGGTATTTTACAGTACTAGGCGGCACCTATTCCAATTTTTTAAATACTTGATCCACCTAGTATTTTATAAATTACACGATTTCCGACCCTACCATCAAAGTAATAGAGGTTATTATTGCGTAATCCGTAGTCGTGTATTACGCGCACCTAGTATTTCTCGCTAAGCTTATGTGCGAACGTAGAGATTCACTCCGTCTCTGTCTGACCAAACAAATTTGAACGCGACGAAGCAAACGCACACAAACGTAGTCAAACCATATTCATGTAAATAAGAAAAAATATGTAAATATTTTTATGAAATTGATATCTTTTAAATACGCCAACTTTTAAGTTGACAGTCCTATGCCTGTTGAAGTATGAAGGGAGGAATTATTATTCAATTTCAAATTGCATTATTCATACTACGGTTGTATCTTTTCAAAAAAAAATTGTAGGTATTTTAAAGTCATATTACGTGGATTAGTCCGCACTAGTCGCGTCAAGTATGCTTAATTACTACGTACTAGGTGGAATAGGTATTTGGATCGAGTATTAATAAATACTAAGAATAGGTGCACCTAGTATCAAATTTACCTGGTATAACCCATCTCTAGTATGTATGTAGGGTAGTATTTTTTAACAATACTCTAAACTTACCATATAAAATTTCGTTCGTTTATAAAATATTATGCCGGTTGCATACAAACCGAAAGCTTAACTAACTTAGCCCAAATTTTGGTCTGCAACCGACATTGTATTTCCTTATCCTGTTAACTTAGCAATAAAGGTTACTTAAGATAATAAAGTTATTGTACCTAGCGGAATATTAACTTTATGCTTAAGATAGAAGAAGTTTGGCATTAGCAATAATAGTCCGTAATCTATCTACACTAATATTATAAAGAGGAAAACTTTGTTTGTTTGGTTGTAATGAATAGGCTCAAAAACTACTGGACCGTTTTTAAAAATTTCTTTCACCATTCGAAAGCTACATTATCCACGAGTAATATAGGCTACATTTTATTTTGGAAAAAAATATGTAATCCACGCGGGCGAAGCCGCGGGCGGAAAGCTAGTAAGCAATAAGGTTTACTCACGCGACAGCCAGCGACAATGTCTCAAACAGATAGTGGTTGAAGTGCGGCTTGCTGGGGTTTTTCGCGACGACTGACAACATGTGCGCGAGTTTTGGCAGCGCTGAGCCCAGATAGGGCAGCGCCGCGTCTTGCAAGCAGGACAGTGTGCGCAGGATTGCTGAAAACATTACATCATGTAAAAATATACTGATTTTTGTCGTTTTTTAGCGGAGCGGAGAAGTGTCGGACCGACGAATTTCTCTATAGAATTTGACAACGACGGCGGCGCGGTGTGGTGCGGAGAAGTGAAAATAATAAGATCTGAGTAGTTATTCAAAACACATCTCCGTTCCGCTCCGCCTTGGTGGAAACCTGGCCTTAAGTTTTGGTAAGTAACATCACCTATACGAGTATTTTTAGGACACACCTACTCTGAAGTAATACTTTATTCAAGATCTCAAAACCCAATTTCATTGTCCTTTTTTTAGCTTGCATGTACTTCTAAGAGCGGTAGCAGAGTACCGTTGGGGACCACACTACCCTAATATTACTTACGTTGCAAGCAATAGGGGCTACTTACAGGGTCCCTTGGTTAAAGTTTAACTTAAAACCCTAGTAGACTATAATAATCCTTGCGCTGTTGGTAATAAAGAAAAATAAATAAATAAAAAAATAAAAGCCACTCACCCTTCATAACATACTCGTTGTGTCGCGCGGGGTCGCTGCCGTCGCCGAGCGAAGCAAAAAGTCCCTCGAGCAACGCCGGCGCGTGCGGTAGTAGCGCCGCATTGGATATCATTCCACCCGCGATTAGTTTCTCTACCGCGCACGCGGCGTATGTGCAAACTACCCCACGGGCGCTCACGTGGGCTACCTACGAATTAAATTAGAGTAAATTAACAATCTACCCACAAGGAGGACAGATGACCTCAAAGGTTGCAAGAAGGAGCTGGATGCAAGCCGCATTTAAGGTTAAATTAACCAATAATCTATCGGACAAATGACCTAAAAATTGCTAAAAAGCGCTGAATGTAGCGACCAACCGGCCTATCTGGAAATCATTGGGGGAGGCCTATGTTCAGCAGTGGATGTCCTGTGGCTGAAATAATGATGGTGAAGAACCAGTACTTCCAAAAGATTTTGCACCAAAATGAAATCATATCGAAGCATTTAATCAATCCTTATGCAAATCCGTCCTTCAACCGTCAAATTTCAATCTATTTTTGATCAAAAATCCATAATTTTCGATGCTTTTAATGTAAAAACTTAAAAAACCGTAGATATTTTGAGCAAAAACATAAAGATTAGGTTAAGAATTCATTATAAAAAACTAGTGCACAAATTAATCTCGCTCGCGAATTCATGAAATGCATAATTGGTTAAAATAAAGTAACGGTCGTGGTTTTCCGACTCTCACAGTCTCTCTCTCACAGACGACAGTCTCTTGTCTCTATCACGTTTAGTCGCCTTTTGTGGTGGAAAAGATCTGATTTGCTGTTGGTGTACGAACTAAATAAATAAATAAACTGCTTAGTTAAAATTTACTCACCATAAGAGGCAGAGCGTTGACCAGCAACTCTTTGGGTAGCAGCGTTCGGAACGTCATGAGGAACTTGAGGGCGTCCGCTTTCAGTACAGGCAGTTCGTCCACTGAAACAAATACAATTCATTTTAGAAACAAAAAATAGTAGAGGAGGTAAGCATCGTTCGTACTAGTCGAGTAATTTAGCAGCTAAACGTGTTTCAACCATAAAATTACTAAGTATAGTGGAATAGAGCAACATAGTACTGAGAGAGCGACATGTCACTAGCAGCAACACTGTGTGATAAAAAAGGATGCGTAATGCCGTCGCCGTCACGTCAAACAGAACCGTTTTTTGCAACAATTTGACAGTTCAGTAGCACGCTGAAAATTTGTCTTCCAAAATCGGTTCCGTTTGACAGCTCGTGGTTGTTGCTCTATTCCGAAGGAATATTAACTTTATGGTCAAGTTTAGTTGAGTAGGTTTATTAGGTGTACCTAATTGAGTATTTATTTAGTTGAGTTACTCTAGTGTGGGCGTGTAGTATACTCACCATTGGGTCTCTGCAACTCTGGCATTGCGTGCGTAGCAGCAAACTGCGCTAAGTCGACCAGCGGCGAAGCGCGCGTCACGCCGCTGGCTTGAGTGCTGCCGCGCGATGCCAGTGACGTCACTAAATACATGGCGGTGTCCTTGCCACGCCATGCTGATGCGCCACACTCTTCATACTTGGCTAGCATTAGCTGGAAAAATGGAGTTACAACGTTTTAGTAAATCAGTACGAACTCATTTTGTTTTTATTTATTTATTTATTTGTACATTAAGTGTCACATAATATGGTAGAACAGAGCACATTCACTAGATTTGAACTAGCATGTAAACATAGTTTTATACAAGTAAATTTTATATAATTTAGTTATCATCCCCATTTTGAATATTATTAATATGAAACAATTATGACCGCTGCCTCGAATTTTGCGTGCAACGGGGCGGGCGGGGTGCCAAATTCAACTGTATGGGGATGAAACGGGGATCCAAAGTTTAATCCTTTATCTATAGGGTTTTCCAATAAAAGGTGTCATTTGATGTTCAAAGAAAAATATATTTTTTTACTATATGTATAAATGATCGGATGTTTAGTAACTTTGCGTTTATGGTTATGAAAAAATTCATGAAAAGGATATGGTCCTATAAGCGTGGTTGTGGTGGTAATTTGCCTGATTTTATCATAACATCAGATCATTTATATTTAAAAACGCATTTTTCTTTGAATATCAAATAAATAATAAATAAATAAAATCATTTATTTGCAAGATCATGGTTACAGATGGGTGTTAATTTAATAAATTCCAGCATATTCTGTCGCATGCGACGTGCAAAAGTTCTTGTTGAGACACATCAAAATGACACCTCTTATTGGAAAACCCTATAGTATAGAGAAAAATAAATATTATTCATTGGTTTTGAACCTTGTGTCTCACTAAAGTTCAAAATAGATTGTCACCAATGCAATCATAACGAGAACTAACCTGCACATATTGCCCAAACATGTTCATCATCTTGTCCTCGTAGGTCTGGGCGAGGGTCCGCACCAGGTCGCAGGCGGCCCGCCGCCGCGTGTCCACGTCGGAACCCTCTATGTCCCTTCGCACGTACTCTTCAGGGTTATCCTCGAATAACTCCATGTCTGACTCTATGGGAATAGACAATATGCACTTTTTATTATATGCGTTCCAGACCATGAAAAAATCCGCCATTTTAAAAGCAGAAATGTCAAATTAACAAGCGCAATCTGATCGCCACCGCCGCGTATTTATTTGTGTTGTTGTCTTTTTTGTTTTAGGTACTCACACAAATAATTTTGCTTATTATTAGAAATGTAAATATTTTTGTTTTTTGTAAACCCTGTTACTCTGTCAAAGCTGTTTACGTGATATTGGCGAAATCATGGTTCTCAATATCAAGACGTTGCCAAAATAAAAGAAGAAGTGTTGTCGCTGCATTGAAAGCCGCGGCCAATGACAGGACGCGTCAAGGGGAACACATTGCTAAAGATGACCCACGCTGAACTGTCCCACCAAACTCAATGACAGGGGGGCGCTACCATCGTTCAACTATATGGTTTCCAACATGGCAAAAATCGGAACCAGCGATCCGGTATTGACGGTGGCGCCCCTCTGTAGTAGCATAGTGTGAGTTTACGTCAAAAGCATTCGATATCGACTGCATAAAAATGTGACATTAAGGCTAAGTTGCACCATCTTACTTTAACTTTGACAAACGTCAAAAATCTGTCAAACTCCATACAAAAAACACCGGTTATCGTCAAAGTTTCGGTCTAAGTTAAGTGGTGCAACTCAGCCTAAATGTACGACGGATTGTACAGCGCTCCTAGCGGAATCTTTCAAGAACTAAAATCTTCATATATTTTTTTGACGCAGTCGATATCGAATGCGTTACCCATAGTTATTTAAGTTCAAAGATTATGTTACTTACCTCTAAACTCCATGTTGGGAATGACGATTTTCTCGCAAATGCTGCTAAGTGTGGCGGGGTCTTCAAACAGGCTTTTGTAGTTGTTCTTTTCGGCGATTTTGGCTAGGAACGTTAAGGCGTTGGACACCAGCTGGAAATAAAGAATGTTGCTGCTAGAATCGTTCAATGAAGAAAAAGTGCCTATTTGCGCATATAGAGCTGCGTACTTGCATATTATCTAGTACCTATATGGTGGCTAGGCAGTGGCCATATGGTGGCTATATAGTGGCTATGTATTGGCCATAATATGGTGGCTATGTAGTGAACACTTCCTTGTATTTGAGCGTGTAGAGAGCAACGCACTCTCATATATCTAGTGGCTATGTGGTGGCCATGCGGTGGCTACATGGATTCCACGTGGTGACTACATGGTGGCTATGTGGTGGCTACATGGGTTCCACGTGGTGACTACATGGTGGCTATGTGGTGGCTATGCAGTGGCTATCTGGCCCCACTTACCGCGTCGTACTTGCGGTGCGGCGTGGTTGCCAGCAGCACGGTCCACACGGCCGTGACGAAGCCGGGCGCGTGCGGTGCGAACTCCTCCTCGTACTTGAGAGCGTACAGAGCTCGCACTCGCATATCTCTGGTGGCTATGTGGTGGCTACATGGCTTCCACGTGGTGGCTACATGGTGGCTATATGGTGGCTACATGGTGGCTATGTAGTGGCCATGTGGTGGCTATGTAGTGGCTAAGTAGTGGCTATGTAGTGGCCATGTGGTGGCTATGTAGTGGCCATGTAGTGGCTACGTAGTGGCTATCTGGCCCCACTTACCGCGTCGTACTTGCGGTGCGGCGTGGTTGCCAGCAGCACGGTCCACACGGCCGTGACGAAGCCGGGCGCGTGCGGTGCGAACTCCTCCTCGTACTTGAGAGCGTACAGAGCTCGCACTCGCATATCTCTGGTGGCTATGTGGTGGC